>NC_041334.1:9265480-9625480 GCF_004354835.1 Perca flavescens
ACAAAAGCCAAGTCGTCAATCTCATCGTCGCCACTTTCCGATTCCGACGATGAAATGTAAACAGCATCCTGGTCGTCCAGTCAATAGAATAAGTCGAGGGCTTGTTCAAACGAAAACATTCGCTTCATTTTCCTTCCGCAAAAAACTCTAAATCAACTCCTAAACTATCTACACTACTCCTAAACTACTTTCAAAATCTACTCAAACTCTTCCAAAAACTAGCAATATCTCTTTCGCTCTCTAATATGTCTCTCTTTGTCTACTCCGTCAATCTCCCGCCTTTCAATTTCGCTTCTTTGCTCAGTTAGCTCCTCCCCTCCCTAAAATGTGCAGCCTGAAGAGCAGAGTCAGCCGATTCAGACATTTTTCTCCGTTTTCGTTTATGACAAAAACCGACGAAGTTTTTAGAATAAATGCAACGCCCGCCGCATCTCATCATGCGTTCTTTTAAGAACGCGTCAATATTTTCAATATTTTTTTATATAAAGTTTAAATGATCATATCTCCATTTTTACTTGGTCTATCAACATAAAACAAAAACTAGAATGGAGTTTCAAGCCTGCACTTTCGACAGAAGTGGACGGCAGCGCTCAACGTAACTTTGTTTTTATGCTTCGACGTCTTAAACTGGTCATGTGACTTGACCACGCCGGCGGGATCGGCGACCCGGAAGGGTTAAGCATTTCTGGACGGATCTCATCAATCCCTGGGGCTTTGCCACTGTGGAGTTGTTTAACTACCTCAGCAACTTCCATCAGGGAAATTGACGACAATCCCCCATCATCCTCCAGCTCTGCCTCTACCATAGAGGGCGTATTAGTCCGATTTAGCAGGTCCTCAAAGTGCTCCTTCCACCGCCCTATTACCTCCTCAGTTGAGGTCAACAGTGTCCCATCCTTACTGTACACAGCTTGGATGGTTCCCCGCTTCCCCCTCCTGAGGTGGCGAACGGTTTTCCAGAAGCACCTTGGTGCCGACCGAAAGTCCTTCTCCATGTCTTCTCTGAACTTCTCCCACACCCGCTGCTTTGCCTCTTTCACGGCAGAGGCTGCAGCCCTTCGGGCCCCTCGGTACCTTGCAACTGCCTCCGGAGTCCTCTGGGATAACATATCCCGGAAAGACTCCTTCTTCAGTCGTACGGCTTCCCTGACCACCGGTGTCCACCACGGTGTTCGTGGGTTACCGCCCCTTGAGGCACCTAAGACCACAGCTCCTAGCCTCGGCTTCAGCAATGGAAACTTGGGCCGGGTGCGTAACATCATCTCACATCTCACACAGCACATGAGTATCCAAAAGGGTTTTTATTCAAAATAGATTCAAGGTTAATTTCATTTCACACATTTCAAAGGCAACTTTCTCGTCGTCGTCGTTTGGTGTCAGGCCGCAGGCAATTCCTAGCGCAACTCCCGACACACGTGTGTTTTGTTTGCAGCTCGCCGGGTTTTGTCGCAGCGCAAAAGGTCGAAGCTCAAACTGGCGCCGCGTGCAGCTCCCGCAGATGTATCTCTTGCAGCCGCCACACACGGTGTGCGTCTTGCGCTCCGTCGGCTTTGGACAGAGCTGACACCTCTTTCGCTTGCTGGGCACTCTCTGCGCCCTCGGTTGCGCATCCTCGTCGTCGTCGTCATTCTCGTCGTCGCCGGGGCCGGCATCAGCGGCCGACGAGGTTTGCCTCGTCGCCACGGCTTTGACGAGCGCGGCCGACGTTGGTGTGCGAGGCAGACGCTGCCGTCTCGCGATGAGCGGAGTCACAAGCGCCCTGCCCAGCTGCTCGAGGAAGGCGCGCCTCTTGTCGAGCTTGCCGCGCATCCACTCGGGCCTGAGCTCTCGCGAGAACACAAAGGCGTTGTAGGCGGACACGTCGAGGATGTTGTGGAACACGGGGAGGGGCCAGCGCGCCGTCTTCCTGCGGCAGCTGTACGTGCCGACGAGCTTGTCCAGGTTGTCCACGCCGCCTTTGGTGCCGTTGTAGTGCAGGATGATGTCGGGTTTGGCGTGCCTGGCGGCGCTGGCTCGCGCGTCCCGCGTGTGCAGCGTGCTCAGCAGCACCACGTTCCTGTTCCTCTTGGCCACGTAGGACACCAGAGTGACGGTGGGCGTGAAAGCGAACGAGAGGGCCGCGCGGCCCTTGGTGTCGAGCAAGGCAGCTCGGGCCTGTTTGTGCGCATCGTGCCCACCACGGTGAGGTCCCTGTCGTGGAGGAGCTTCCGGGCCAGCTCGTAGGAGATGAAAAAGTTGTCGCACGTCACATTGCGGGGCCCGTTAGCCCCTCGGTCAGGTCCATCACCGGGCGCCCTGATTCCTCTCGGGCTCGCCGCTCACAGACTTGCCTGTGTAGACCTGCATGCTCCACGCGTAGCTGGACACGGCGTCGCAGGCCACGGCGTCGCAGGCCACCCACACCTTGAATCCGTACCTGTCGGGCTTGCTGGGTATGTACTGGCGGAAGGAGCATCGACCTTGTTGTTGTCGTCGTTGTCGTCGGTGTCGTCGTTGTTGTTGTTGTTGTTGGACGTGTCGTCAAAGAAGGAGAATGACAAGGACACAGGGAAAGGACTCGGAGGGAGTGAAGAGACGAAATGAGAACAAGAAGAAGATAAAAAAAACTGGGGGCATTAACAAAAGTGGAAAATGTTCAAAACATCCATTGCTGAAGCATAGGCACACACACAAAAGGATCTAAACTGCCTCAAAACAAAGGTAAAACACCGTGGTGGACACCAGTGGTCAAAAGAGCAAACAAAGTGGAGTCCACGGGATATGTTATCACGAGGACCCCAGGCAGCAAACTACACGCGGGCCTCAGAGGGTGCAGCCTCTGCCGTCTCTCTGATGGGCGGGTGTGGGAGAAGTTTGGAGAAGACATGGGAAGGAATTTGGACAAAGGACCAAAGTGTAGCCTGGAAAACTGTTCGCCACCTCAGGAGGGGAAGGGAACCATCCAAGCTGTGTACAGTAAGGATGGGACACTGTTGACCTCCACTGAGGAGGTAATAGGGCGGTGGAGGGAGCACTTTGAGGAACTCCTGAATCCGACTAATACGCCCTCTATGTTAGAGGCAGAGCTGGAGGATAACGGGGATTGTCTCGCGATTTCCCAGGCGGAAGTCACTGATGTAGTCAAACAACTACACAGTGGCAAAGCCCCGGGATTGATGAGATCCGTCCAGAAATGCTCAAGGCTCTGGGTGTGGAGGGGTTGTCCTGGTTGACACGCCTCTTCAACATTGCGTGGAAGTCTGGGACCGGTGCCAAAGGAGTGGCAGACTGGGGTGGTGGTTCCTCTTTTTAAAAGGGGGACCAGAGGGTGTGTGCCAATTCGGGGTATCACACTTCTCAGCCTCCCTGGTAAAGTCTACTCCAAGGTGCTGGAAAGGAGGGTTCGGCCGATCTCGAACCTCGGGTTGAGGAGGAACAATGCGGATTCCGTCCTGGTCGTGGAACAACGGACCAGCTCTTCACTCTCGCAAGGATCCTGGAGGGAGCCTGGGAGTATGCCCAACCGGTCTACATGTGTTTTGTGGATTTGGAGAAGGCGTATGACCGGGTCCCCGGGAGATACTGTGGGAGGTGCTGCGGGAGTATGGGGTGAGGGGTCTCTACTCAGGGCCATCCAATCTCTGTATGACCAAAGTGAGAGCTGTGTCCGGGTTCTCGGTAGTAAGTCGGACTCGTTTCAGGTGAGGGTTGGCCTCCGCCATTTCTTTTGTCACCAATCCTGTTTGTAATATTTATGGACAGGTTCTTCTCGTAGTCGGGGTGGGGAGGGGTTGCAGTTTGGTGGGCTGGGGATCTCTCGCTGCTCTTTGCAGATGATGTGGTCCTGATGGCATCATCGGCCGCGACCTTCAGCACTCACTGGATCGGTTGTCAACCGAGTGTGAAGTGGTTGGGATGAGGATCAGCACCTCTAAATCGGAGGCCATGGTTCTCAGCAGGAAAACCGATGGAATGCCTTCTCCAGGTAGGGAATGAGTCCTTACCCCAAGTGAAGAGTTGTTCTTGTTGTTCTTGTTGTGAGGGGACAATTCATCTCCTTCCTCTTCTGGGACATTGCATCTTGCAATGCAGAAACCCTATCGCAGGTTGAAATCTAAAGTCATCTGAGCCAGAAGGCAATGCTGAACCAAGTACAAAGTTTTTACAAAAGTCCAATGGTCAGAAGCAAAGGGTCATGAAAACAACAAGACAAATGGGTACAGAGAATGGGTTTGTCAGGAGTGTGGCTGGTGTGTGTGTAGAGATATAATGAAAAGTGTATTAGTAGGACAAGGTAAAGCCTGCTGGATGTTGAATACAGTTGAGGTGGTTCGGGCATCTGGGGATGCCCCAGAGCCCCTAGGGAGGGTTCAGGGCCCAGCTGGGAGGAGGCCTCGGAAATTCCCAGGAATAGGTGGAGGGATTATATCCCCAACCTGGCCCAAAGGCCAAAGCCCCAGTCGGAGCTGGTTAATGTTACCGGGAAATGGAATAAGTTTGGGGTCCCCTGCTGGAGCTGCTCCCCAAGGCCAGACACCTCGGAGTACAGAAATACCATGGATGGATGGATGGAACAAAAGAAAATCTTTAAAAACATCCAAGGGCCAGAGGCACACACACAAAAGAATTCTAAACCATCGCAAAACAAAGCTATGGGTCCGAGAAGGCCCACGGTGAAAAGAGCAAACAAAGTGGAGAACACAACATTGAATAACACGGGTCCCCAGGCAGCAAAACGGCCAGAGCCTCAGAGGGTCAGTCTGGCGAATTACTGATGGGCTGAATTTAAAGGATGAATTTGGACAAAGGACCCAAAGCCAGCACTCCCACCTCGAAAGGGAACCAGCTGCTGAATACGGTCACGTGGGTCCGGGTTGTAGTGGAGAGGCAGCCGCGGCAGTAGAGAAATACCATGGAATAGTTTATCCGAGGCCCGTGTGGCGACCAAGGCCAGAGCCTCGCAATCGCAGAAATACCATTGGAATAACATATTGGCATCGAGAGACCGGAAAAGCCCAGAGTTCTCCTCGTGCCACAGGCTCTATCATTGAATAACGTATGTGTCCCCAAGACCCAAAGGCCAGATCAGCAGCCTACAGAATTACACAGGTCCGTGGCGTCCATGGGTTTCCAGAGACCCAAAGGCCTTAGCCCTCGAGGTTCGTGGCGGCCAGCAGTCTAGAATTACCGGTGTGACAAACAGGTCAGGCGCCGAGAGGGTCCGAATTGGAGACCCAAAGCGTACTCTGTGGGACCGGGCTCTGTGGAGGAGTAAAAATTACCATTGAATCTTCTTGTTCCGAGAGACCGCGGCCAGAGTTTGACACCCACGGGGATGATACGTGAAAATTACGCCATTGAATAACGTTTGGGTCCGAGTCTTCTTCTCCCATTTCTTGTCCACCCTCTTGTTCGGCAGTACTCCTTGTTCATGGAATCGTCTATGGGGTCCGAGAGTCTTCCAAAGGCCAGAGCTGCGCAGTGCAGAATTACCATTGAATACGTCTGGGTCGTCAGAGACCTGTGTGGTGGTGGTGGTGCGCGTCTTCTTAGTCTTCATCTTCTTCTTCTTCTTCTTCTTTGTCGTCTTCTTCGTCGTCGTCTTGTTCTTCTTGTTCTTGTTGTTCTTGTTGTTCTTGTTGTTCTTGTTCATCTCCTTCCTCTTCTGGGACATTGCATCTTGCAATGCAGAAACCCTGACGCAGGTTGAAATCTAGAGTCATACGACGGGCCATGCTGAACCAAGTACAAAACATACAAAAGTCCAAAAGCAGAAGCAAAGATGAAAAACAACAAGACAAATGTGTACAGAGAATGTGTGTGTGTATGTGTCTGTGTGTGTGTGTGTGTGTATAATAAAAGTGTATTAGTAGGACAAGGTAAAGCCTTGGATGTTGAATACTGGCCAGGGTCCCAGAGCCCCGAAGGGTCAGGGCCACGGTAGTGGAGAAATTCCATTGAATAACGTATGGGTCCCCAAGACCCAAAGGCCAAAGCTGCGGCAGTACAGAAATACCATGGAATAACTTATGGGTCCGAGAGACCCGAAGGCCAGAGCCTCGGCAGTACAGAAATACCATGGAATAAAGTATGGGTCCGAGAGACCCGAAGGGCCAGAGCCGCGGCACTACAGAAATACCATGGAATAACGTATGGGTCCGAGAGACCCGAAGGGCCAGAGCCGCGGCAGTAGAGAATTACCATTGAATAACGTACGGGTCCCCAAGACCCGAACGGCCAGAGCTGCGGCAGTAGAGAATTACCATTGAATAAAGTATGGGTCCGAGAGACCCGAAAGCCAGAGCTGCGGCAGTAGAGAATTACCAGTGAATAACGTATGGGTCCGAGAGACCCAAAGGCCAGAGCTGCGGCAGTAGAGAATTACCATTGAATAACGTATGGGTCCGAGAGACCCAAAGGCCAGAGCCTCGGCAGTACAGAAATACCATTGAATAACATATGGGTCCGAGAGACCCGAAAGCCAGAGCCGCGGCACTACAGAAATATCATTGAATAACGTATGTGTCCCCAAGACCCAAAGGCCAGAGCCGCGGCACTACAGAATTACCATTGAACAACGTATGGGTCCGAGAGACCCAAAGGCCAGAGCCTCGGCAGTACAGAAATACCATGGAATAACGTATGGGTCCGAGAGACCCGAAAGGCCAGAGCGGCGGCAGTAAAGAATTACCATTGAATAACGTATGGGTCCGAGAGACCCAAAGGCCAGAGCCGCGGCAGTAGAAAATTACCATTGAATAACGTATGGGTCCGAGAGACCCGAACGGCCAGAGCCGCGGCAGTACAGAAATACCATGGAATAACGTATGGGTCCGAGAGATCCAAAGGCCAGAGCTGCGGCAGTAGAGAATTACCATTGAATAACGTATGGGTCCCCAAGACCCAAAGGCCAGAGCCGCGGCAGTAGAGAATTACCATTGAATAACGTATGGGTCCGAGAGACCCGAACGGCCAGAGCCGCGGCAGTACAGAAATACCATGGAATAACGTATGGGTCCCCAAGACCTGAACGGCCAGAGCTGCGGCAGTAGAGAATTACCATTGAATAACGTACGGGTCCCCAAGACCCGAACGGCCAGAGCTGCGGCAGTAGAGAATTACCATTGAATAACGTATGGGTCCGAGAGACCCGAAGGCCAGAGCCTCGGCAGTACAGAAATACCATGGAATAAAGTATGGGTCCCCAAAGAGACCTACAGAAATACCATGGAATAACGTATGGGTCCGAGAGACCCGAAGGGCCAGAGCCGCGGCAGTAGAGAATTACCATTGAATAACGTACGGGTCCCCAAGACCCGAACGGCCAGAGCTGCGGCAGTAGAGAATTACCATTGAATAAAGTATGGGTCCGAGAGACCCGAAAGCCAGAGCTGCGGCAGTAGAGAATTACCAGTGAATAACGTATGGGTCCAAGAGACCCAAAGGCCAGAGCTGCGGCAGTAGAGAAATACCATGGAATAACGTATGGGTCCGAGAGACCCGAAGGCCAGAGCCTCGGCAGTACGGAAATACCATTGAATAACATATGGGTCCGAGAGACCCGAAAGCCAGAGCCGCGGCACTACAGAAATATCATTGAATAACGTATGTGTCCCCAAGACCCAAAGGCCAGAGCCGCGGCACTACAGAATTACCATTGAACAACGTATGGGTCCGAGAGACCCAAAGGCCAGAGCCTCGGCAGTACAGAAATACCATGGAATAACGTATGGGTCCGAGAGACCCGAAAGGCCAGAGCGGCGGCAGTAAAGAATTACCATTGAATAACGTATGGGTCCGAGAGACCCGAACGGCCAGAGCCGCGGCAGTACAGAAATACCATGGAATAACGTATGGGTCCGAGAGATCCAAAGGCCAGAGCTGCGGCAGTAGAGAATTACCATTGAATAACGTATGGGTCCCCAAGACCCAAAGGCCAGAGCCGCGGCAGTAGAGAATTACCATTGAATAACGTATGGGTCCGAGAGACCCGAACGGCCAGAGCCGCGGCAGTACAGAAATACCATGGAATAACGTATGGGTCCCCAAGACCTGAACGGCCAGAGCTGCGGCAGTAGAGAATTACCATTGAATAACGTATGGGTCCGAGAGACCCAAAGGCCAGAGCCTCGGCAGTACAGAAATACCATGGAATAACGTATGGGTCCGAGAGACCCGAAAGGCCAGAGCGGCGGCAGTAAAGAATTACCATTGAATAACGTATGGGTCCGAGAGACCCAAAGGCCAGAGCCGCGGCAGTAGAAAATTACCATTGAATAACGTATGGGTCCGAGAGACCCGAACGGCCAGAGCCGCGGCAGTACAGAAATACCATGGAATAACGTATGGGTCCGAGAGATCCAAAGGCCAGAGCTGCGGCAGTAGAGAATTACCATTGAATAACGTATGGGTCCCCAAGACCCAAAGGCCAGAGCCGCGGCAGTAGAGAATTACCATTGAATAACGTATGGGTCCGAGAGACCCGAACGGCCAGAGCCGCGGCAGTACAGAAATACCATGGAATAACGTATGGGTCCCCAAGACCTGAACGGCCAGAGCTGCGGCAGTAGAGAATTACCATTGAATAACGTATGGGTCCGAGAGACCCAAAGGCCAGAGCTGCGGCAGTAGAGAATTACCATTGAATAACGTAGGGTCCCCAAGACCCAAAGGCCAGAGCTGCGGCAGTAGAGAATTACCATTGAATAACGTATGGGTCCCCAAGACCCGAACGGCCAGAGCTGCGGCAGTAGAGAATTACCATTGGATACTGGACGGTTCTGAGAGACCCGAAGGCCGAGGCCGCGGTAGCATAGGAATACGATTGAATAACGTATGGGTCTCGGGGACCCGAAGGCCAGAGCCGCGGTAATGGAGAAATAACATTGAATACTGGCCAGGGTCCTAGAGCCCCGAAGGGCCAGAGCCGCGGTTGTACAGAAATACTATTGAATAACGTATGGGTCCGAGAGACCCAAAGGCCAGAGCTGCGGCAGTACAGAAATACCATTGAATAACGTATGGGTCAGAGAGACCCAAAGGCCAGAGCTGCGGGGGTAGAGAATTACCATTGAATAACGTATGGGTCCCGGAGACCCAAAGGCCAGAGCCACGGCGGTAGAGAAATACGATTGAATACGGGATGGGTCCCGGAGACCCGAAAGGCCAGAGCTGCAGTAGAGGAATATGATTGAATAACGGGACGGGTCCCAGAGACCCGAAGGCCGAGGCCGCGGTGGTAGAGGAATACAATTGAATAACGTATGGGTCCGAGAGACCTGAAGGCCAGAGGCACGGTGGTAAAGAATTACCATTGAATAACGTATGGGTCCGAGAGACCCAAGGCCAGAGCCATGGCAGTGGAGAAATACCATGAATACTGGTATGGGTCCGAGACCCAAGGGCCAGAGCCAGAGCGCAGTAGAGAAATACCATTGAATAACGTACGGGTCCCCAAGACCCAAAGGCCAGAGCTGCGGCAGTAGAGAATTACCATTGAATAACGTATGGGTCCGAGAGACCCGAAGGCCAGAGCTGCGGCAGTAGAGAATTACCAGTGAATAACGTATGGGTCCGAGAGACCCAAAGGCCAGAGCTGCGGCAGTAGAGAAATACCATGGAATAACGTATGGGTCCGGGACCCAAGGCCAGAGCCTCGGCAGTACGGAAATACCATTGAATAATATATGGGTCCGAGAGACCCAAAGCCAGAGCCGCGGTACTACAGAAATATCATTGAATAACGTATGTGTCCCCAAGACCCAAAGGCCAGAAGCGGCACTACAGAATTACCATTGAATACTGGTATGGGTCCGAGAGACCCAAAGGCCAGAGCCTCGGCAGTACAGAAATACCATGGAATAAAGTATGGGTCCGAGAGACCCAAAGGCCAGAGCGGCGGCAGTAAAGAATTACCATTGAATAACGTATGGGTCCGAGAGACCCAAAGGCCAGAAACATGGCAGTAGAAAATTACCATTGAATAACGTATGGGTCCGGAGACCCAAAGGCCAGAGCGGCGGCAGTAAAAAATTACCATTGAATAACGTATGGGTCCGAGAGACCCAAAGGCCAGAGCCACGGGCAGTAGAAAATTACCATTGAATAACGTATGGGTC
Source organism: Perca flavescens (assembly GCF_004354835.1). Taxonomy (NCBI): domain Eukaryota; kingdom Metazoa; phylum Chordata; class Actinopteri; order Perciformes; family Percidae; genus Perca; species Perca flavescens. Next base: position 9,275,578 of record NC_041334.1, read on the forward strand.
CGGAGACCCAAAGGCCAGAGCCCTGCAGTACAGAAATACCATGCATTAACGGATGGGTCCGAGAGACCCAAAGGCCAGAACTGCGGCAGTAGAGAATTACCATTGAATAACGTATGGGTCCCCAAGACCCAAAGGCCAGAGCCGCGGCAGTAGAGAATTACCATTGAATAACGTATGGGTCCCCAAGACCTGAACAGCCAGAGCTGCGGCAGTAGAGAATTACCATTGAATAACGTATGGGTCCGAGAGACCCAAAGGCCAGAGTTGCGGCAGTAGAGAAATACCATTGAATAACGGGATGGGTCCCCAAGACCCAAGGCCAGAGCTGCGGTGGTAGAGAATTACCATTGGATACGGGACGGGTCCGAGAGACCCGAAGGCCGAGGCCGCGGTAGTATAGGAATACGAGTGAATACTGGACGGTTCTGAGAGACCCAAAGGCTGAGGCCGTCGGTAGCATAGGAATACGATTGAATAACGGATGGGTCCCAGGTCCCAAGGCCAGAGCCGCGGTGTGGAGAAATAACATTGAATACTGGGATGGGTCCTAGAGACCCGAAGGGCCAGGGCCGCGGTAGTAGAGAAATATGATTGAATACAGGACGGGTCCAAGAGACCCAAAGGCCAGAGCTGCGGCAGTAGAGAATTACCATTGAATAACATATGGGTCCGAGAGACCCAAAGGCCAGAGCTGCGGCAGTAGAGAATTACCATTGAATAACGTATGGGTCCCCAAGACCCGAACGGCCAGAGCTGCGGCAGTAGAGAATTACCATTGGATACGGGACGGGTCCGAGAGACCCGAAGGCCGAGGCCGCGGTAGTATAGGAATACGAGTGAATACTGGACGGTTCTGAGAGACCCGAAGGCCGAGGCCGCGGTAGCATAGGAATACGATTGAATAACGTATGGGTCTCGGGGTCCCGAAGGCCAGAGCCGCGGTAGTGGAGAAATAACATTGAATACTGGCCAGGGTCCTAGAGCCCTGAAGGGCCAGAGTCGCGGTTGTACAGAAATACTATTGAATAACGTATGGGTCCGAGAGACCCAAAGGCCAGAAGAGACAGAAATACCATTGAATAACGTATGGGTCCGAGAGACCCAAAGGGCCAGTACAGAAATACCATTGAATAACGTATGGGTCCGAGAGACCCAAAGGGCCAGAGCTGCGGCGGTAGAGAATTACCATTGAATAACGTATGGGTCCCGGAGACCCAAAGGCCAGAGCCACGGCGGTAGAAAATTACCATTGAATAACGTATGGGTCCCGGAGACCCAAAGGCCAGAGCCACGGCGGTAGAGAAATACGATTGAATACGGGATGGGTCCCGGAGACCCGAAGGCCGAGGCCGCGGCAGTAGAGGAATATGATTGAATAACGGGACAGGTCCCAGAGACCCGAAGGCCGAGGCCGCGGTGGTAGAGGAATACAATTGAATAACGTATGGGTCAGAGACCTGAAGGCCATAGGCACAGTGGTAGAGAATTACCATTGAATAACGTATGGGTCCGAGAGACCCAAAGGCCAGAGCCACGGCGGTAGAGGAATACGATTGAATAACGGGACGGGTCCCGGAGACCCGAAGGCCGAGGCCGCGGCGGTAAAGGAATACGATTGAATAACGTATGGCACACTGAATAATAATTCGTCTGCTTTTTATGAATTTGTTAGCCATGGTGATGACGACTGTAAAAAATGTATTACTCTTGAGTAAATTAAGGCTCTGTTCATCAGATGTTACTACTAATTGATACAAAACTTGTATGATGATGCTAATTATTAGTCATGGTTTTATGTGGCAGTGTAGGGGTGTCTATTAAATCCAAACGGGGCTCTGAGTCTGTCAGGAGGTCTGAGATCTACCGTATCGCAGAGCAATCACCTAATGCACAGCAGACTATGATGCAGGTGGATTATTTTTTGAAATATAGTGAATTTATTCTTGTAATAGCCTATTGTATTAACACTTTATTTTTCTCAAAATATCTAAACTCCTCCAAACCTCAGAAAACAGATGAGATATACTGTAACCTATTTTGAATGTGCACAAGGTTTTGAACATGAGCAGAAATCTTGCTCAAACACATCTGAAATATTACAGTCCAGGGGTTTATTAATTCATTAAAATGAATTAATGTATCATTCAGCTGAATAATTGTATGCACATTTAAGGAGGTTACTTCCTCAACAAAAGAAGCAAAAGTGGGAAGAGTAAATGATGCCTAGGCTACATGTGTGCTGTCTCAGATATAATTAGAAACATTGATCCAAAGGAGAATAAATAGATGAAAGAAATACAGAATGCCTGAGAGCCTTACTGCAAAATATTCCATTATTTTTTTATATTTGGATTGTAATCTATGTTTCCCTTTAGATAAAGATATTTCCAGGATAAATTTATTCAGAAAAAGGTAAAAATAAATAAGTGCATACAAATTCACCAGAATGCAGGAAATTAAGTATTTAATGATCAAAATTTTCAGGGGGTGGACCCCCAGACCCCCCATCATAAGTCACCATGCACACAAATCTGGAAACAAAACACTGGCCTTTGGGTTGCCAGACCAGTTATGATTAGACCAAATGTTGGTGCCATCTAACTTACATGGAAGCTAGATACTAAAATGAACATACATTGCTACTCTATCGCTACTCTGATCTGGCTACGCTTCGTATTAGGAAACATCACAGTGCGTCGCTCTGGGACAGGCGAGTATGAGGCTGGGAGGGGAAAATCACAGTATACTCACTACAAAAATATAGACTACACCACTGTTGACCATCAACTATAACCGATCAATCATTTTACAACAAACCGCTTTTCTCGCCTACAGTCCTAATAATCCATACATATCCAAACCTTTTTCATAGTTTAACAGCTACCGATTGAGCAAATAACAGACATAGGCCTATATAAGAAATTGGACTCGGTAGAGAAATTCTTCATAATAGGCTACAGTCCGATTTGAGTTAAATATTTAGAGGCCTACAAATAAAAGTTCAACATCAGAAATGTATATAGGCTACAGAAAATCAGTGTGCATGTACATGTGACGTATGTAAACCAATAGTGGTGTTTCTTATAAATAAAAGTTACACAGTAGTTACAATCCATTTGGAATGTGTCTTATATAGCCTATATGGATTAGTAGGCTATATATGCTAAATGAATAATCAAGCACAATGTGAAATAAAATACCATTTTAATATTAAAAATAACTTTGATCAGCAGAGGGCGCTAAAGCATCAGCAGAAAAGTCCTGCTGCAAATTCCTCTCCTCAGAACACACACCACGACGGAAGGACACACACATTACAGGAGAACTAACACATATCACCATCACGCTTCCACAGCTGATTACTCACATTAAGACATTGTGTTTGTATCACAAGTTTGCTGACATTTCTGTTTAAATAATCCAAATGAGGCATTATCTAATTCTAACTTTTGGTGAATTTAGAAGAAATCTACAGACACAAATAGACAAAGTCTTGTCAAATCAACAGCTAAATGTGTATTTGGTTTGTTTTCTTTCCATCAGTCTGAAAGCTGTGTTTGCCTGCTGTGTGTGGCCTTTAAAACACCTCCAGACTGAGTATATTTCCTTTTACACTGAAACTAAAAATGCTTTGAAAGTTCATATTTTTAATTCAATCCTTACTCCCCGTCTTCACTTTTTCTCTCTTTCTTAAATGTGCTCGCTCTGGTGACCCAGACAGATTATTATCTGATTCTTCAGTGTTTCCTTTAGGACATTTTTTTTAGCAGTGGGGGCAGGTCTGTCAACAACAACAACCCCAGACAGACAGGCTTTCCAACAGGCAGGATCATTTAAAAGGCAACCGCGACTACTGTACATTGGGTGTCTGCCCTATTTCTGATACCGTGCCATGGCGGGCTGCCATTTTCAAATCAACAGAGAGGAAACACTGTTCTTACATGTTAGTCAAACAGGTGTTGCACTTGAAATGGTTGCGGAACATTTCAGCTATTTCTGGAGATTAAAGGGTACTCGCCATTTCCTGGTTTCCCACACATGTCTCATATGAACAGATTATATATTCTAGCTGATTATATTATTTATTATTAATGATATTGGCTTAGCATGGCCTGATTTGCAAAAAAACACTATACATGTTGCAATACCTGAATCATTTCTGGGTCGTTAATCATATTACCTTGGAACGGAGCCAGGCAAAGTGAGTTTTATAGTTTTATAAATATCATAATATGTTTATCTCAGCTTTTTTGAGAGAAAACTCCTCCGCTCACTGACAGGATGCACATCGGCTATTCTAACTTCCATGCTTTTGCTCACTCAGCTCCCTAACTTTGTGAACCAAAGCTTTCAACCTGCTATTCCTGTCTCCCTCACACAGAGAGAAGAGCCTAAAACACGAAACACTAAATTACAACATGAACACAATGTGTACTGAATAAACAGCCACCTTGATACGTGATTGATAGTGAATTTTGCTAAATTTACAGAAAGAAAACTGTGTGTGTGTGTGTGTGTGTGTGTGTGTGTGTGTGTGTGTGTGTGTGTGTGTGTGTGTGTGTGTGTGTGTGTGTGTGTGTGTGTGTGTGTGTGTGTGTCATGTAAATTATCTGGATCCACAGTTACAGAGGTTATATTTAGCCTTTAATCTGGTTTTTAGATTAGAACTGATTGAGGTTAAATAAGCCACAAGATCACAAACTAAATGAAATCATTTTACATATGACAAGGTGAACAGCAGAAACAAAGCCAATTGTCAAACTGAATAACAACAAAAATAAAATAAAAAAAAACAATAAGTGAAAGAAAAAGAGAAATCATTTTTGTAATAATGAGACAGCAGACGTAAAAGTGCAGATTAAGAGGTTACATTCAGTGACTTTTTTTCTTTAAGAAATAAACATGAATATAATCATCCTCTTGATCTCTAACTTCTCTGTTCCACTGTCACATACACCTTCACTGGTGATATCTTCACTATATCAAAATGTTAATGAATGGAAACATCCTCTCAGTGAAAGTGTGTGTGAAGGTGTGTATGTCTGCGTTAGTATCAGGATCAGAGAACGACAGCTTTCCTCTGTTCCAGTCCAGGTTCACTTTGATCCTCTGGAGCTTCTTCGGCACTACCAGTTCAGTGTGATCTGATGATGATCGTGCAACATATTCACCAACATAGTACCCTGTTCCCCAAAATCCAGACTCTATGTCTACCTTCCTCTGGCCAGACTCTGCTAACACACCCAGAAACCAGTATGTACTGTCTCCAACCTCGACATCCCAGCTGTGAGTCCCTGAGTTAAAGCCCTCAGAGCCCAGGACAGAGACGTGTTTATCAAACCTCTCTGGATTATCAGGAAGCTGCTGTTCATCTTCTCCTCGTCTCATACTGGTCAGATCTTCAGACAGGATTAGGTTGGGTTTAGCAGTGTTTGGGTCCAGAATCACAGGAGTGTAGGAGACCATGTCCTTCACCTTGTTCCAGATGTTGAAGCTCAGGTTGCCCAGGTGTTTGGCCTCGTCTATCAGAGCTCCTGAGAGCAGCTGTGGATCATCCAGTGGGAGGGGGGGGGGGCTCCTGGACTCTTTCCACTGCAGCCTTGTAGTTCTGCAGGAATGAGACGTCTTCAGCTCTCAGCTGCTCCTCTGTGGCTCTGACGGTGTCCGAAAGAGCTGCTATCTCTCTGCTCAGAGCCCCCCATCTTCTCCTTCATCCTCTCGCTCTTGTGCTCTTCTTCCTCCCAGAGTGCAGCAAACCTGGCCACCTCTTCATCTTCTAGAAACCGGTGGAGCTTCTTAAACTGCTCCTTATTAATCCGCGTCTCTGGGCGTTGGGCCTGGACCTTCATGTGTTCTGCTGTTTGATCACATTTCACCTTAACTTGTTAAAAAAAGCTTTAACTTGACTTCTTTAAGGGCCCCAGAGTTTCCTGAAGTTCCTTCTTGTGTTGTCGTGCAGCTTCATCGACGGGTCTGAATCTGTGGTTGGAGTGTTTTTCGGAATCGCTGCAGACGAGACACACCAGCTGCCGATGGTCCAGACAGAAGAGTTTGAGTTTCTCAGAGTGCAGAGTGAAGAGAGCCTCTGAAGCTCTCTGATCTCTCTCCAGTAAGAAGGCCTCACACAGGTTCTTTAACACCAGGTTACACGGTGGGTCCGCTGCAGATCTTTTCTTACAAAGTGGACACTTTCGTGTTTGTTTCTCCGTCCACCAGCTCCGCAGACAGTCTTTACAGAAGCTGTGGCTACATGACAGAACAACAGGATCTCTAAAGACCGGACAGCAGAGATCCTCCTCTGATCTGGAAGCCATTTAGTCTCTGAGCGAAGCTGGAAACAGCAGACGGACAGTGCAGTCAGTCATGGCTCCCCTCCTCCCACCTCCTCTAACTTCACTGACATTTACTTTCACTTTGAGTCGTGTTTTTAGTCATACTCACCTTCAGTGTGTGGAGTGTCAGCAGGTTGAAGCAGCAGTGTTGCAGTATTACACTTTTCTCTACTGTAGCTGAACTCCCTCAGAGGAAGTTGTTAGTTTGGTTTGAAGGATAATCTGCTCGTCTGTTTCTCAATCGGTGTTCTTGCGGTCTGAAATTCCCAGATGTGATTTGCCCCTCCCAGTTTCATCCTTATTGGGGATGCATACTATTAGATGGAGGTGACTTGTGTGAACCATAGACTGTAAATAGCCTATTAATAGACTGTTGAACCTGATATGGCGTTTACCCTCTGCTATACACTGCACACTACTACTATAGTACCAGCTGTACTCAGCTTGGCGCCCCGTCCTCCTTTTTCCATGGCAGATTTAGTATTAACTGTAAATTATTTTCGAAAATACTACCGTTGTGTCGCAAAATGCAGTTTTAAAATGCGAAAATGTAGGCCTATTTGTTTTAATCTTCACATTTATGGTCGATTTATCAAGATAGAGCCTATTTAAAAGTTTGCTTGACGTTGTCGGAGATCTAGCGTGCCTCGCCACGGAGCAGAGACTGCGGTCAAGCCAGCCTCCACTTCAAAATGAGCGGTCAAACTAGCCGCCCATATATTTCGCGGTGCGCGTATACACTTGCTATTACGGTGAGACCGTCAAAACTAAAAACAGGGAATTTTCTGACGAAGGCAATTCCCCATTCATTTATTCTGTCTGCCTGCCTGTCTGTCAGAAAGAATTTCACCTCAGATGGAGAGGACTCCTTCTCAAGGTGTGATCTACAATGTTTCAGGACATTCTGATGTTGTTTTACAAAATTAGAGCCCCCCAAAACTCATATATTAGCTGTATTGTCTACACATTCAGAAAATGATAAAAAATAAAAGTCCTAGCTTCCACAGACCAATTTCACCTCAGATGGAGAGGATACCTTCTCAAGGTGTGATCTACAATGTTTCAGGACATTCTGATGTTGTTTTCCAAAATAATAGCCCCCCAAAACTCATATATTAGCTGTTTTGTCCATACATTCAGAAAATCATAAAAATAAAAGTCCTAGCTTCCACAGAACAATTTCACCTCAGATGGAGATGACTCCTTCTCAAGGTGTGATCTACAATGTTTCAGGACATTCTGATTTACAGTTTCAAAATAAAAGCCTCTCAAAGTCTGAAATATGAGACAAATTAGATATGATTTTGGATTCAATTTAAAAGGAAGCGCCCTGTTATCAAAGAATAATTCCACTTGAGGGTTATAGTACACGACCCCGTAGTGTGAACCAGTAAGTATCAAGACATTCTGATGTAAAGTTTCAAAATAAAAGCCTGTCAAAATGTCAAATATGAGACTAATTACATATGATGTTGGATTCACTTTAAAAGGAAACGCCCGTATAATCAAAGAATAATTCCACTTGAGGGTTATAGTACACGACCCCATAGTGTGACCCAGTAAGTATCAAGACATTCTGGAAAGCTGGAAAGCATGAAGACATGCTGGAAAGCATCTTCTGTTGGGGGTAGATTTGCTGCTGACGAATCTGTGGTAGATGCTAATCTGTACCTCAGCACATCCAGGTTGGAACAAAGATGTCCATCCAACTTTTTCTTTTGGCCATACAGAAGGAGGGCATACCTTCTTGCCACAGGCAAAGCCTCTTCCAGGCTACCAGAGAGTCCACATTTAGTAATTGCCTGTAACTTACAAAGATGGGTCTTCAGTCTTGTGAGGGCAGTGGCCTTCCCAAAACTGCTTGTGGTGTTACAACCTGTGAGGGCGTGGCATCCAGGTAAACAATCACAAAGCACTGCTCCAAGCTTCTGAGTGATCAACTAGGGACAAATCTTTCCTTAAGGCCTTGTCCAGAGTGCATAAACACTGCTGAAGATCCAAATATCCCTTTGCTTGAATAGTATAGCAGCAAAACTAGTACATCTGTATCATCACATTCAACAATTAGACAAGAATGTGACTGTGCAAGGTGTATTGCATGTACAGTGCCTTGCAAAAGTATTCACCCCCCTTGGCTTTTTACCTATTTTGTTACATTACAGGCTTTAGTTCAAGGTTGTTTTTTTATCTGAATGTTATGTGATGAATCAAAACACAGTAGTCTAAGTTGGTGAAGTGAAATGACAAAAATATACATACAATTATTTTTTAGAAATAAAAAAACAGAAAAAGTCAATGTGCATAACTATTCACCCCCGTAAAGTCAATACTTTGTAGAGCCACCTTTTGCGGGAATCACAGCTCTAAGTCGCTTTGGATAAGTCTCTATGAGCTTGCCACATCTACATCATCCCATTCCTCCTTGCAAAACTGCTCCAGCTCCTTCAAGTTGGATGGTTTGCGCTTGTGAACAGAAATCTTTAAGTCTGACCACAGATTTTCTATTGGATTGAGGTGTGTTTGGGGTCATTGTCCTGCTGGAAGGTGAACCTCCGTCCTAGCCTCAAATCACACACAGTGTTACAGGTTTTTCTCAAGAATATCCCTGTATTTGGCACCATCCATCTTTCCCTCAACTCTGACCTGTTTCCCAGTCCCGGCTGCTGAAAAACATCCCCACAGCATGATGCTGCCACCACCATGTTTCACTGTGGGGATGGTGTTCTTTGGGAAATGTGATATGTTGGGTTTGCGCCAGACATAGCATTTTCTTTGATGGCCAAAAAGTAAAATTTTAGTCTCATCAGACCAATGCACCTTCCTCCATACATTTTGGGAGTCTCCCACATGCCTTTTCGCAAACTCAAAACTCTTCATTTTCTTTTTTTTCATTTTTTCACTCTGCCATAAAGACCAACTTTATGGAGAGCATGGCTTCTTGTCGTCCTATGTACAAATACATAGGTGTTATACTCCAGTCTCTGCTGTGGAACTCTGCAGCTCCTCCAGGGTTACCTTAGGTCTCTGTGCTGCCCTCCTTGCCCAATCCGTGAGTTTTGGTGGGCGGCTGTATCTTGGCAGGTTTGCTGTTGTGCCATGTTCTTTTCATCTGGTTATGATCGATTTGATGGTGCTCCTGGGGATCATCAAAGATTTGGATATTTTTTCATAACCTAACCCTGACTTGTACTTCTTAACAACATTGTCCCTTACTTGTTTGGAGAGTTCCTTGGTCTTCATGGCAGTGTTTGGTTAGTGGTGCCTCTTGCTTAGGTGTTGCAGCCTCTGGGGGCTTTCAAAAAGGTGTGTATATGTAACAACAGATTATTTGACACTTAGATTGCACACAGGTGGACATAATTTCACTAATTTTGTGACTTCTGAAGGTAATTGGTTGCACCAGAGCTTTTTATGGGCTTCATAACAAAGGGGGTGAATACATACGCACATGCCAATTTTCAGGTTATTACTAAAAAATTGTTTCATATTTTTCTCATTTCACTTCAGCAACTTAAACTATTGTTTGGAGTGTTTGGATTCATCACATAAAATTCAGATTTAAAAAACATTGAATTAAAGGCTGTAATGTAACAAAATAGGTAAAAAGCCAAGGGGGATGAATACTTTTGCAAGGCACTGTAACACCAGCCTTGTGTCAGCCACCTCCTGGTCACTGTAAAGATCTATCAAGCAGTCAATGCCTGACTTGCTAACCCTCTTAACCTCCCGACCATATTCAAAGCCACCAGCTAAGATGTCAGTGTTCCCTGAAGAAATTCTCGTTGGCCCAGTAATGGCAATGTAGGAGTGTCAGAGGCTAGCTTTATGCTTCTTACTCCTCTTGCTGGCGGTTTCCCTTGAAGCAACTGTCAAGATGTTGCTTCTGCATACACATATGAGTCAATATGTCAAAGAGTCCACCATCGCCATAGAGCTTTCTAATTCTTGCTAGCTAAGCCATCATGATATGCATACCAGTCTCATTGTGATATTTCCTTGTAAGGGCGATGGTTTGCTCCACAAGATCTGTTGTGCTTTACTATAAATAGCATGGTCTGCTGTCACAATAATATGGTGCTGTCCCAGTTCTGCATCAAGCTGTACAAGTCGTATCATAGTCGTTATAGTGTTTGATAGACATGACCAACAACACTCAGCACCTACATCGCCAGTACTGGGCCAACAAGTGCTGAGAGCCTTGTACCGAACAGCAGTGTGGCGTCACAGCCACCTGGTCAAACCTCTTCTCTGGAACCCAGTTGGTAGAGGATGGAGGCTCAAAGAAGATGGGTGCATTGAACCTGTGATGTTACAGAAGACACCAGCACCTAAAGAAGTTAGAGACATCACCCACTACTATACTGTAAAGACGGAAACTGCAACGATGCCACCAAATGCCAGTGTCTTTCAGTGGGCTTGACCTGAACAGAGTTTTGCTCTTGCCCTTTCCCAGGCTATCCAAATATGACCCACTTTGTCACTGATGACAATGTGGATGAGTGACAGTGGTGTGTTGCAGTGGTAACATCATGGGGGGCTGACCTCCCCAAAGTGGCCACTGGAGATGGCCTAACCCCCAGAATGGCTACCAAAAGCAGTTCATGTTCCAAATGGTTGCTGCTAGAAAGAGCTTGAGATTCAGTAATGAGGGGGGTCATTCCCCCTCACAGTGTTTGTTTTGTTAGATTGCCATTTGTTTGATTTAAGACAGTCATTTAATTTGTATTGTGTTAAGTTATAGTTTTATTAAAAGGCTCATTAAGGTCAAACTGCAATCCTGACTCCTGGTCTCCTGTTTGTGCTATGGTAAGGTGTTATCTTTCGATTTCAATCTTTGTTTCCATATGGAATGTAAAGTACAAGGTGCCAAATGATACCACTAATGATGGGCTTTGGACTTTAGACTAAATTATGTCAGTGTTCCATTTTCTTTCATTTTGGACACATCATACATTGAGTGAAAGAACACCCTGATTTGTCATGCTATATTTACACATTTGGTATTGCTGGATTAAGCACAACCCCGCTTTTCCAACAAGAAATCATATGTGTTTCTATTATAATCCCTGGCAAAGTAACCACAAAGTAAAGGAAAACATTCTGCATAGATATTAATTTTTTGCATGTTCGCCTATTTTAGGTATGTGTTTATAGGTCTCTATTTATTCCATACATCATGATATTCACATCCAGTCTTTTCTAGTAGGTAAAGCAACTTCCTGACTATAATATACATGCTAAGTTTCAAAGCTCTCAGAGCTTGTGTGATTGATCGGCATTAGTTTAGATGCCTTAACTCCCATACGGACAGGCTATATTTTAGTCCTTCTTTGGTTTTGGGTTGTGTAACAATATCTGTTAATTTAACAATCTTAGCAGTAAAATATCTTTAGCCAAGAATCAATTTCATATATGGGAAACCGGATGAGGAAAAACATTGTTGGGTTTAGTTCTAACTCCAGTAGGAGTATCTCAAAAACTAAAGCCCTTTTTGACCATTTGTCACCAGCCTAAATATGCCTCATATTTGAGACTTTGACAGGCTTTTATTTTGAAACTGTACATCAGAATGTCTTGATACTTAATGAGTCACACCATGGGGTCGTGGATTTATTGTTTGATAACAAGGTGTTTCTTTTTAAATTGAATCCAAAATCATATCTAATTTGTCTCATATTCGAGACTTTGACAGGCTTTTATTTTGAAACTGTATGTCAGAATGTCCTGAAACATTGTAGATCACACATTGAGAAGATGTCCTCTCCATCTGAGGTGAAATTGGTCTGTGGAAGCTAGGACTTTAATTTTTATCATTTTCTGAATGTGTAGACAATACAGCTAATATATGAGTTTTGGGGGGGGGCACTTATTTTGGAATTCAGCATATCATGCAGTGACAGGTTGTGAGGTGTGCTAAAACCTCTCTCTTTCTGACAGACAGGCAGGCAGGCAGAATAAATGAATGGGGAATTGCCTTCATCAGAAAATTTCTTTTTTTAGTTTTGACGGTCTCACCGTAATAGCAAGTGTATACGCGCACCGCGAAATATATGGGCGGCTAGTTTGACCGCTCATTTTGAAGTGGAGGCTGGCTTGACCGCAGTGAGCAGAGGACCGGCGGTCAGCGCTCAGAGAACAGCCCCGCCTCGGCAAGTCCTACCGAAATGTAGCCTGATACCGCATGCAACACATGTTGTCTCTGTAGTGGTTGAAAACGAGATATAATTAATTTGGGGTTTAACAAAGGGATATCTTTGCTAATCTTTTAATTGTTCAGCAAATAAGTTTAGGCTGAGGGGCAAAATGTATTCATTTACTTAACTTTAACGTTAATAGTTTGCTTCTCTTACCTAATGTTTTATTTTATGCCTGTTATAATGGCAATTATTGTGCATTAAAAGTAAAATTTAATCTGTATCAAAAGGTTACTTAAAGTAATAACAGTTATTTATTATGCAGAATGGCTCCTTTCATGTAAAACAATTTAAATGTTGTAGTTTGTCAATGTGGAGCCATAATTTGATAAATGTAGTTAAGGAAAAATGTCCAGTACTTGAGTAAATGTACTACTTAGTTACTTTCCACCACTGAAAATAAACATTTGTCTGTATGTATATTCTAATCTAATTGATTTCAACAAAAGAGAAAGAAAATACCTAATAGGCACCAATAGTGTTCACTAATATAATCTTACTTTTCCAAAACTCAAATCAATGCAAAGAGACAAAAGAGCTTTTACATTAATAGAATATTTTATTTAGAGGAACAAAACAGCATAGCGATGTCCACATCTAAATCAGTAAATAACATCCAAGGGGACAAGAAGGAACTGCATCCTCAGACCAGGAATAAATGATGGGGAAGAAGAGCTAGAGGAAAAAACAAAGAACAGTGAAACTTAAAATGTCGCAAAAAAAAGAAATGTGAAAAAGGTGCGTTTTCATCAAGTTTGGAGCAAAAAAACAGGTTACGGCATAGTTTTGTCAGAACTTGGCTCTAAAGGCTACGCATGGCTGTAATTGGCCAGTAAACAGACTAGAAGAAGTAGAGGTTGCCAAGTGGAAACAGAACAAGTCGCCTTGGCCATCTAACCATCTACGAGAGAAAAATGGAGGTCTTTAGGAAATGCTCTTATTTGTTCGTTCAGCTAGTATTGGCCACGTTTAATGCCGTCCCGAGACGAAGACACGTTATGGGAACATCCAGGTAGACACCGACAGCGGAAACAGCAGATCATTCTGCGAGTTCAATGTTGACTACGTCAGAACTTATTCTATTATTTCATTTAGACTAAAACCAGCTCAAGCGAGCTTAAAACCCTTATTTGCCCAATTGAGGACGTTTTATCAAATCGTGCCATTTCTATTCAGCTTTACTAATGCCATACTTCAAAATGCACGTAAAAATACTTGTGAATGGAAACACAACTAATGTTTAATCTAAGTTTGAAATTAGAATAAACTTGAAATTTATAATAAAACATGGCTTTATTGATCCCCATAGGCTAAATTTGGTTGTTGCTTCAAATACACAAAATCAGTAAATACAGATAGGAAAAGTTAAAATACGATTTAAAAGTAAAAATAAATGACCAATTAGAAGACAAAATGTCAAGTCAAAAGTGACCATGGGGTCAGAAGCAGAAAGAATCAGCCAGTCTAGTTGATGTAAATGGAGTATACATATCCAGTAGGTTACTGGGATCAGACTCACAGAGAGTTTACTCCCCAGAGGGCCGCACGCTCTCAAAGACGCCGGCTTCCTTCATGGCGGTGAACTCTTTGACGGCGTCATACTGCTTGTAGAAGTCAGCGTAGGCCCGTTTCCTGGGCTCCGTCACACCGTACTGTGGAACAAAAGACAGGCCGGTTTGGTTTGCAATTAAAACCAAAAATAAATAAATGAGACAGACGATTGTCAGAAAAGCTAGAATCTAGCTAGAACCTCAACATTTTGGCCTTGGAAATGACCACAGAGTTAAAAAGGGACAGTTATTATATTCTATTCTATCTCTTGGCACTTTTCCATGCGTGGTTTTTAAAAAATATATATATATACAAATCCGAGTTTGCTACTTAAGAATTTGCTAGTCACTTCCTAGACAAAGCTTAGATTTTGACATATATTTGTCGCACAAACGTTTTAATGAAATGTTTGTCTACTGAGGTTTTTGTTTTGTAATCATTCCATGCTTAAGCCTTAAACATGCTTGTGGAAGTCTCCTTCTCTCCCAGTTATCTTCCACATCAGAGGCCCAGTCATGTTTAAAGGTAGATCATTGGCATGAAACATGAGGTGGTCAGATGTACTGTGATAAAGTAGATCAACAGGCTATATGTGTTTTGCCTAATTATTTTATGTACGTCTTATTAGATCATGTGTATATATTTTTTCTGTTGTCCATTATCCCATCCTCTTTCAGTCACTGTTTTTTTCATTTGTACTTGGTACCTGGAAACAGTAACTTAAATAAAAATCAACACAAAAAATAAAATAAAAAGATTAATTTATGAGAATTAGGGCTGTAGCGATACACTAATCTCACAATACGATACACGATATTCAGCTCACGATACATATCACGATATTCAGCCAACGATACGATTAGATTTAATTCGATACCCTTACTTAATTTACTGAAAGATTTAAAGGGGACCGAGTGATTTTGGTGACATCTTGTGAGTGTTCCATTTACTTGGATTTAATTAATTGAAATGAAAACATCAATTACACATTATATGTCTCCGACTGGACAGAGAGTCTACAGCAGGGATCATCAACTACATTTTTTTCAGAATTTTTCTAAGCACTCTGGCGGCCGGACTTTCAAATAAAATAAAATGAATTTATACCCAATATCCCTATTCTTTTTCACTTTCCTACTGAATTAATGCTATTTCTTTTTTTTTTTACATGTATTAGTGTGAGCAAACTCCTAAAAAACATGGAAACTCCCTAATGATAACTGGCTCTTTAACTAGAGAAATATCTCCGTCTAGGAGGCAGTTCCCTGATGAGTGATGGTTAAAGTCTGTGATTATGGAAACATTATTGTAGTATGCAGCATCCTGATTGGTGGAAAATGCTTGCAGAAAGAAAGGCTGTTGTCAGGTAAACATGTCACTGTCAAAGAGGCTGAAGCGAAAAGTTGACGTGGAAAAGCCAAAAGCCCAGCTTTAATGATGAATGACTGATAAGCAGGCTATGCACTCGTCATTTGCAATGAAACGATGTTGTTGCAAAATAATACAACCATCATCATCACCACTCGAACATAACAATCGCGTCATTCACGTGCATATTAAGTAGCTCCAGATTGTCCCCTCTAGCGGAGTTTGGTTTGTTCAGCCAGCAGTGAGGTTTACAAGAATTTGTCAAAATTTCCAGATTCCCGGCAACCTAAGATAAACAGTTAGACTACAAACCGACAGCTTTTGTTTTAGCTTGTTTGTAAAAATTTGCTATTTGCAGAGTTTACGCAAACACAGCTGTGTTTTGCGTAAAACAGCAGAGCTTTTTTTTTTTTTTTTTTTTTAAATCATATCAGAGTTGGGATTGGAGCCACGTGGCTGCTGCGGCTCACTCTCACCTTGAAGCCGATTGCAGCCACTAAGGACAGAGCGAACGCAATGGGCAGGTGAAACCTCAGACGCTTTCCCAGCAGCCCCCTCATCACAGGCTTTGCCAAAGACATGATGGATCACCTGCAGAGATAGAAAAAAAAAATAAAAAAATAAAAAAAGACAAAATTGAAGCTCAATTGTCGAGGCGATTGTTGCAGTCAATATGAAAGAATATATCTTATATACAGAATGCCTAGTCGACACAGACTGTAGTCTGAGTAAAGAAAAGACCCAAATTGCTTTCCACTCATTTCTATGTGGAACGACATGAGACACATTTGCTCTTCCAATAAATTCAGCCCCACAAATACTGTATTATTGTTGGTTTGTTTTTTTGCTGCTGATAATGACCAATAGCATTTTATTTTTTTTTTTTTTTTTAAACGTACAAAAAGTCTTGATACAGATTGCTTAGATTTGTTTTTCTATTGTGACCATGATACATACTAAGCAGGACATTTTACAGTTGAAAAATAAACGAACACATAAAAATGATAAAAAAGGTGGACAAACGCAGAAGCTAGTAGCTGCCGGTCGCTGCATTTGCCCTCCCCAAGCTCAAAGTTCAAAAATAAACTTGCCACTGCTTTATGATGGAAGGTATGTAACCATGACACCATTTTTATATCTCCCTAAAAACATAGTTTGGTGTTTCTGTACCACAACTTCCTGGTGTCCTCTGTCAACAAAAACACTAAAACGGAAATATCTGTAGGGCTATGACGGTATAGTTTTTTTTCTTACCGCGGTGAAGAAGCAACGTATCACCGCGGTATGGCGGTTAACCGCAACCCCCTTAAGAGAGTAGCGCAAGTTAGAGCGGGAATAGCAGGGTGCCTTAAGTAGGTGATGTCAGTGCTCGTGTGGTCGCGCAGGGAGAGCGAGCGGTAACGGAGAGTAGTGTAGGCCTACGAGTGCAGCTGTGAGGAAAAGTGAGAGGAAAAAAAAGAGATAACAAAAGATGATGTAAAGTGAGTTAAACGTGAACAATAAAACGACAAGCTTCTCAAGACACGGTGGCTTTATCTGTTGTCAATACTGCCAGTAGAGTGAATAGCGTTACCCCCGAAAAAGCATCGGCTCAAACCTTACAACATATGTTGCAGTCATAGATGGTATAAAAAGATTGCAGTGTTTCCATTTCAGCTCAATGTGAGAGTCTTTACTGTGTCTTGCTGTCATTTAAGGCCGCGTTGCCTTTTCTCCTCTCTGTTGATCTATTCCACAGACAGTTCAGAAAGCTCTATTGTCAATAAAGTTAAAAATAAAGTAATTGTTAGCCGACAATGGCGAGTGCAGACACTTCGCAGCACAGCGGTCTAGCAGCTGAGCAGACAGAGAGCAGAGAGGGCAACTCGGCACTCCGCTAACTTGTTGCTCTCACCACCAACATGAGCTGCTCCGTTTAGGCTACAAAACGTGCATGCAGGCTGACATTTAACCGTGCGGTTTTGTCAGGATTAATCTATAAACAGAAGGAAACTCCGCTAGCTGCTAGACTAAAGTGCAATGGTAAACACTGCAGCGGTAATGTCCACCTCTGCTGAGAACAGAGAAACGTCTTTGCTTTACTAACTGTGTATTATATTAAACGTTACCAGTAGTAGTAGTTGTAGTAGTAGTAATAATAATCATAATCAAATAAAAATCAATAATAAAAGTTTTTTTTTCTCTCCGTAACCTCTTCAAATAGGAGAAAATACAACAAAGTACACCGAGAGATACATAAACACACTATGACGCGCTCACTTGTATTGCAATGATTTATTCCTCCACACGTAAAATACAACTAGCACTGCAGTTACCAAATGTAAAGTTACTTTGGGAGTCGAAATTTGCGCATTAGTGTGGCGGAATAAATCCTTGCAATACAATCCTTGAGCGCGTCACAGTGTGTTGATGCATCTCTCAGCGTTTAGTCCCTCGCGGCAGCACTATGTTGGACATCTTACAGCCGCAACATTGGTCAACAGAAAGCGTTCGCTCCCAGGCGATCAGGTGAAGCAAACAAATACGTTATAGCTTCCGCTCAAACCGCGATGAAAACGCCCACCACCTACAATACAAGTGCACAACACAATAATCAATAAATAATATAAATGAGACCATAAACAACATACATTATGTGGCTCCTACACTGTCGATGAGGATAACTAAACAATGATTGTTGCTTTCATAATATTTAATATCACACATGTGTTCTCCTGTAACCTTCGGCAGCAAAAAGTTAAAAAAAAAAAAAAAATGCGGTGATGGCGGTAGTGATGTCATCACCGCGGTAGTGGCACGTCACCGCCGGTATTGCGGTTATCGTCACAGCCCTACATATCTGCAATAAGGTGACACCAGCCTGGCTGATTTATTGGTCTCCGTATAACATCCAACACTAGTTCTCAGTTTCAAGTCTGACAAAAGAGGAGAAAAAAAGACTTCTCAAAGACTCATTCGGTTTCATTTCATATATTTCGATAATGTACCCACTGATGTAAGTAAACTGTGTGGGTGTATATAAACATTAGTATTTGTATTTATATGCTGCTAAGCTGAGTGGATTGTGATTAACATGCAATGACAAACTCTTATCTTATCCAAAGGTCAATTCACTTCACTCAACTTTAAGAAAACTGTGTTTTTTCCCCCCAAATACTAAATACTTATTTTCATAAAACACCATATTTGTTTTACTGCACATTGCTGCAGCTCCTCTTTTCACCCTGTGTGTTGAGCTCTCTGTTTTAGCTACAGAGTGAGACATCTCACTTCTGTACCATCTTTGTTGGGAGTCGCACATTCACAGTAGCTAGGTAAGGACTACTAGCCAATCAGAAGCAGAGTATGAGGTGTGCCACGCTAGCAGCTAGGCGAGCATTAGAACATGTGTTACAAAGTGACGCACGTTTGTCTCTGAAGTAAAGGCTGGACTACAATAGAGCTGTTTGTGAACAATGTTTTCTGTTTGAAATGGCCACACAAATGCAATGTCCACAGTTCAATTACAGATCAGGGACATCATCTCCTCTGACTTAACAAAAAAACCTAAAAGAAAAGATGTTACTACACTTCTATTTGTGTGGTTTGGATTTCTCCTAAATTCACCAAAAGTTAGCATTAGATATAGCATAGTCTCATTTGCATATTAAAAACACCCACACATGTTTATAGTTAATGTGGCTGTGGTTAGACTGAGTGATTGACATCTTCCTGAGTCCCGTTAGTGTTGTTGCACCCGTTAGGGTGGGACAAATGACAACTTTATCATCCTTAATGGACCTTTTTCACAGCAGACATGTTGACATGTCACAGTAGGAAAAGCACAGCTGAAATTGATAACCTTAACGATGGCTCAATTCCATCAAGTGTCCCAGTAAGCTATTTCAGGGAATCAGCATTAGAACTGGGCGATATGGAAAAAAATAAAATCTAAT
This sequence comes from Perca flavescens, assembly GCF_004354835.1. Classification (NCBI taxonomy): domain Eukaryota; kingdom Metazoa; phylum Chordata; class Actinopteri; order Perciformes; family Percidae; genus Perca; species Perca flavescens. The sequence goes on from NC_041334.1 coordinate 9,294,958, forward strand.
ATCATGATATTGTTGACCAAATACCTCAATATCGATATTGCGGCGACATTGTAGTGTTGACAATTGGTGCTTACAAAAAAATATTTACACAATGAGATTTTTGATAAATAATCATCGATGTGTGTATAATAACTAAGTGGGTAAAGGCAAATAATAGAAAAGCTAGAGTCTTCTGGTAAGTTAAAAAAAATTATATCACTTTACTGTAATCCAGCAGTTAAAACCAAGGGACAGATAACACTTGTCATATTACGATACCCAAAATCTAAGACGATATCCAGTCTCATATCACGATATCAATTTAATACCGATATATTGCCCAGCCCTAGTCAGCATGCACAATACCAGGGCCTCTCCTAAGTGGAATGCAGCCATCATTAATGGTTTTGAATACACCTGCACTTTTCCTACTGTGTCTGCTGTGAAAACTGTCCATTAGTAGAAATAACTTGCGACCTAATAAGTTCCCCTTAAAGCTCTGGCCAATCTTCAACCTGAACAGAGCCTAATAACCTGGGGACGTTTCATGGCGATCTCTTGTTTTTATCCATTTCTATAGTGTCTTGAAACTGTATGAATTTTACAATTCATATCTTTAAAAAGGTTTTGTTCTCGAGCCAGAAATCCCCACTTCAGTAGCACTCTGTGTACATAAACCAAACTTCATTCCCGTCTACATTCTGAAGGTCACAGAGGGCTTTGTTCATGTATTGCACAGCAGAAGTTAGGCCTATCACACATTTTATTCCTAATAACATGGAGAAACTTTTTTATACGGCTGGTGACACGTTGGTTCTCATTTATGGAGTGATAAAAAATAAATGTTGAACCCGGCTTTATCCAATGTTCACATTTCTGATCCGGACTTGTATGGAAACTAGCACATATTTAATCCACTGGGGAAGTTTAACGGTATTATCTTTCAGTTAAAATAATTTCCCTATTCACCTTGAATGTCTCCCCTTAACAGGAAGGAGAGTCAGTGTGGTGCTAACAGCTGTAGCATTGCTAGGGTCAAAGTAGCATAACGGCTATAAGCTTCCTCTCCTCGTCGCATTATATATGTTCCCTTAACCAACAAAAACAAGACAGCATAACTAATTTACTGCATGTGTAACTAATATAAGTGTAACTAACAGAATAGAATATAGGGACGAACTTTCAGTAAGCATGTAGCTAGCTAATGTCTGCGGCACGATGAGCTAACATTAGCTCGTTAGCTCATACAGCTAACTGCTTTCCATAAGGAAAGCCGTATATATATCTATGGAGGAAAACGGCAAAATTCCGGATAAATGGTGAAATGCAGGCGTCGTTATTAACGTGACAAAGCAACTCACACACTTAAATAGTTGAATTTTTAAGAACACTCACAGGTTAGACTCACGACCTTCACAGAAACGGCTAACTCTCAGCTCGGCTGCTGCTTTCCTCTACCGGAAGAGACGCTCTACTGGAGCCGCAGAAGGACAAATTTGAGTCCCATGAAAAGCGAAGTCTTGGCAAGTTAGGTCATTGGCACTCGTCTTCTTTCTTTTGGTCCTTAATGTTGCATCTACTACCATCTTCTGGAGTTAGTTCACTCCTACAATTGTCCAGGAGTCAGATGTGTCCCATTAGTCTTGTTCTCATTAGGAAGCTGACCAAGCATCTTCTGCCTTGTCCACTTTCACCACACTTCATTATGTTCTTTGCTCCTGCTACTGTTATCCAAAATCATTTAATTTCTTTGTGTTCTTTCTCTCGGATACATATTTCCTGCCACCAACAAGCACATGCTCCACAGTTTCTGGTACCTCGTAGTGATCAAAAAACCCATTTGGCTTTAGTCTCAGTCTGTCTTATTTGTTTCAATTTACTAAACTCTGAAAACTCTTCCCCCTGCTGCAAAGGAAACTTCCACAACACTTCTTCCCTATAATGTAATGTAATTCTCAGCCTGCTTATTGTTATGTGCTCTTTCTGTTTTGTTCTCTTATTTCTCAACATGCCTGAAAAATAGACTGCATTCAAATAAACAAGTTACTGCAGGAGTGTTCAGAGTAAAACTACATGTGTGAAATAGATCGTAAAACACATAGGCCTACTGCTGGTTAGCTGTATGTAAATTCCCTCCCGAGGATCAATAAAGTTGTGTAGCTAGGCTACATCATATCGGAACAATCACCGCTATAGGCTACCTCAGTGTTGGTGTTGATATACTTATGCAATTGTGAAGCTGCGTGGCATTCCTGCGGCAACTTAAAATTATAATCAATCATTTGACATCAACAGGTGTTCCTAATTAAGTGTTAAGTGTAATACAAATTTAAACATCCTCTTAAAATCATCATTATGATCCCTACTGAGCAAAGGGTAGAATACATGATACGCAATGTGACACCAGTAATACATTGAAAGTGTTTATTGCACTCCAAAATATTACAAAAAGACAAATTAACAAAACCCACCACCTTCTGCAAAAAAAAATTTAGCGTTCATATGTTGTGCCCAGAATCACTATCCATCCAAATGCAACTTTTACACTCTTTGCTGAAACAGCTTAACTTTGCTGTGGGAAATCCTCCAGAATTGCTGCCATTCTGCGTCCAAAGTATTCTCATTATTGTTTGAGCTGACCAATCAACACTTGCTGCCCTCATAAAAGGATCACACCTGAGGAGTTCACTCATTCTTATCTTCCTGCTGCCTGCAGGGGGGTGTGTCAAAACTTTGATCTTGTTAATAAAAAGAAGTATATGAGTTGAAGTTGATAGAAAGAGTATGTAACAACTGGGCACATCTTAAGGCAGATGGCTGTGCTGCAGAAGGGCTCAGCTCTTAAGAGACAGTCCGTTTCAGACTCATTCCCCGTGTTGGCTTCGTAGGCCTCGAGGACTTGAAGCAGTGACACAAACGCCTAAATGTACATCCCTCAATACAAAGTCAGAGTTTAAAAAAATATTTACTTTTCTCAAAGGTAAACAAACTACAGACTTTCTAAAACTCATAAATAATAGGAATGGGTGGCATGAAAGTATGATGTGTTAAACTGTTGTGTAAGCACATACAGTGTGTAAATCTAAAATGAATGAGCATCGCAAGAAAAACTATTTTTGCCACCAGCAGATGGTGATGCTGCTCCATCAGGAGTCACTTACCTGTCCTATCAAAGAGCTAGTTTCTATACCCAGAAAAAAAACATGATCCCACTGCTGTAATGTGGTCTCCAGGCTAGTGCCTGTTCTCCTGTATTTGTATATGTATATATAAATATATGGAGAATAATAATACAAAAAAGTAATCTGACTTTCTTTATCAATATACATTATACAGAAAAAAAAGCATTGGTTCAAACTTGTGTAAATATATCTGACAAATAATTGATTTACTTCCAATAAACACTGTAATATTTAATTAATCAAATGATGCAGAATTATGATACACGAAAGGTACGTTTATTGTGTAGTTGAAATTGCGGCCTCAAAATATTAAATGAGATATACAACTGACATGTATTCAAAAAACCAAAACGCTATCAGTAAAACTTTATGAAGATGATTTTGTTCTGTCTTTTTTTTTAACAGCTGAGAAACAGGAAGAAGCTTTATAAACATTTTTATTTGACAAGATACTGCAGATTGTTTAAAGGTCCCATGGCATGAAAATGTCACTTTATGAGGTTTTTTAACATTAATATGAGTTCCCCCAGCCTGCCTATGGTCCACCAGTGGCTAGAAATGGTGACAGGTGTAAACCGAGCCCTGGGTATCCTGCTCTGCCTTTTAGAGAATGAAAGCTCAGATGGGCTGATCTGGAATCTTCCATTTGTGATGTCATAAGGGGAAAGGTTACCTCCCCTTTCTCTGCTCTGCCCGCCCAGAGAATTTGGCCCACCCATGAGAGAGAGACATCATGGCTTGCAAACGAAGCATGGCAGTTGGTCAAGGCCACACCCCCACCTTCCATCTTGCCCCCCCTCTCTCCTCCTCAATAGCATTTAAAGCTACAGACACAGAAATTACACATACTAAGTAAAGCTCATTGTGGGACTGGCTCGTAGTGGCTGTAATTCTGCACCAAGGCTGAATTTCGGGAAAGAGACAGTTACAGATACAGTATTAGGGGACTACTAAGGTCTGTGTAAAAGCATCCAAAAAGCAGCATGTTATAGGACCTTTAAAGTTGAGTTTAGAAGCTTTGCTAAACATACTCAGTTAATAAAAAAACAAAACAAGTTTAAACCTGACCAAGTGAAATTTATTTTTGATGTTAGCAGTAAACAGCTTTAACCCAGTTACCCAGAACAACACACTGAAACAATGACACTAAAGATGAAACTCTGTCCATCCTAAACTTCACCACCTTCTCTTCCATAAAGTGCATTTTATTCAGGTAAGTATAGAACATTTTTACAGGCTTCACATACAAACTGCATTGACGGCTATTAAAAGGAGAAGGCTGCAGGATAGTACTCAATCACTATTATCACATGAAGACCTGTATCACCAGAATGTCAGCTTCTCAGAGAACAGATACAGGCAGCTCTTTTCATCTAACAGATTACCTTAATGTTGTTTTTTTAGGTATCATAAACCCCAGTGATTGGTGTCTCCACTCCAAAGAGCAACATGCTGCATGTTGGCAAAAGTGTGTCATGGTCCTGGGTATTGTTTAGTTTCCAGTTTTATTTTGTAGGGTCATGTCTTGTTTGACCTCCTGCCTTGTGTGTTTTCCCGCCTATGTGATTGTCTGCCCATCCCTAGCATTGACAGTTAAAGAAATGGATGATGCGACGCCGCAGATTTCCATGGAGACCAGTGAAGGATATTAGAAGCACTTTTCCGGTGATGGCTGAGCGTTACTGCGCAGCCTCCAACTGAGCATGAAGCCGTAGATGTGACGTGAGCAACGTGTCTGAAAGTTGTAAGTCTTCTGGTAGCTGTGCCAAGAGAAATCTCAATCATTCCCAATCTTACAGAGACGGAGAGCGTAGGTATATGTAAGGAGATAACATAGGCACAGGCTAATTATTGCTAACTAACATGCTAGTTAACATTAGTAATTAAACAGCTAATGTAAGTCGAAACTGCCTGCAAGCTTCTCCGGTACTGTACGGTAATTTCTCTACTATGCGACAGTAAGTCGCGTGGTTATGACACAATCATTAGCCTATTTTTACAAAAGCGTCTGCTACGTAGCCATAACATGAGGTGCAAGATAATGGAGCCTTTTATACATTGTCGTGTTTCTTTAGAAATAAACAATGGACAAAAGAGTCTTTAAACGCTTCAGATGTAAAGTTATTCGCTGTCAAAGTGGCGCCAAAATGAATGGCAGTCAATGGGATGCTAACGGTGGGTGATGGCTTGTTAGCATCAAAATGGCTCCATAGGAGGTACACTTTGTGGAGGCTGGCTTACCCCCTTGCTCCCTAGTCTATGTCCTCGACATTCCACTTCTGGGATTGCTCCGGTGCCGCAGGAAATTCCGCCGGATGCATGTATTTTCGCCGAATATACTCTCTTTGTGTTGGCATTTTATACTCCGGTGGATTGGTAGACTATCTGTCTAATCTGAGTTTTCTCTCGCATGACTAAAACAACTTTTGAACGTACACACGTTCCACCAAAACAAGTTCCTTTTTGCGGGGCTTAGCACATGACGATCGTGCGCACTGCGGAGGAGGGTCTGGCAAAGCGAGACTAGCCCCTCCCTAGTCTTGCATTGCCAGACCTTTCTCCACAGTGCTGCGGATGAAGGGTCTGGCTTGTCCACACAGCATTCCGGGATAGGAGGAAAAACATGCTCTGGTTTATTGGCATTTCTTTAAACCAATCACAATCGTCTTGGGCGGTGATAAGCGCCGTGCGTGGCAACTGTGTCTCTGCAAAATAGCCTCGGGAAGGAACTAGTTTTGGTGGAAGATGTGTGCACAGGGAGGCGAGTGCTGGAATTAAAATGGCTGTCGAGTGTCTAATGAGAATTTTACTCAACAAAAGTAGTTCGGAGGATGTTTCCTGAATCGACCGGAGTTTAGAATGCCAACGCAAATAAAAGCGGAAGGTGAGGGACATCCGGCCGAAAATGAACCTCCGGGGGCACCTGAACAGTCCCGTAAATGAAGCGTTGTCGATATAGACAAGCCCCTCCCCGATGTGATAACCTGTTCATCAGCCTTCATGTCACCTGTCTCTCGTTACAACCCCTCGTTGCCTTGTGTATTTAGTCTGCGTTCATCAGCCTTCATGTACAACCCCTCGTTGCCTTGTGTATTTAGTCTGCGTTCATCAGCCTTCATGTCACCTGTCTCTCGTTACAACCCCTCGTTGCCTTGTGTATTTAGTCTGCGTTCTTCCTGTTCTCCCCAGTGTCAACTTTACCAGCCTTCTCCCTAGCGTGAGTGTCCCTGTGTTCACTGTTCCTGGGGCCTGTTTCACAAAACCAGGTTAAGGGATTAAGCTGGGATTTCCCAGTTATCCTGGCTCAATTTAGCCTTGACTCTGTTTCACAAAAGCGGAGGCACATAAATCACCATGGAGATTTATTCTGTACAGCTAGCCTGCTCCTGACCAGGCTAACAGCCAGGATTTATTTAATCCTGGAGCCTTTTTCTGATCACCCAGCAGTGGTTTCACCTTATTGTTATCAGCCTGGATTAAAATACAACAGGTACATATTGCTGTTCATTTAAATACTGTTATTTGTTAAAGTTGTTAGCATTATTTTTTTATAATTATTCATGTGACCGTCATTGTTACGGTTATATTGCTGTATGAAGACTGCTGTTCATATTGTTGTTAGAAGTTTGATGCATATATTATGGCAGTTGTTGAGATAATTAGAAAAGGCTGATAACATTTCAAATGTGTTTTAAATTAAGTCTGTTACTAAGGGCAATACATGCAATGCTTTACATTTCTATAGTTGACCAATGCATCTTGAATTATTTTAGTTGAGAATTTTTTTTATTATTCTTTAACAATAAGGATCATGTTTATTCTTCTTCCATGTGCATTGTATTTGGAATTCTTAGCACACAATTTGTGTTGTCCAGTAAACTGGGACTATAATTTGGGAGGATTGAACAATTTTAAGAACATTTTCTTATTGTACAATCCTCCCAAATTATAGTCTTAGTTCACTGGACCAATAACTATCTAGTGATGTAGGCTACTGTACATTCATGTAACAACAGGGAGAGGACACCTTAATGGTTTTTGAGCTTTTTTGCTGGGGAGAAATAACTGATTTAATATATTCTGTTCCATTCATGTTTACAGTGTGCATGGAATTTATCACTTAATTATCTTTTTAGTTTCTAGATTTTAGTCCAATTTCTTCAGTGTCTTTATTTTCTATGTCCATACAGTATATTAGGGAGCAAGGCATATAATATGTAAAGAAAGAAACTCGTCCTCTATAAAACTTAAAAAAACGCGAGAAAAAGCGTGGCAGATAATAGCGGATTGACTGAATGATAGTCTAAAAATATACATTTATGAAATACAGCTCTTAACTGAAACCATTCAATGAGTCACTGTCATTTGCAAAAACGAACAGTTGTACACTTTGCATTAAAAGCGAGCAGTGGAAGTTAATATGACTTAGGACATTTATATTTTAGCCCATGAGAGAGAGAAAGAGGGAGGAACAGAGTGAAAGAGATATTTACGCATTATATTTTAGCGTTGTAGAAAATCAATCTTGATGGTAAATTTCATGGCAAAGAGTAATACTGTTAATTTGTGAAAATGATTAGTAGCCTAATCCTTGAATGGTATGATTATGACGGTTTCAATTCAGAGCCGTGGTCAGTTAATGTATATGTTTAGGCTGCTTACGCATTCAGTCGGTCCGTGATCGTCTGCTGCGCTTTTTCTCGCTGTTTTATTACAGCGGCTGTGTTTCTTTTCTTTTTATACAAATCATGTGTTTCACGTCATCATACTTTCACAAGAAGCTGCTGCTCACTCTGTATAAAGTATGAACAATGTGTATTCTCCATTTTGGCATCAGTAAATCTGTGATCGACCTTGCGGTCTTTTGAGGAAAGCCGAGGACGCGCATCTATCTGAATTAGTTCAGCCTGGCTTGGCCTTCGTGAAACACACCAAGCCAGGATGCACAGATTAGACTAGGTCAAGCCTCAGTTATCCTGGATTTATATATTCTGCTTTTGTGAAACAGGCCCCTGGTTTTTCTCGTCCTTTTTGATTGTTACCTTGTTGACGTTTGGGCGTCCCGAGTTTCAGACTCGAGTCGCCGTCTCTGCTGCTAACGACACATGAGCTATAACGCCATCTCAGCTGTCTGCTATCCTTTTTTGTCGTTTATCTGTGGATGTAATAAGTGAGCGTATTATATACCAGGAGTGTAACGTGTGTGTTTGAGACAGAAGAAAACTGTTTAGAGAGCAACAAGGCAATACAAATAGGGTCTGCAACTCATTTGATGTGTGTATGAGTGCCACGAGAGTGAGGGTGTGTACACCAACAAAAAAACAAGGAAATAATCAAAGTTGGGAGGATAATTAAAGCAACATTTCTCAGCTTCAGAATCTGGACCCACCCACAGTCTCTGGTTTGATTTCTTCTTTGTTGAAATCATTCTTTCTTTGCTCATTATCCAGACTTTCTATCCAACATATTATAACTGAATAAAGCTCAATTTTGACTTTTTTTTCTTCTTTGTTTCCTTCATTCACAGGTCAGAAATACAGCGTAGAGGCTGCAGTTTGTCAATCCAGATTGAAAGTGTCGTCCTGCCAGACGTCTGGGTACCGATCCTTCAATACAAATTCGGCTTTTGATTTTGCCGTTATCGTTTCTTTGCCTGAACAATAATTAAAACCATGCCCACCATGTTCATCGTGTCCAGCTGCATGCATCATTCGATCCGTTTCCATTTTTTTTTTAATGTCCAGGTCTGTTTCACTAACAGTGAACGCACAGTAAAGGGGAATTTGACCATACTGGTCTTTGTGGTTCTCAAGAGTCTTTTTGAGTTTGAAGAAGAAACCCTCGTCATCCTCGGATTGATCCTCAGCGAGGGGCTTCGACTTCTCACCACATTTTTCTTCCTGTCTCTGAAGCTGAAGGGACAGGGAACACCACTGTGACCGTCCACCGGTGTTCTAATGTTCATATTAAAGCTTTAGGAGGCGGCCTCTAGCTCACCTGGTAGAGTGCGTGCCCCACGTAGGCTCAGTCCTCGTCAGAGGCCCGGGTTCAAACCCGACTCGAGGCCCTTTGCTGCATGTCATCACTCTGTCTCTCCCTCCCAGTTCCTGTCTCTCTTCAGCTGTTCTAAATGAAGGAAAAAACCCTAAAAAATATTATTTAAAAAAAACAAACATTAAAGCTTCAGTAGTCCGACCTAGGGATGTTAGTGATTTGACCGTTAACCGGCAATGAGAATTTTGAGTTTTCAGTTAAACCATTAAAAACTATTTTTTTCTGTTTGTCTAATAAACACTTCACTCCTTTACTGTCTGGGTTGTTTTACTACCAAATTCAAACTGGTCATCATGGTAGAAAGAGATGTTTTAATGTGATGGAGGACAGCGTGCTATGATCTGCTAACAGAGTGACCAGGGTGTACAGTATTCAAAGCCATTCTTCAGTGAAACCACTCGCCACAAAACGTTGGTCAGAGAAGAAGAACTAGCCCCTGATGAAGAGGAATGTTCTCAGGTTATAGGAGATACCTGCGGAGGTCCTCTGAGATGCTTTGAAGTCCTAAAGGCTGGACCATGAAGCTGCAGGTGTGCTCCATCGCCATAAGAGGTGCTTGTCGGATGGTTAAACAGCTTCGGAAACCCTCTCCCTGCCTCCACAACTTCCCGACAGCGGCACTTGGGGACAGCCTGCGTCTGACTGTAACTTTCCGACAATCCGACATTCATACCCATTTTACGCAGCAATTGGCCAGCTGTGTGGAGTTGAGTGTGGAGTTCAAGCTCTCTTTTGTCATCCTTACGCAGCCAAGTCTGTCTTTATTTTAAATGTACAAACACGTGCAACACCATGAATGTGTTCCAGGAGAGACTGCCGTTATCCCGACAAATTAACGTGTCTCCCACCTTTCTATGATGGCCGTCCAGGCTCAGGAGATAGAGCAAGGTGGGTCGTCCACTAATCAAAGGGTGGATGGTTCGATCCCCAGCTCCTCCTGTCCACGTGTCAAAGTGTCCTCGGGCAAGACACTGAACCCCAAACGGCTCCAGACGGTTGGACGGCACCATGCATGGCAGCTCGGTGTGTGAATGGGAGAGCGAGTTGCAGAGTGCTTTATCAAGGCAGCCATTTAACTAAAAACACTTCTGCCTTCAAACTGCACTTTGTACTGAACTTGCTCTTTTCTACTCTTATGGATCCAGGGTAAGTCATAACAACAAAGTCCCAGAGAAGAAACACAAAGCAAGACTTTGAAAAGCGTAAAGCTGGCGCAGAGGGGTTTTTAACATTATGGCTGTCAGTCTGAGGACAGGCAGGGTTGTTCAAAGTTGTAGCCTTGTACCATCATGGCAGTGGATTGGAGGGTTGTGAGTTTGGAAGGCATACTGTAGGATCATACCATCATGGTGCTCAAATCGAGGGGTGTTGTTAGAAATTCCACATCATCAGGAAGCCATTGGAGCCCTGGAGCGGTGTTGGGAGCCATGAGGTCGTACCATCATGATACTGGAGATGGTCCTAAGGCTGTGGGTCGTACCATCGCTTGGGGGGGGGCGGGGGGGGGCGGGGGAGGGCTGCTGTTAGAAGTCATAGGGCCGTACCATCATGGAGGTGGAGCGCAGGGAGTAGCTGGGGCCCCTGAAGTGGTGCCACTTGATGCCATTGAGTTTCCTGATGTTGTGGCCGACGGTGTAGTAAATACCGTTCAGGTTGGAGAAACCACAAGCGTCAAACCACCAACCTGATGGAGAGAGGGATAGAGAGAGAGAAAGAGAGATGGAGAGAGATGGAGGAGGATGATGAGGATGATGAGGAGTGTGATAAGAGGAGTGAAGAAGAAGGGAGGAAACGAAAAAGAGAGGGATTATTAAGGAAGAAGAGGGGCAGATGGATGGAGTCTATTTGTACTTTTCAGTAGAGGAGGAGAACTAAAGAGCTGTTTGTGTGGCATCGACACAAGGTGAGGGGTGACACATGATTGCCTTTAAATATTTTGATCCACAAACAAAAATAATATGGACTCATCACGGTTTCCCTATTTGGTCCGATGTATGACTCTCTTCTATGAGATTTATTAATGAAAAATCTAATCATTATCATGGTTCCATCTGCTAAAATCACATTAATCAGATTATAACTCCAAAATGTGTTCATCTTACTTTGGGAATATTTCAAGTGAGAAAGTGCTTGATTTGACAAGATTGATTTTGCAAGTATTTGTCCTGGAGGATGGTGTTAACCAGAATGGAGCGGAGATTTGAAGCCTTACCCCCAGTGAGCATCAGGGCACACTTGCAGTGGTCACAGTTGTCGTTGTCCTGGTCTCGGGCGCTGAAGCCGGTCCCGTGGGTGGTCAGGCTGCTCTGCCTCCCCGCTGTGCCGCTGTAACCTCTCAGATACAACCTGAGGGACAGGAGACAGGGTGATCCGTTGGCTGGCTGATCCATGAAATGATCATGTGCAGTTATAAGATATGATGAGATAGAACTAGCCTGGATGCCAGCCGAACTTAGCCCCGCCCACAAAATTCGAGGTTGGGAAGTTCGCATTCTGACTAGAATCTGAGTATGACCACGTCAGGCTAAGATAGAACTTTATCCCAAAGGGAAATTGATGTGCAGTCGTTGTTGTACAAAGTTCTGGCTGGCAGCAACATAAAGCAGCATGTGAGGGCCCTCTGTCCCCAACAATTCAGAGACAAAAACGTATAGTTGTGCGTGATTTAAAAAAAACAACAACACTTAACCGTCAAGCCTCACCATCTGCCTTTGCCCTAAATGTGTGTAAAATAACAATAAATGGCCTAAACTGAAACATTAGTTGTCCCTCCTACATTCTTGCCGATGTACCACTGTGATGCTCAAACTCCTGTGAACCAATCCTAGAGACTGGCTCTGTTTTATCATATCATCAGTGTGTACAGTATACTGTATGTGTGTGTGTGTGTGTGTGTGTAACTGTTAGTTACCTGTACTGCTGTTTCTCACTGGTGAGTGTGAACCGGTCGTACAGGGAGTGGGCGGGGTTTCCCTCCCAGTCCCTCAGCTCCACTCTCAGAGAGTACTGACCCTGGCTGGTCAGCAGGTACATCACTTCGTTACCCAGCCAGTGTTCCCCAAACACGTCCCCGAAACCCTGCAGGACGGGAGGAGGTGGGGTTCAGTGATCCAAACATTCTTTATTCTGACCTGGACATTAGATTGCATCGCTCTCAAGGGACTAACGGACCATTTTGTATTCCCTCCAGCTCCTCTGGAAGTCAACGCTGCCATTGAATCGCCGCTGGAACACCGTCCAGCCGCCACCACTCGTTTCCATGTCGCAGAACACCTGGAAGAGAGGGAAAAGAGAAAGTTTTGACACTTTGTTTTTACAATTTAGTCTGACACTTGTCAGAGTGTTAGGGGATACTGTAATAATCTAAATCAGGTCAAAATCAATTTAAAACTGGTTTGTTGTATCCAAGTTTTTTTCTCGTACATGCAGTGTTGTAAAGTATTTAAGTAGAATTTTCACGTATCTGTACTTCACTTCGTAATTTATATTTCTGAAAACTTTCACTTTTACTCGACTACATATCCTAAATAAAATGTATACTTTTACTTCACTACATTTCCCCTCAGCATCTTTGTTACTCGTTACTTGCAATAAATGTTTTCGAACGTTGGAGTGAACAAAAAAAAAAAATTCTGTTTCTGTTTTTCTCTTTGTTAAGGTCAGACTTTGAATTTGATGTTTAAGAAGGTGTGGAAACCAAGGTGGAGGGTGGGGGTGTGGCCTTGACCAGCTGACATGCTTTGCTTGTTTGAAAGCCATGATGTCTCTCTCTCTCTCTCATGGGTGGGCCAAATTCTCTGGGCGGGCAAAGCAGAGAAAAGGGAGGTAACCTTGCTCCTTATGACCTCATAAGGAGCAAGATTCCAGATCGGCCATCTGAGCTTTCATTTTCTCAAAGGCAGAGCAGGATACCCAGGGCTCGGTTTACACCTATCGCCATTTCTAGCCACTGGGGGAACTCATTAATGTTAAAAAACCTCATAAAGTGACCTTTTCATGTCATGGGACCTTTAATATCAGACTTTGAATTTGATGTTTAAGAAGGTGTGGAAACCCTGAATATTATGCTTCACAATAAGAAAGCCACAATAAAGTTCATAATCAAAGTGTTGTTGTTTTTTACTTTTACTTCTAATAATTAAGGACATTTAATATCATAGAATGACTTTCTTACTTAAGTACAGTAACTATCAAATACTGTAAGACTTTTACTCAAGTAATATTCTAAAAGGTGACTTTAACGTCTACCAAAGATATTTTCTGGTAAGATACTTGTACTTTTACTCAAGTATTGCTTTCAAGTACTTTATACAAGACTGTGTACATGTACGACTTATAATTCTAAGACTGACTTGTAATTCTCACAATTTTACCCCCCTCCCCTGGCTCTAGGGCTGGGTATCACCAATGATTTCCCAAATCAATTCCGATTCACAACGTCCTGATTCAATTATATTCTGAATTCGATATCAATTACATTAGAGGAATTTCAGATTACAAATTACAATACAAATTTAGCTTGGGTACAAAAGAGATCTTATGAGAACTTCTGCTGTAATGTGTACAAGCAAGAAGCAACCCTCAAATGTTTTATTAATCAATATCAGATCACACACACAAAGAAGGATTATAATTGGAGCATTGATTATTTTAAGCCAGCCCTACCTGGCTCCATCATTATTTTTTTTATTTTATTTTACTTACAATGGCCCTAATACACCGTCATACTATAGATATCTGATAAGCTCGGACACTTCGGCCTTTGTGTACATGTTCTGTTGTGTTAAATGTACTAAATAAGATGAGTGGAACTACTGGAGAACCTAGACGGAGGTTCAGCGGTCCTACCTGCACGGGTTCAGTCCTGTTACCAATGTAGATGTTATAAAGGCCGCTGACAGAGTGGCCCGCCTTGTAAGCATCTGCACAGTCCCTCCACATCTGGTCCCTGGGAGGTGACCCTGAACAGGCACACACACACACACACACACACGCACACGCACACGCACACGCACACACACACACACACACACACACACACACACACACACACACTGTATATTAGGGCTGGGATGATATGCTTTTGTCCCGATTCGATCCTTTACGATACATGGGATTTGTATTGCCATTTTCATTTATTGCGATTCTAGAAGTTTTGTAATTCGATAGTATTGCAATTTTCTTTTCCTTCTTTAACAAAAAACTTCTAGAGACAATATATCATAAGACATTTTTTAAAAACTAATTGTTTTCTACGAAGAATGCACCTCACGTGTCAGTCAGTTTCATTTGTAAAGAAGCACATAACATAACATTTTCTGCTTTCCGTCTGTTTTGCGGGAAACGGATACGATGTAATCACCGTCGGCGGTACCGTAGAAACAGAAAATATGTAGGTGAATCATTGGTCAAAACAAAACAAAAAACATTGATTCCAGGGAAAAGAATCAATTTAAAAAATCCCCGCAAAAAAAAGGGCTTGATGGTGTATTTTGCCCCCAACTGCTCCTTCCAGGCAGCGCTGTGACCGCTGCCTTCAAGGCACCTAACCCTAACCTTAACCCTAACCTTAACCTTAACCTTAACCTTAACCCTAACCTTAACCCTAACCTTAACCTTAACCTTAACCCTAACCTTAACCCTAACCTTAACCATAACCATAACCAGTGCCTCCCAACGGTGCCTTCCAGGCAGCGCTGCCACCATACATACGATTTTCGTTTTTTTTTCCCACCCTTACTGTATATGTAAGAAAGCACAGGCAACAGCAACAGAGGAAGACAAGGCACCACATTTCATTACTAAGATAAATTACAGAAAAATGAAACAAAATGAAGTAAATTAGAGAGCTTGTCTAGACACACAAATGTGTATAGTACAGTTCAATTCAGTTTAGTTAAGAAAGGGACAGTGCACATTAATAAAAAAGCACATGTAGAAACAATTAGCCAAAGGCTTTTTTTCATCTGTAGTTCCCTAGCCTTGATGTTAAAAGACTTTTTAAAATACAAAGTTTGGACAAAGTGTGTGTGTGTGTGTGTGTGTGTGTGTGTGTGTGTGTGTACCTGTAGTAGTAGCCACCATGGTAATGAGTGTGTGGACAGACTCCATTAGCTGAGCCTGCTGCCTCTGCAGAGCCGTGTTGTTGCTGCTGGCAACCCTCAGCTGCCTCTCTAAAGACTCGATGGCGGCCATCTGGGCCCTGATGACAGACTGGGAGCAAACGATTCGGCTCAGTCAGTGTGGACTTCATACATCAGATTTCAACAGCGATGAAGCCTCGTTTCTTCCTCCATCCATGAACGTGGAGTTTTGATTTTTTACTCTCTGGCTCTGGTTCATATTTTATGCACTTCACTTTAGAATTATAGATTTTGCTTTTTGTTTGATTGATAGTCTTTATGCTTATGTCAGCCAGCTGGGACTAGAGTAGAGTGAACGCGGAGAAACAGTCAAATAAATCTTCCGCACATTTAGATCTGTACAATTTACATTCATGAGGTCAGACCCTCGTCTTGTACACTGAAAGCTCGGCCTCATAAATGTTGCTAATTGATTCACATGAAGTAATCCTAGCGATATTTATAGTATATAGTTAAAAGACATATAATATAATATACTGTAGTTGAGGCATTACACAAACCCCCTGTCCAAACACCTGCTGATGATGGTCATGGACTATACCTGCAGTCTGTTCTTCTCCTCCTTCATGTCCTCCAGCTCTCCTTTTTGCTGAGACTCCAACCTCTGAACTTTACTCTCCAAACGACTGATGGACAGACGGACAGAGGAAAAGAGACTTTAGACCCTGCATCAACAGCAGACTCACAAGACATGTATACACGTTTTTCACTGCCAATCCCATAAACGTCGACTCACAATGCAGCAACGTCTGTTTAGTGCCAGTGTGCATTGTCCTTGTTCACATGTGTCAAACTCAAATCCAAAATCCAGCCCCTCGCAGATTTTGATCCGGCCCGCATATCAATTTAGTAGCTTTTTTCAATGTTTTTTCCGACTTTTTTGCCACTTTTTCCAATGTTTTTTGGCCCGTTTTACGACGTTTTTTCCCCAATGTTTTTGTTGCTTTTTTTCAACTTTTTTTTGTCGTTTTTTTTCTTTGATGGCTAAGCTACTTTTTTTGCTGACTTTTTTGGGTCTTTCTGTTGACCGAGCTGTAAGTGAGAAGATTATATGAGACATGCAATAAGACAATAAAAGATGCTTGACTTTTACGATGAAATAATAGCATGTGAATAACCTAAACATGTCTGGCCCTGGATGTGATTCTTGTTTTGCAGTGTGGCCCTTCGTGGAATTGAGTTTGACACCCCTGTCCTTGTTCTTACAGAGATCTGGCCACAGGCCACATGATATCAAGAGATTTCCAAACAAAGGGCAACAGAGGAGTTTGATGTTTTAATGATAAAAACCACTGCGTTCAAAAATAGGTTGGTTTGACGCCCCTTTTGATGTGCCTCCCAAATCAGCTATACATTACCGTAAAAAAGAAATAAATCTGTTTATACTTTTGTGATTACAAAATGATGTTATATATAACTGATGTATTATTATTAAGGTTTGGTTATGTTTAGGGAAACATTGGGGTGTTGGTTCAATTATAAACTTTGTTAAGGTTATGGGAGCTTCATCGTCATGGTCACAACATTAAACATGTAATTAAAGAGTCAGTCAACACGCCCTCCAGTACTTGCTGCAGTGATGTACGGTGCACTGCAGGACACCGTGACATCACTGCCGGTCACGGGTGCCACAGACAACATCGGTGATGTCGGGTGTGACATCGGAGGGGGGGGGGGCGGTAACATGCCAAGATATACTGCAACAACGTACCCCCCGATTGTTTATAGATCTCAACATTTCCGAACGCAATTGAAGGCAGCTTTCACAGAGAAAGAGAGAGAGAAAAGAGACAAACTCCTGGGCAGTTCAGTGCTTGTGTTTGTCATTGTAAAACTTCCTTGTGGCAGCAATAGAGGCAGTGATGTTTCTTGTTTCCTGTACGGGACTCTCACCCCCCACCGCCGCAGCCTATTCACACTACTTCCATTCAAAATGAATGGAAAGACCTGCGTTCTGACCGTCTGAGGACCGCTGCAGTGTGTGTGAAGATACACACAAGTAGGTTTCAGCGACTAACGTGGTGTTAAGGAAAAGATGTTCCTTTGTATTTTGTTAACCATTTCAACATTTCTCAATATTTCCTCCATACAAAACAGTCTGTAAACAGAGCGGCTTGAGACTATTTATAAAATGATTTCAATGAGTAAATTATATGTCAGCTAGTCATTGAAGGGAGACAATATGTCTGAATGGCTATTGAAGGACAAGCTAAACTTAACCGGAGACATTTCATTGGTTACTGGAAATTGTTAAGAAACCTTGTCATTGGTTTGTACAAATATTAATTTGGCTGCTTTCCAATAAGAGTAGGCTTCTACACTTGTAACCACTATATATTCAATGTGTTTCTTCTCTCACTTTTGCTTTGTAGCTTCACTGTAATTAATTACGCATTAATTACATTAAACCTTTTGCAATATATCACTTGCAACCATTCTCTGTTTCTTTGTGTTCTCTGTACTTTGGTGTTTGTATATGAGTCTTAAAGTACATCACTGGAGAGGGCTGAAAATATCCATAACAGCGGTATGTAAAGAGATCTTTTGTTTGTTCATAACAAACCTCCACGGGGCCCCTTTTAGGTTGAGGACTCTGCAGCTCAATAATACCATCACCGGACTTCCTCCTTTACTGCGGCCATAACTACTGCGTGTGGTAGAGGGCTTTGTCACTTGAATGTAAACCTACAGTATAACGTCGTTTTGGGGAAACCTTTTGAAACGACTGATGCTGTTGTTTTTCGTGAAGGAAAGTCTCGATAAAACATCAGCAGTAAACTGATCAGGTGTTAGTTTCAGTCCTTCAGAAGCAGAGACAGACTTCTGATATTCAACCATCATTTATGTTAAAATGATAGAAGACATATAACGTATAGCACAGACAGACACTTCTGTAGCAGCTGGATAAAGGTATTCTGGGAAATGTAGGCAATAATTAAATTAAGGAGTGGAGACGGCAGGCTGAGGGAAAGTAAATGACTATGTCATCACACAATAACTCCTGGAATGTGTCATATTATTATCAGACTGTTTAACAGTGTGTGTGTGTGTGTGTGTGTGTGTGTGTGTGCGCGCGTGCCTACAGGAGGACAGAAATCCAAACTATTTGTACTACAAATCTGTCTGTAATGGCCCAGAGGTTGTTACTCCTGAGTTACTCCCTCCTGTTAGAGAAGCCGTAAAACAGTGAAATAAAGATTAATAATCGCCCATCATTCTTTCTGCCAGAGCAGACACGTTATCTCTGCAGCTGAACCAGCAGTACAGCTGCTGGAAATAGACGCCAGCCCACAGTTACATCAACAACGCGGAGGCCAAGTGCACGAAACCTGATGAAGGAGCGGCAGCGGCTTCAGAGGGAAACATGGGACACTGAAACACTGATTTCCAGTTCACACCTGCTTTTCTGGCAGAGAACAGAAAGTGTGGTGGGGAGGGCTGCAGGAGTCGGGTGGGAAAATGCGTCTCCGTCTCCAATGTTTCCCAGAATAACTCACACTCTGTGAGTGTTAAATACTTTGTGCTGTGGTCCAATATCAGGAAAATACATTCTCTGAAATGAAATATCTCATTACCTTCTGTATGAGTAGATTCATCATCTTTTTATTAGAATTACACTCAGCGTGCTTGTCACTCATTATTCATTTCCTGCTGTAAGAAGACATTAATTACCGTTTACCTATTAGTTTACAGTTAAACAAGTCGCCATGTGACAAGCTTAGCACAGAAAATGTGCTGTTAAGAGAAGAATGAGCTCCAGTTCATGCTGAGAGGAACATGAACGGTTGTATAAAATGTTTTGGTATGCTTTTAAGCATTTCACCTCATGGTGGCGCTATAGAGGTAACGTCAGGTGACCAGCAAAGTCAGCAGGGTTGATCTTCTGGTTACCATAAATGTCTGTAGAAATGCATCAAGTAGAGAGAAGTAGATAGTATTTCACAAGATACGTGACAACTGTGTTGGCAATGGAGGGAAAGTCAGGGGATGAGGAAAGGATACCTCCTCTGGGAACCGTGAACACCTGCACAAAGTTTCATCTTCATACATCAAATAGTCGTTGACATATTTCAGTCTGGACCAAAGTGGTTTACCAGCACTGCAGGAGGATAGCCATCCATGATAGGCCAGGAGGATTTAGGCCCCCCTGTTCTCCTGTAGTTCAGTAAAATATGAATGTCAGTACATTAACACCCATACAGAAACAACTGTATGCATTTATTGGACTGTATGCACTTTACCTTCTGCTGATACACTTTATGGATTGCTGATGCCCTGAAATACTGCCGCAGAGTTTATTATCCTATTTATTCTATATTTAAACCTTTTTTTTTTTTATCATAGGCTAATGAATTACTGCCACTGCCATGTTGCTGGTCCTGAGAGCGAATTTGGTTCTCTGTGTGTCTAACATGCTGAATGACATTAAATGAAATTGGATGTAATGTGAGATCTGTTAATATAACATCCGTTAGCCTTTCTAACCACACTGTAGAACCTGAAGTCCAGTTTGTGCTGAAGTGTAGCTGACAAGAGTCACTTGTCACTTGCCTCCACATGTGGCTCTGTTCCACCTGTGAGTGATATCACTTTACATCCGTAGGTGAGACGTTGGTCACAAAGAGAGCTGAAAACACATGACCAGCTGCTGGTTCTGATCACTTCAACATGCTGACCTGCACATGAACAACCCGACATCATTCAGTGGGATGAGGACTGATGGGGAGCCACTGATCGCCGTGGTGCTGCGGTTTGTACAGCATGATTGTGTGCGTGCGTGTGTGTGTGTGTGGATTAATGAGTTTGAACACGTCCCCAACTACATCCAAAACACAGACGCTGACTCTCTCTAAAAAAGTCTTTTTTCTTATTTGAACACAG
Organism: Perca flavescens; assembly: GCF_004354835.1. Lineage (NCBI taxonomy): Eukaryota > Metazoa > Chordata > Actinopteri > Perciformes > Percidae > Perca > Perca flavescens. The sequence goes on from NC_041334.1 coordinate 9,315,197, forward strand.
ATATTAAATGTTGAGTTCAGGTCTGCAACTAACGATTATTTTCATTGTCCATTAATCTGCTGATTATTTCTCTCGATTAATGGAGTAGTTGTTTGGTCTATAAAATGTCAGAAAATGGTGAAAAATGTGGATCATTGTTTCCCAAAAGCCCAAGATGACGTCCTCAAATGTCTTTGTTTAGTCCACAACTCAAAGATTTTCCGTTTACTGTCACAGAGGAGTGAATAAATATTCACATTTAAGGAGCTGGAAGCAGAGAATTTGGACTTTTAAAATTAAAAAAAGACTCAAAAGATTGATCAAATATCAAAATAGTTGGCAATTAATTTAATAGTTGACAACTAATCGATTCATCTTTGCAGCTCTAGTTGTGAAACTACAACAAAGAACTATAAGAAAATGAAAACCAGGACATTTTAAATTTAAGGGACAATTAAGTGCAATGTGTTTCATAAAGCATCAAACTGTTGTGTTGTACGTCAAGAGGGCAAAAACCTGTATGTGGCTAAAAAAAACTAAAACTTCACAGTCTTATGTTCATGCTTTCATACGTGTTTTAACAGCAATGTTTACACTGTTCTTATTACAAGTCAGTATTCTGGGTTCTAACTAACTGAAGCCAGCAACAACCTATATCTTAATATTTTTAGATATAGGTTTACCATTACCATTATAGTAATGGTAAAAGAAATGCCAGATTCTTAGGTCAAAAATCCGACACTGTCGTAGCCTTCATCCCGTAGTGGCTCATCGACCTGACCATTAACCAAAATAATCAGAACCAGCTCTCTGAACACATTATTGTCATATTTTAAGGTAAAATAAAAGATTAAATGCTCCACGGTTGTGAGATGTTCCCATCTTTAAGGCTTTTAGGGACCTCTCAAACCACACAGGATTATCTCAAGAATGTTTTCTCATCAAGTCAAAACTAGACTGTTTTTCTTATTTCTTAAGCTATATTTTGGAAAAATGTGACCTTTGAGAAGTAATGTGCACGCAGAGGAGTCCACGTACCTAAATAACTGAATAACTTGCTTGTCAGAGTCTTCATAAATAAGACATATGAGAATTTTCTGATCTGCCACCTCTATGGTTAAACTTTGGTTACGTTTAGGTCCCTTAAACGAGTGGGTTAAGGTTAGGCAACGATCATGGTAAGGGTTAAAAGCTTCCCTGATAACTGTTGGCCCAACAGTCAAACCCAAACCTCCCCTGATGAGGTATTCACTCTGAAACAAACAGTGAATTTGAATGAACTCAAAGCAAGGACAGAAGTGGAACTGAACAGACGCTGGTTTGACATAGGCAGCGTGAATTAAAGTGAAGATACATATTGTTCAGCCAACTTGGAGTGAAAAAAATTCCTCTAAAATGATCGTAAGGAGATAAGAAGAAAAAGAGAGACGTTTGTATGAAAATAACAAAAAAAAGGAAACATTTAGCTCCACACAAACACAGCTGGAGCTTACGCGTTTACTTGTTAGCGACTAAAAACATCTGTTCAACAAACACAGACTGCAAGAAGACTCCCCCAGTTAAAATCAGTGTGAACACGTGAGGCTAAAGCCTCCCCGCGTATCACCGAAGTCCACAGAAACGTTGTTCTGCCGTAAACGAAGACATATGCTCCCTGAGAGTTAATTAGAGAGTTAACACTCAATGTAAAACCTCTCACACTGGACACACACACACACACACACACACACACACACACACACACACTGGGTTTCTGCCTATCTGTTTGTATTCTATCTATTACTGCAAACAGAGAACACGCTTAATAATTACCATGCATTTTTTTAGCGCTCAGCGCACCATCCAACTTCACCTCACCGTGAAAAATAGTGAAAATATTGTGATTCCAAATATTGACATGTCTCGCTGTGGACGTATTTCCATCATCTCTAATGACTTGCTTGTATTTCAAATTTTCTCACTGTTATAGTTGTGAAATCACTGATAAGGCTCACACACACACACACACTCAGGGTCAATTCAACTGTTTTCAGACATCGCCCACAGATTATTGTTTGAAGCAAAGTGTCCTAAAACAGGTCTGCACAGGATTGTAGGATGTATTTTGCCTTGGAAAATGCCCTTGAAGCTGAAAGTTGGTTAACAGTAGGCTGTCTGGGTGTTAGATGGCTGCGGTGCGGAGCCACAGGAGAGCTTTGGACAGACTTTACAATATACATTATCACTGGTCATGATGAACAGTGTGTTTGATTTCTTTCTTAAATATTTAGTGATGTATTAATGTCTCCATCAGAGATTCAGACAGTACGACCATAACAGGTAATAAGGTAAGAGAGATGGGACATGTTCAGATTCTAACTGTGGACAATGATTTGATTAACTCATATTAAGAGTTAACTCGCAAAACCTATTATATATTTTCCTAAATCCTGTTTTCTTTGTTTTGGTGCAGTCCAGGGAACGTCAATAAAACTGGTGTTTTTTTTTCTTTTTCTTTCATTTCATCTGTTTTTGCAGATGAACTCTTCATATGTTAACTTTTGTTTTTGTATGCTTAGGGGTGCACTTTTACCGGGAGGTAACCTTTGTCTGATGTACTTCCTTTTCCAATGTCTTCCGTGCTCCAGTTTGTTTTTTTCTGGTATGGTTTTCAATTTCAGTCTTTTTTATTCGTTTATTCACTTTGCTTGTTTTTACTTTGTGCTCCAACTGTGCATTCATTGCAGACCCTGCCACTCCTATCTGCCGGTCTCCCATCAGCAGATTCCTCGCCGCTCACCTGTTCCCCATTCCTTCATTAGATCTCTAGAATATTTAGCAGTCCACATCCACTAGCTCTCTGCCAGATTGGCTTTGTGCCTTAGCTTTCCTGCATTCACATTATTGCTCGTCTGTTTTTTTTATCCTGATTTAGTTTATTGACCCAGCATGTGGATTTCAGATTTTGCCTCAGCCTGACCTCTCTGTTCTTGGTTTCTTTTGATTTTTTTTGCACTTTTTTTCTAAATAAAGACTCTTTACTTTTTACCTCCCGAGTCGTGTTCTTTGGTTCTTTATGTCTTTAAACTGTTCCGTTTGGAACCAAATAAAACGAGAACGTGAGCGTTGGTCACTGTCGCGAGAGAACCTTATCTCGAATGCTAACCATGGAGGGGGGGCGCTACGAATTCTAACAAGAGGGAACACTATTTGACAGGGGGGGGACAGACTTCCACACAACACCTGTGTTGCTTGTGCAACTGGCAATTCCGATGCAGCTACCCGTACTGCTGATAACAGTTTATATGAATTTTGGAGTTTTATCAAAAATCTAGGAGGTTTTACTGAAAAATAATAGCTCAGAGCAGATCATTTTAAGTGCTCATATTATTCTTTTTGGCTTTTTTCCTTTCCTTTATTGTGTCATATATCTTTTTTGTGCATGTTATAGGTTTAAAAAGTGAAAAAGGGACTTACCATCTCCAACAGAAAACACTGTTCACAAACTGCTCCAAACAGCTCTATTGTAGTCCAGCCTTTACTTCAGAGACAAACGTGCGTCGCTTTGTAACACACGTTATAATCCTCGCCTAGCTGCTAGCATGGCACGCCCTCATACTCTGCTTCTGACTGGCTAGTAGTCCTTACCTAGCTACTGCACATGTTCGACTCCCAACAAAGATGGAACAGAAGTGAGATGCCTCACTCTGTAGCTAAAAAAGAGAGCTCTACACTGAGGGTGAAAAGAGCTGCAGCAACGTGCAGTACGACAAAAATATGTTTTTTGAAAATTAAACCATGTAAACCTATTCTGATATACCAAATACCATTATAAACTTAAAAATGGGCATAATATGAGCACTTTAAAAAACGCTGAACGTGAACTAGTTCCGGTCATTTTAATCTGCGTGAACTGAACAGTAAGTGTGAAATTGCACAACACGTTTAAAAAAAAACAAAAAAATACACATACGGATTTTGAAATTGGTACTCCTAAAGTATGTCTATAGAGCATTATTGAGTGTCTAATGTACAAGAGATTCAGACCTGAAGCGAGATTTGGAAGCAGTGAAGTTTCCTACCTGTTCTTGTCTCGCAGCTGACTGATCTCCGAGGTCTGCAGCAGCAGCTCCTTCTCCAGCTTGTTGGTGGACAGAGAATTCTCCAGCAGCTGGATCTCTATTCGAGACGTGTGGTTCAGCACCTGGTGGAACACGTTAAACATAAACGTTAAACATTAAAACGAGGAAATCCGCTTTCAGGTGACGAGGTCAGCAAAGTGGCGACTTGGTTACCTACCTTAGCTTCCACCACGTTGAGTTTGCGAGTCTGCTCGGCAGTGTGAGTGAGCAGGTTCGTTCCGATCTCCAGCATGGTGGCCGTTTGGTTGTGGACAACGTGTGACGGTATGTTAGTGATGCCCGGCTGCACGCTCTTCTGAATGACGTTCTCCAACTGAGGACCAAAAAGACAAAGAAAAAGATTCAGAGTATGTGATGTGATAGAAGCATTAAAAAGGTAAAACTGTCTGCGAAGAAAGACTACAGAAAGGGATAGACAGACTAATAGAACAAAAACAAAAGACAAGGCTAACATTGGACTTTAATTAGTCTGGATCAACGGAAGTACATTTCCAGGATAAAGCCTGACAGGCTTTGCCCCCCCCCCTGCTTCAGCTCTCTGTGTGTTGCCGTTCTCAAAATCCATTCGATACAGAAACAACAACAAACTTCAAACTAGCAAGCTACAATTTTGAAAACATTTGGATGGTGCAACAAGGCAGGCCTGCTTGGTTCTTTCGGGGACTGATTGTAAAGATTTACAAAGAATATATGTTTACGGCATTAACTCTCTAACTGGGACATTTTGGGACCGATTGGCGGGATTGCTGTGGACGAAGTACACACGGAGATACAGTACACTGGTAAGATAAATTCAGGTTTAACCATGTATCCAGCTAATTTATATAGCTCACGTTACTGTATTGTGTGAATAGTGTGAACTTCATTTAATATTGTATGTGGCATTTTCTTTTGCAGGGTGAAAATGTTTCACCAAAACAAGTTTTTTACTGAGACTATTTAGTAGAGCCACCGTTGCTGCGTCCGGAGCTTAGCGCCGCCCAAGACAATTGTGATTGGTTTAAAGAAATGCAATGTCTTCTGTCCTGGTATGTATCTGTGATGTAGCCAGACCGTACTCCGCAGCGCTGTGGAGATGAAGTCTAGTCTTGCATTGCCAGACTTAATTTATTAATTATTACACCATGGTCTGTCTGAATACTCGATTCTGATTGGCTGCAGGGTACTAAAGGAGTTCCAGTGAAACTGACTGTTCCAGTGAAACTGACTGTATATTGTTCTAAATGAATGCGCTACATTAAAACTAAAACTAAATCTGATTATCCAACAGTGTGCGTAGTCCTTGGTTTACACACAGGCTGCAAGAAGTCAGTTACGCTGCCCCTCTGAACTGACTTTGTTTCACAGCGAATAACGTTATCTCACATCCCGTTCGCTGTTCAGGTCGCTACTTCAGGCTGCGGCCGACAGCAACGTTACACATCGCGGATACAATTGTTCGTAAAAGTCGTTATATTGTTTTGGGGGCAATGACATGGCTGATAGCTAGCTTATGTTGATGTTAAACATATTGTCAAATTATTTGTACTGATTGCCAACTGTACACCATGTTATTGACTTTGGATCTTGCTAGCATAGCTCTCTGTCTCAGAGCTAAGCAAAAGTCAATGGTCGCAGCGCTGCCTGGAAGGACACGTAAAACACCATCGAGTCAGCTGAAGTTTATCTGTGTTTTAAGCCCCCAACGTCTCCTAGGATTAGGCAATGGTTATGGTTATGGTTAGGTTTGGGTTAGGATTAAGGTTAGGGTTAGGGCCCTTGAAGTCAACGGTCTCAGTGCTGCCTTGAAGTCGATTAGGCAATGGTTATGGTTAGGGGAGATGTTGGGGGCTTAAAACACCATTGAGCTGAGCTGAAGGGTTCTACGAGCTGAGCGGGGTTAGGATTATAAATATACTATAAATATCTCCCGTTGCTAACGTATCTCCCGTTGCAAAGGGTGGCAAGTCGTATCTAATGTCCGTTCTATTCCCTGAAGCAGTGACCAATGTTTCCATTGCATAAGAACCTTATGGGATGGGAATGATTGTTCCAGGTATTAGTCAAACCCTCAGGCTAAACCAGGGAAACGGCGTTATTGTTTCAAAAAACTTTAGATTTTGATTGTAAAACGTATTAAAAAATTAATTAATGTTTGAAAAAAATATATTTGGCAAGTGACCGTGGTATAAGCAGGTTAATGCCCTTCGACGTGTCCATTGTCATGTATTAATGAACTGCGCGTCGGCCGGTTCACGCCTCGCCGTCATCCATTAATACCGGACAATGGACACCTCGAACGGCATTAACCCTTGCATAATTAATTTCTTTCCATAGCATATACAGTAACTTTGAGTCCCTCATTGATACCCTTGTTGTGTTAAGTCTATCCAGAAGCTCAGCATTAAAATACTGCATACTGAGCACTAACACCACCCACTCAGTGCATCTAGTTCACCAAATCAAACATGTCAAGAGGTCTGGTATATAAAGACGCAGGTCTCTCCATCTCTGGGAATATCAACCGATGCCAACTCGCACTGCCATGCTGTGACCTTTAAACCCCGACAAATAAATAATCCATCCACTCGGCCATTTATTCATCCCTCAGACTCCACGTCTTCAGGGTATCAGTGCCACTGAGAAGCACAGGCAGTGGATAAATATATTGTTGGACCAACAAACAGACTGGTCCCAGTGGGACGGCCAGTTACCAATGAGGCTGTTTGATGAGTCAGTGGGAGGACAAGTCAAGGCCACAATGCCCAGATCACATAGGAGTCTGGATCACAACAGCTGTCACTAACTAACTTACTTTAGTGAGTAACTTGACAACAAAACATGTCTGGTTTGTGAGTTTTCTGCGTGAGAGTTCACGTGAGAACGAGCGTCTCTGTTAACGCCACCTCAGTTTCAGAAGTCCCATTCTTACAATCAAACTCATTCACTCAGTCATATTATATTAATAATTTATGCTCATAAACCTTATATATTTCAACCAGGGCCTTCAGTATTTCAAACAAGTAGCTCATGAAAATTTAATTTTTTTGTCAATCTCACTGTCGGGAATTGCAGCATTTTAGAAGGATTTTACCTCCTTAAAAAATGTATTACACACAACTCCGTCAAAAGAGACAATAATTATGAACACAAATGGTCATCAATAGGGTTGGGTATCGAAACTCGGTGCCAATAGGGAACCGGTGCCGACGTAAACAGTAGTAACGAGACCGAATAAGAACGAAAGTTTCGGTGCCTCATTTCGGTGCCTGACTTTACACTACACCTGACAGCATGTAACGTTAGCCTACCTTTAGCTAGCAGCTGGATTAATCACGGTTAAAATGCTGACAGCTAACGTTAAACAGTGTAAAGTGTGACTGTATTTCACTGTGGAGGACTTCAACAGCGGGATGTAACAGTCTGCTCTGCAGCGCAGCAGCTGCCGTTGTTGCAATTCATAGATATACAGTATGTTTATATGGTCGGAATTAAACAACACAGACGGTGCGTTCACTTGCAGCTGCCATTGTCGGAATTAAACAACACAGATTCACTTAAAACAGGTAACCTCGTGGTGCATTGACAGTAATTGTAAAATACCCTTTTCCCATCTGGGGTTCAACAGCAATTTACTGGTGAAATAAGTTATTGTTATTGTTATAGTTATTACGTTATTATTAAATCTTTAATTTTGACCATGGCCTTAGCAATAAACAAGTCACTGACTGTTGTTTACTACCCTTATTTTGTTTTTCTTCTTTTTTTTTTTTTTTACTTTATTGAAATGTACCGGTTCAGGCAACGTTTAGGCACCGGCACCGTTTTAAAAGTATCGATTTAGCACCGGAATCAAAATAAAACCAAACGATACCCAACCCTAGTCATCAATGACAAATTTAAACAATAAATCAGAAAGTAGAGAAGGTTACACAATCCTTAGCAATAATTTTAATGAGGTAAAATGTTTAGAAAATGATCACCTGCCCCTGGATTCAGATCTGCATCATAATATTCAAAGAATCACAGATGTGGGTCAGATTTCTTTGCAAACACTCAGGACAAAAAAAATCTCCTGAGTTTAAGTAACGAAATGCAAAAGGCTTGGAAACAGCACAAAGGCCATTTCAATGTGGCTGAAATGTGGTTGTTATGACTGCTGAAGGTTGACAGCTGATTCATTTTTCATAAGTGCTGACTAATCCTCCAGTTTCACCAACGTCATGTTATCATGGCTTTATTTCTCTCAGCGGCCGATGTTATCCACACTGATTGACTTTATCGCATTCATCAGTCTTCATGCTACCCATTTTCATGCGACTCAATTAAAGTTACTCATGCGTTATTATGTTTAGCCTGCTTCAATTCAGCTTCAGATTAAACAAGCGTCGCTCTGTTCAGTCAGAAAATGATTTGACGATCCGTATCGCAGCCGTCAGAAATCCAAGTGGCCTTTTTACAGGGACGTTTGTGCGAGTGAGCGTGGTGGAACCTGGAACAGGGAGGGAAAACATCAGATGTTGCAATGCAGCGGGAAAGCTAATCAAATAATCAAACAAGGAGAAAATTGGTGGAACGAGCTGGTTCGTTTCTCCCTCCGTGCTCTGCTTCCTGAGATGCTGCGCGGATAAACTTTGACGAAAGCCAAAACTTCCACCTGGCTGCCGCACAGCCCAAACAGCAGAGAAACAAGGGGGGGGCTGCAGTATAGAACGTTTGAACAGAAATATGTTGTCAGTGGGTGAGAGTGAGAATAAAGGAGAACACAGAATAATCGAAATAAGCAAGAAAAGTTCAGCAGGTTCTTTTTTTGGTCTTGTTATTTTTTTGTCGAGTCTCTAGAGACGCAATGTGCTGACTTTTTAATTGACCCTTACTTCCTGCTGTAGGATTATAACTACACACACACACACACACACACAATTAGAAGCTACACAAGCTGACCGACAAGTTCTGGGACTACGCAGACAACCCCACGTATGGAGGGCTTGTTTCTGAGATGCTAACTCAAACCACATGTTGGCTTCGCTGTGATCTGGCCCTCTGGGTGACTTCACAGAGGGAAAGGGGAGGGTGGGGGTGGGTAGGTGGTGGAGGGGACTGGGTCACCAAACAGCCCCGATAAGAAGACTGACGCACAGGCAAGTAGCACCGATAGGCATCTGGGGTAACAAGTGCACTGTGGCTCGCTGATGTGTGTCGGGATCTGAGCTGGCAGCTCTGGTCCCGAAGGGATGCTGAGTGACTGGACTGAGGAAGGCAAACAGCTAAAAATGGTCCATGTTCATGTTTAGTTCCAAACAGAAAGTAGTTTGATGTCACAGAGCAGTGAAAGGTGAAGCTATGGAGGTGGATGGCTGCACAAAGTGTTACCATCAAAGACACAGGTTCAGTTCCTTTTGCCATTTCCACCATCCTTTCATAGGCTTAAATAGTTAATTTAACACATCTATCTGTCTAATCTTGCTGCAGCAGTGATGTACCGGTGTACGCCGGGACTCTGTGACATCCACTGTTTGGGGGGCGTGGTTAAAGGTGGTTTCGCGTACAACAATCAAAAACAGTATCAAAATCGATGCAGCGGAATTAAAGATATCTTTTTTTATTCCACTCAATATGTTTTCTTGTCAAAAGCTGGCGCCTGCATTACCCACAATGCAACTCGACTTGACAGTGAGACACTAAGAGCAGCTAATGTAGCCTGGAGTCTCTAACCTGCAGCAGAGATGAGCAGCTACAGATGCCTCACTGCTTTCTGACTCCACACCGCCAGATTTATTTCATTTCCAAACCTGTAATCTTCACTTGTAGACCCAACCGACTCAAGCTGACTCAAGTGACATCACTCAACGTTTATCAGACTTCTCACAGCTCCCTATGGAGACACCAAAGGCTCTTACTTTTATGCAGGAGAACGTCCCAACCCATGAAACAGACCGATGTGTAAAATTGGCTTTATGACTGTCCTGTCCAGAAAAACATCAGCATTGGTTCAATGGTTTAAAATGACTTAAAGCACAGCAGGAAGAAGTGTGATGGCTATTTGCCTAAAGTTCCCACTACAGTGGGACGCCCTGTTAGCTCCCCTGGTTGAGGGGGGTGCAGCCCATGTACTAATGCTCAGTGGTAAGGCCCTATGCTGCATGTCGTTGCCTCTGTCTCTCTCCCACTTCCCCCCCCATCAGCTGTCCTATCCATTAAAGGCCAAAACAGCCCCAAAAAATTATCTAAAAAAAATAAATAAAAAATAAAAGTTCCCACTACACAACTTGTTATCTTATAATCTTGAAAGTCGTTGTGGTTTTCACACTACAACATCTTTCACCAGGAGGTATCCCTGGGAAGTGACACGGAACATGACATAATACCACGCAATTCGTTGAACTTTCCTCGTAGTCACGCTTGTTGATGTTGTCGTTGCTATTTCGTGTTCACGAAATAGCCTGTTTCCACACGTCATAACTGTTTAAAACCTGTTTCCCTGAGGTGCATAAACTACTTCTGGTCTGCAACACAGACAGTATAGTCCCCCACCGAGGTTTCCCCTCAACCTGTGTCTCGCCCTCTCATTGGAACTTGGACTCCCAGACTTGATGATTTGCAAGACCGAGCCAACCTTAGCCTCTGATTTTTCTGGCCGAGCCAGGCCCGCGTCCGACAGAACCGTGACCGAACCCAGCCCGCGTCCGACAGGCATCAAGAGATTTATGTCCGAGCCCGACCTGGCCCGACACCGTTAAAATCTCATTTTTTCTCATACTAATGACACATGTAGGCTATGTGTGTGTTTGTGTGGAAAGCTTTTATTAAGCAACTGTAAGGAAGGCACTCAGAAATGTCAACAGATGAGCGCATCGGCACAGTGGCGCCAAGACTGCGGGGCAACAAGCGCACGTTAACACAGGCGCACACAAGAGGCCCAATCATATAATTGAAATAAAATTAACATATGCCTAGGCAACTATGTGGAAATACTTCCACACAGTAGACTTTCCTTCATTTTCGGTGGTTTTAAAATCTCCTGAGGCCAACTTCTTTTTAACATCTTCCATTGTTGTGCTCTGAGCGCTCAATGCGCTGCGGCATGCAATCTGCCTGATATGCACGTGTTTCTGTTAAGTTAATATTTTAAATTTATTTTAATCACAAAAACGAACATTTGCATCAAGTGAAAGAGGCCCATTACATAATAAGCTGTTTAAAATGTTAAATGTCCATGCCTTAGGCTACCGCGCTGATGTGACCGTCCGAGCTCGGCCCGAACCCGTCCCGAACCCGTCCATCATTTCTAAATATCCGTCCGAACCCAGCCCGGCCACAAAATAAAAACTTGTAAGTGTCACATAATCAGAGAAACAATGTCAATTGTTTGGGAGAGCAGAAGTTGAAGACCACAAGAAAATGACTGAAAACAAACAGCAACAGGTTTGAACTTGTAACACTTGTACTGTATATTCCTTCGGAATTCATTCCTATGATTCTTTCACTCCTTTAAATGGACCTTTTTCACAGCAGACATTTTGACTTGTCATAGTAGGAAAAGCACAGCTGGAATTGATAACCTTAACGATGGCCCAATTCCATCAAGTGTCCCAGTAAGCTATTTCAGAATCAGCATGCACAATACCAGGGCCTCTCCTAAGTGGAATGCAGCCATCATTAATGGTTTTGAATACACCTCACCGCTTTTCCTACTATATGTCAACATGTCTGCCATGAAAAAGGTCTATATATGTTAATCACACACACAGACACGCAACCTTAGACACGTTCAAGTATAGTGCGTTTGTTTTGACATATCATTCTCTTGAAAAAACGTATATAGTAGTATCAAATGATATACTTGATCTAACTTGGCTTGTGAAAACATTGTGAGCTTGATGACTCTGAACAAAAACTCACATGCATACTTGCAGAGCCGGTTGTATTACTGAGTATCGGAGGGTCCAGATGTTTTGGCTGAATCTCAGAGTGTTATGAAGGAGCAGAACAAGTCAACAGCCTCAGGCTTCGTTTCTGAGCAGCGCTGCACTTGACAAACTTGCAGGGAAACTATAGCTCTGTCCTCTCTCCTTACCCCTCAACAACTTTCATCCCCTATCTCTTTCACTTTCTCATGTATCAACTTATCATCTTCAGGTGTGCAAATACTCGTTTCATCTCATCTATCTTCATTTCTCTCTGTCTTTACACCTTTTTTCACTTTCACTCTCTGTCCCTCTTGTATATTGGTCGATGAATGATGTATCATTCTAAGAGAACCACACAGCTTGACGCTTTAATCCGTCATGTGTCAGACGTAAGACTTTCATCAGTAAATGCTTAAAACGGATACACAAGCTAAAGTGCGGTACAGAAGGCAAGCTGAGCACTCATTTTAGTCGTTCCACCCCATAATATTTAGACATACTTTAAACATTTACATCATTGTAGAGATTCAAAACTTGATAAGATAACACAGGTTTAAAGAAAAGCTCTGCATTAACTATGATCTCTAATCTAAAATATAAGTCCTGGTAATGTATTTGTTTTAATGATCTCAATGATCTCCATTTTTGTAGATCTTTGTAGAAATCTGCTTTGTCTTGACCTTCTTTATGAACCCTAATGTGATAACTGTAGAACCCTGTAGAAGTGTCTGTGCATTGTCTGTAATCAAGTTTAGAACTTTGCATTACAGACATACTAATAATATTTGGAAATTCCTGCTCCCGTCACACGGACTTTTCTCATTTTTTGTCTTTTCTTATAATGGCTGACCTTCTGTTAACTTCTGGTGAAGCGAGATGTTCCAAATATTTATTCCAACGTGGTTTCCTTGTGGTTACTAAATGTAAATTTTTTTTGTTAATGCTTATTTTTGACCCTTTTATTAGTGTATTAACTAGGGCTGTGTATTGGCAAGAATCTGGCGATACGATACGTATCACGATACATGGGTCACGATTCAATATATTGCAATATATTGCGATACTGTGCGTAAAGGATATATTGGGATTTTTTATAGTATAATTTTAGAAAAACGAATATTTAAAAAAAAAAACATGATGTACATCAAAGTAGAATAAGTTTACTTTAGGTAAATTCAATAATTCAGTACACAGAAAATCAAACTGCCAGTTTGGGATTGTGGGTCACAGGTTCTTAGTGAGCAAATTTTTATAGGCTAAAGTAGGCCAAAGTTCAGCCATAGCTACTTTGTTAACTTCTAGCAAAAAGTCAGGCACTGTTAGGCACTGTTAGGCAAGGACACTAGTGGTGTGTCTCAGCATAGCTATCTAGAGGTAGGGGGTTTAAACACAACATAAACGTGAACCACTGTCTTACATGAATATTTCTGCACATAAACTTAAAAAAATTTATATATACATACATATATATATATATACATATATATTGCATTTTTGAAAATGTATATATATAGTGCTAAATAAAATATTACGATACTCAAGTGTATCGATTTTTTCTTACACCCCTAGTATTAACAGTATTGTCTTATTTAAATGCTTGTTTTGTAATTAAGTCCATTCAGTCATGGTATGCCCTGTGCACTTCACTCCTCCAGTATGCCTCAACATCTCTGTGTCTGCGGTGAGACACCTGTTGAACCCCTGTGACAGACAGGAATCCCTTACGGTAGTCTGGAGGGATGGAGAGAGATTTGAACATTTCATTTCCTCATAAAGATCCACCAGTAACTACCGTGTGGTTTGTGTTTCCTTAAAGAGCGCAGGTTCATCAGGATAAGAAATAGCAGACAATAATACAGACAAGGAAACAACATCCAGTATACAGTCACAATACAGTCTGCATGGAGTGCTGCTCGGTTGTGTAGAAAGTGTCCCTCTGGGGCTTTTCAGTTTGGGGATCCTACTATTTTAGAAATGTTTAAGGAATCTGAGGCACTTAAGAGAGTAATGGCTTAAAAAAGCCTTTATTATCTCATGGCTATTTAGTGATACAAAACATGCCAACATCCAGGCTATGTTATACTCAAAATTAAGAATGACTGGGAGGCAAAACAAGTGATTTAAGACAATAAAAGCACAAATATAACTGCTGTCAAGTGAAAACCTAGTTTCTCTAAAATGTTTGGTCTTCAGGTATACGACCTGAATCAGGCGAGGACTTGACAAACAATAATAAGTTTACATTTTCCAGGGCAATCCAGAATCAGTGTAAATCTTAGCAAAGACTCAATCCAGTATTTATAAAATTATTAAAAAAAAAGACTTTGACTGCAATTTGGAGTCTTAGACACAATCTTAGATTAGATTGAGAAAACAAGTTACTTTTGTTAATAAAACATCCCCCCCCCAGTTTCTATGTATACTTCTCACAAACCTGATGTGATGAATTTAAGAGCCTTTGTTTAAATAATAAAAAAACAAACACATTACTTTCTCCAAATTCCACAAAGTTTCAAGGATTTTCAAGGCCTGTTGGAAACAGAACCTGATGCAAATCAAACACCTGAATATTATCCTGTAAGATCTAGAAATGTTTAGTTTCATAAGATCATGGGCCTTGCTCAGTAGGGGGAATTAACTGCCTTCCCTTTTTTCCATACATGTCCTGGCTCGGCTTGATTCGGTTTGAATCGGCTTGACTCGGCTTGACTCGGCAGGCAGGGATTGCATTTCCACTACAACAGTGCTACCTGCTTGTGTGTCTTTGTTTAAAACAAACACAGAGACTTTTAAAAATGTCTCTTTGTCTGGTCTCCTGAATGGATGTGAGTGGAGTCTCGCAACACTCCCTTTTTTGAGGGGAAGAAAGGGGGTCTTAACAGATTTGGTCTGATTCCAGAGATGGTCCATATTGGGCGTGACCCAGCACAACTCTGCGCATTTACACGGTTAAAGGAAATCCAAATCGGCACAGCAAGGTTTGACTCAGCACGACCAAAAGTGCCAATAGCAAAACACCATGAGTGCATTTACTCATGATGAGGTTGAGAATTGAATGCATTTTTATTTAACAAAAAAGCAAAGATTAGAGAAACATTCTAAAATCATGTATATTCATTTGTGTTTCAGAACTTAGTTTCTTCTTATTCCCTCCCCCATTTATCATCTTACGTCCCCTCAGATTTATTTGGTGACCCTTTGGAGGGACCCGGCCCCTAGGTTGAGAACCAGTGTACTAAACTAGCTACAACAGTAAAATGCTGCCGATGAATCAAATGCAACATTAACAACCAATGGTACACATAATAACATCAGTCACAAATACTTTTACTTTTGATTAAAAGGTCCCATGGCATGAACATTTCACATTATGAGGTTTTATAACATTAATATGCGTTCCCCCAGCCTGCCTATGTTCCCCCGGTGGCTAGAAATGGCGATAGGTGTAAACCGAGCCCTGGGTATCCGACAATCTGGAATCTTCCCCTTATTATGGCCAATCTTATGTTGTCATAAGGGGAAAGGTTACCTCCCCTTTCTCTGCTTTGCCCACTCAGAGAATTTGGCCCGTCCATGAGAAAGAGAGAGACATCATGGCTTGCAAACCAAGGGGGTAAGCTTCGCTTCAGAACTCGAGCCATCATGGCGCCATTTTGTTGCTAACTGGCCATCACCTCCTGTTAGCATTCCGCTGACCGCCATTTTTTTTTTACGTCACTTGACTGCGAATAACTTTACATCTGAAGCGTTTAAAGACTCTATTTGTCCGTTTTTTAGTTCCAAAGAAACACGACAATGTATAAAAGGCTTCATTACCTTGTACCTCACGTTATGGCTCCGTAGCAGACGTTTTTGTAAAAATAAGCTAACGATTGTGTCATAACCAAGTGACTTACTGTCACATAGTAGAGGAATTACCGTATAGTACAGGAGAAGCTCGCAGGCAGTTTCGACTTACATGAGATGTTTAGGTTTAATTACTAATGTTAACTAGCATGTTAGTGATCAATAATTAGCCTGTGCCCATGTTATCTCCTTACATACACCTACAGTCTCCGTATCTGTAAGATTGGGAATGATTGAGATTTCTCTTGGCACAGCTACCAGAAGACTTACAACTTTCAGACACGTTGCTCACGTCACATTCTCTCAGTTGGAGGCTGCGCAGTAAAGCTGGCCATCACCGGAAAAGTGCTTCTAATAGCCTTCACTGGTCTCCGTCCAGAGCAACGGGGTCTATTGGTCCATTATATACTGTCTATGTTGCAAACAAGCGAAGCATGGCAGCTGGTCAAGGCCACACCCCACCTTGCCCCCCCCCCCCCACCCTCCCCCCTCTATTAGTATTAGGGGACCACTAAGGCCTATATAAAAGAGACTTCAGATACAGTATTAGGGGACCACTAAGGTCTATATAAAAGAGACTTCAGATACAGTATTAGAGGACCACTAAGGTCTATATAAAAGAGACTTCAGATACAGTATTAGGGGACCACTAAGGTCTATATAAAAGAGACTTCAGATACAGTATTAGGGGACCACTAAGCTCTATATAAAAGAGACTTCAGATACAGTATTAGGGGACCACTAAGGTCTATATAAAAGAGACTTCAGATACAGTATTAGGGGACCACTAAGGTCTATATAAAAGAGACTTCAGATACAGTATTAGGGGGACCACTAAGGTCTATATAAAAGAGACTTCAGATACAGTATTAGGGGGCCACTAAGGTCTATATAAAAGAGACTTCAGATACAGTATTAGGGGACCACTAAGGTCTATATAAAAGAGACTTCAGATACAGTATTAGAGGACCACTAAGGTCTATATAAAAGAGACTTCAGATACAGTATTAGGGGACCACTAAGCTCTATATAAAAGAGACTTCAGATACAGTATTAGGGGACCACTAAGCTCTATATAAAAGAGACTTCAGATACAGTATTAGGGGACCACTAAGGTCTATATAGAAGAACCAAAAAGCAGCATTTCATAGGACCTTTAAAATAACATTTTGCTTACAATACTTCTGTACTTTTAAGTAGAATTTTGAATGCAGTACTTGTACATTGCAGTATTGGTACTTTAGTTGTTTTTTTTCCTTTCTTGTTCTTACCTTCTGGTATGAGATTATTTGTGAAAACTACCACATGATGAATCGAAACGTTCAGGCTCACTACAGACCACATCCATGTTATTTCCTTTTGATGTACACGTTGCATAGCTCCTTCTAACCACACAAACAATTCCTTAATTTATGTCTATTATACAGAGCAGATACTGATCATAATTATGTAACTAGTGTTTTTCAACCTGTCAGAGTTCCTTTTCTTAGCTACCATCATAAACCCGTCCTGCTGTTTTCATTCACGCCTCGTATGTTCCACCATTAGCACATCTCCTGACAGGTGTTTTCTAAAACACCAAACCACTGCGCAGATGTTTAACACATGTTCCTCGTGGGAAATATAAGATAACAATATCGTGGTTACAGTGCTGTCGGGGTAAGCGGTAAGCGAGTGGAGTAGATGTGATTTTTACCTTTTTATTAGATTAAGAAATGTAAAGAGCAACTTAATACCCTGATTCAGTTTGACTGATACAACCCACCCCAGTTTTGTCAGATTGTTGCTCCAGTAAATGTTTAATGTACTGCATTAACGCTTCACTGGTCTTAACAACTACTCAAAGCACTTTCACACACTACAGGCGCCATTCACCATTTACACGCATTCATACGCATGGTGGCGAGGCTGCCATACAAGATGCAACCTGCTCACCCAGACTGATCTCATGAAGTGGCGTATGTATGACATGGTAATTTGTATGCCATTTTGGCGTGTTATCAAGACGCATTCTCGCTTTTTAGCGTGTTTATCAAAGCCGCTTGGGCTCTGTTGACTTACATTACCTTGCGATTGCGTGTGATTTTACGGCGTAGCGAGTAATATGAAAGGGCGCAAATCCGCATAGGGAGGTTGGTCGGGGTGGCGGATGGGTGAAACCCAGGACTTTCACCCAGGAGACCGGGGATCACGTCCCGCATGTCACATTTCCTAAACTCAACCATCGCTTTCTTCTTTTACTAAAGCCAACCCCGTTCTTCTTTTCCTAAACACAACCAGTTCTTCTTTTACTAAAGCCAACCCCGTTCTTCTTTTCCTAAACACAACCAGTTCTTCTTTTACTAAAGCCAACCCCGTTCTTCTTTTCCTAAACCCAACCTGTCCGCCGTGTCAAATGCGTACAGATAACGCGCCACTTGGCTTTATAAAGTGGCGTGTATGTTTACATGATAACACGCCACCACGTTTACGTCCACTGTATACAGCGTAGACATACGCGCGGATAGCTCAAAATGCGTACAGATAACACGCCAATTGGCTTAACAAAGTGGGCCTATATGTTTACGCGACGTCATGATATCACGTTGGCCCATCAGATAACCATTCACACACATTCACATGCCCTTGCGCAGCGTCGGGAGCAACTCTGGACTGCAGGGCCAGGGATCGCGCCACCAACCTTCTAATCATAGACGACTGTTCTACCACATGATCCACAGTTTATGTCTCTCTCGTTATCTAAACCAACATGTTAAAAGACATTTTTCTGATGTTCTAATGCTTTGATAATACATCTTCAGGTTGTCTAGAATTCATAGAACCGTAGTTATATAAAGGTATGCTCTTTTATCAAGGAGACTCTTGTAATTTTGACTATTTTCCAGCTGAATTTTGGTTACAACAAAACATCGCTCAAAAATCAAATGATTTTGGTCTAGGGATGCTGATGTAGATGTGTTCTTCTGACAGATAGCCGACACTCGTTAACTGATCATTAACCGTTAAGCGACAAGGGTTACGATAACAGATTCCCGTGCACCCGTCCAGGACTGAGCCTGTCTCCACCGCATCAACCGGCGAGGTTGTCAGCTGTGTGTCTGCCTGGCATACTGCGTGTGTTGGGCGGACATTTTAACCCACCAGTCCTTATTGATGTAGTAGCATAAGTAAGTTAACAGTGCAGTGGTTATTTCCAGCTTGTAGAGAGGAGAGTAAAACAAGAAACAGATGCGATTTTAACTTTCACTTTCTCTACTTTAAGTAGCTCCAATGCTTATTATGGGAAAGCTTTATTTGTGAAAGAGGTAGGAGTGGGAAAGTGGTGGAGCAGACCCAAATTAGTCCTGTTATTCTGAATCTAGTTCCCAAAGTACGCAGCATGAGGACTCATCAGAACTGGGCCAAACACAAACAAAGCTCTTCCCAAAGAAATTAGGATTGAATCAAAACCTTCTCTCCTGCTACAATCTACAGTCAGCAAAGATGAGGCTTACTCATGTGTGGGCACTAACAAAAACACAAGACTTCCAATGACTCCATGAGTGGCAAATAGCAGCAAATTATTTTTTTAAGCCAGTATAAGTAAAAAAAACCTTCCTGCTTCTGTTTAATATACATTACAGCTTTACGTGTCTCTCTGACAGAGCTCTCTGCTGTGTCACTTAAGTACATATGGCAGGCCAATGACCGCCGAACCATCTGTTGTGTGTTAGATCTCCAACATTATATCAGGATATTGAAGGGTCACAGCTCTGTATGAGTGTGAGTAAGTAAGTGTGTACGTAAATGAATTAGTGAGTGAGTGTGTCAGTAAATGCTACTATCTACAATGTCTGTGTGTGTGTGTGTGTGTGTGTGTGTGTGTGTGTGTGTGTGTGTGTGTGTGTAGTTCTAAGTTAGACTGCCGGGTCACCACTTCAGCCACGACAAACATCTCAATCATCTCACCACAATCAGGACCAGATGGGCTAAGTCAACACAGTGGTGTGTGTGTGTGTGTGTGTGTGTGCATACATCTAAAGGATTCAAGTAAGCGTTAACTTGCATGTACTTTAATGGCGTAGTGTGTGTTCTGCCACTAAATTGTTACTTGTTTGTATGTGAAAGAGCAAGTAAATTAACTGCATATTTTAATGTCTTTAAAATACAGTAAATATATTTATTGATGTTTTACTACTGCTAATCTACTTGGTAAAAAGTCAGAAAGAAAGATCAGCTTTATGGGTTTGAAACAAACCAATGTTTCTGATCATGGTTCTTTATCCAAAACATGCATTGCATTCACTTCTTCCAAGACCAGACTTCATAGGGTCTTCCTATCGTCAGCTTGGCTCATAAAGCCCTGTGCAGTTTTTTTTTGTTTTATAAAAAGGGATAATAAGGACGCATCTTGAGACGTCTGAGATGTGATCATATACTCATTTGAGAAAATTGGTATTTAAGTAGCCTGGCTCAACAGATTGCTTTATGGTTCTGCGGAAGCTCCACGCAGAGCTTTCGCCGTAGGCTACATAAGTGGCCTGAAGTTTATACATACTGTATGTGCGTTGGTGTGTGTGTCGATCTCTTTAAGAGAATAACAGGGCCGGCGTGTGTGTGTGTGGAGAGCGTGTGGTAGAGCGAGCTAGAGAGTGATGCTGATTAGCTTCGGAGCGAGTAGTGAGAGAAATAAAGTGTCTCCCCTGTGTTTTCTGACCACGGTGGGAAATCTGTAGCAGGAAAAGTTCACCCTCTCCTTGATTTCATGTTGTTTTATGGAGAAGGAGAACCAGGAAATGAGTCGGGGGGGGAAATGTAACGCTACAAAGCCACGGCCGAGCGACAAGCGGTTACATTTTTTTAGAGTTTTTTTTTTTTTTTTTTTTTTTTTTAACCTGCCCAATTTTTATAGAAAGGTTCCCCAGACAAAAGGCTCCTCAGATGTTTTAAGTCATAGAAGAGTATGACAATTCAAACCAGCCGATCCAAAGACACAGCAGTGCGAGTAATGGCTGGTTGGGATCTACATTTTTTTGAGAATTACTGCTATAGTTCAGGGCCAGTAACGCGTCCTGCTGTAAGACCGTCTGGGTCAAGGATAGTGGCCCGCAAGAGGTTAATGGTCTGATGTAAAAAAAAATAATAATAAAAAAAAACAGTAAAAGAATGCAAACAGAGAAATAGTTTGATTGAATTACAAATGCAATTCAGCCCTGAATTATATTCGAGAACAGGCTGCGATGGCTGCAGGGAAGGTGTAGGATAAATAAATGAACTTATTTCTACACTCACTGTACAGAGCAGTACATTCACACATACGGGGAAGAAAGTGTGTAACTTTACCTGCATGTCCTAATCTATTTACTATGACAATAAATAAAGCCGGTGTTTTATAAAGTATTAATAACTGCTCCTCTGTGAGCGTGTTTGAACAGATGGTGCTGGATGAACACCACTCGGTGATGGAGTCATAGGCTGGATGACAGACAGCGTGGTTAAAATGAGTCTGGTTAAACAAGAAGAAAGAGTGATTGTGGTCGTAGATGTTTCGGTTTTCGTGGAGAGGAACGACAGACAGCTCTGAAGTACAATAAAAAGGGTTTAGGGTTTCTCTGAGGTTTCAATTTTTCTTCCATCCTTAAGAAAATGATAACGCACCTTTTAAGAGGCCTGAAATGACTATTTTAGTTGTATATTAGTGCCAAAGATGTTTAAAAGTTTCCTGTGAGATTTCATTTCTTTGCAGGGTCGGCCTAAACTTCCAGTTAACACTCGAAGCCACAGGGACACTCTTTTGATATCATTTTAATACACATGGCACACGATTTTGAAAAGCAGCCAGCTGTGTCACCACAGAGATTACTACACACATTTAAGGTTCTGGCTCTCCAAACCGCCAGCGACAGATGCCGCCCACACAAGAGCCTGGGTCTGTCCGAGGTTTAGAGAGAGATAACTCTTGTTATGATTTGATACTATAAATAAATATTGACTTGAATTGAAGGTCCCTGCATTAAATTAGCCAGATCATTGTAATTTTACCAGGCTCTACTTTTTCTAAAACCCCAAATTTCTTGGCACAGATTTGGTTCAACTAATTTGTCATAGTGATTAAAGTGACTGCTGATGAGTTTGTATTTCCTGGTAGCACATCCTCCATCTCCAGCAGCAGGAACATCAGTTTGTTTAAGACAGGGGTCTTCTACGTTTTTTTTAAGCCAAGGACCCCTTAACTGAAAGAGAGACGGAGCAGGGACCCCCTACTATTACAATGTATAAAAACTAAGTTGCAAATTAAACTGGGTCTAAAGCCATCCTACAGCATATAATACTAAGCTATTGCAATAATAATCTTCACATATAGGCTGATATATTTACTAATAATATGTTGGATTCATGTTAACACGTTTAAATTTTCTAGGAAACTTTCAAACAATAATTTGGAGGCCCCCACTGCAGTAACTCTGAGGACCCCCTAGGGGTCCCTGACCCCCTGTTGAAGATCTTTGGATTAGAAGAACTGGCTAGCTAATAATAGGCTAACGTCACCCGCTGCCAAGTGTAGTGTTATAGCGCCACGTGCAGTGATGCTTCTGTTGCCTGCACCAGAGGACAGCACAGGCCTTTAAGTGGCACCGATATGAGGCACAGATATCTGTGTTTTCAATCAGTCCCGTAGTTGCCGGTTGTTTAGGAACGTTTCGGCACCCAACCCTAGTATTGTTGGTGATTATGTGCATTTTCTTTTTTTTTATAGCCAGGCTGTACATCTTCTACTGCACGTCCAGCAGGATAACAGGCCATGTCACAAAGCACAAGTCATCTCGAGCTGCTTTGGCACTTTCTAAAGCCACGTGGCGCGTATGTTTACGCTGTGACGTTGCAGACTGCCGTCCGCTGTATACAGCGTAGACATACACGCGGATAGCTCAAAATGCGTGCAGAAAACAAGCCACTTGGCTTTAGGAAAGTGGCGTGTATATTTAAGCGAAGTCATGATATCACGTTGGTAATTCTCCACGGTCACCTCAATCCAATAAAGCACTTTTGGGATGCGGTGGAAAGGGAGATATCATGGATGTTCAGCCCACAAATCTGCAGCAACTGCAAAATATGGACTAAAATCTCTGAGGAATGTTTCTAGGACCTTGTTGGATTAATGAGACCAAGGGTTTTAAGCTGTTCTGGGGACAAAGGGGGTCCTACTCAGTTTTAGAAAGGTGTGGTTAATAAAGTGGCCACTGGGTGTAGATAAAGGCTGATCCAAAATGAAACGTTACGTTAAAATGATCAAACGTGATCTGAACATTTGTGTTTCTGTCCCGTTGGACAGGATGCCACTAATCAATCAAACCGAGTCACAACCAACACGAGCGAGGGCCAAAATTACAAAAGCAGGACCAAGGTCCCTGAAAAAAAAGGAATTGTTTTGTGGAGGGTCTCCTATGACTAACTTCCCTTCACTTTGTCACTTCACTTGAGACAGTATTAGTAATAGTACGAACACGGGTCGCTGGTACTGTACGTGTACTGCTTGTCTTGTCATTTTTGCTCTTGTAGTTTCATGTTTTATGTCTATTCTTCTTTTTTTATTCTTTTACTTCTAATTATTAGGATTATTTTACTTTTCTCTATTTACCTTACTTATTTCTGGGGATTTTTCTGGGGATCAATAAAGGCTCATCTTAGCTTAGCTTAACTCCCAATGTCCTTTTTTCATACATCCCCCACAGTGTTACATGTAAAAAAGAAAAAGGACTTCCATATGTCTGATTACAATCCGTTTTGACTACCTGCTGTCCCCAAAGAGCTGAGGGAGGAGAGAGAGAATTCCCTCATTTTAGAGGTGATAAAAAGGGAATGTTAGAGCCCCTCAGTGGCTGTGGTGCTGGGCCTCATGCCAGGAGGTGTGTGTGTGTGTGTGTGTGTGTGTGTGTGTGTGTGTGTGTGTTTTCTGTACACGAGTGTCTGCGTGTGCAGTGAGAATTTAGAGAGAGTAAAGAATGAGAAAGAACCAGAAGAGATTTTCCAAGAAGCTCTGCGTGGGTGTGGTCAGTTTGGCCACAAGTCACTGGGAATCTCTCCCTCTTTTACTCCCTCTCTTTTCCCCCTCCATCCCCACTTCCACTACTCTCACCTCCTCCTCCTTTCATCTGTTATTCATCTAATATCTCACACCCCATCTTCATACCCCTTCACTACTTACTGCCCTACTTTTCTTTTTCTGCCCATCCAAAGAAAATACTTTGCAGAGATGGAATTCTCTCCATCTCTGCAAAGTATTCGCTTATATTTCCTCCCCTCCCACTCTTCCTCAACCTTCTTCTTCATCTCCTTTACCCCTCTATCAGTCTGTCCTCCCTTTGCCCTCGGCTTGTCAGCTTCTATGGCAACTGAAATCTCCCACAATGCCATCTCACAGCTGTAGAGTTCGGCATGACTCTTTAAACTGGGATTTGAAAACAAAATGAACCACCATTCACCGTTTCATTCTCTCTGTCTGACACACACACACACACACACACACACACACACACACACACACTGAGGAGGAGTATTTTATCCCTGTCCAGCTGATAACAGTCTGTCTGCTCCGCTAACTAATACGGTGGCCTTTTGAACGGAAGATAAATCTCACTTACAGTCTCTCTCTCCGTTTCCTCCTCTTTGCTATTTGTCATCTAATGTATGGTGTCCCAAAGTCTGGCCCGAGGCCCCAAAAGGACTAGAGACACTGAAGTAGAGCCCTGATTTCAACAAAGGATGCATTTGGACTGAGGCTGTAACTTTAAGTCAAAGTAGTAATCTGAGTCTGTTGGATTAATCTTGTTTCCATTTTTCGATTATGCTGACTACACAGTTCTTCTTCTGTTGCTCCCAAACAAATCTACAGTAAAATACACTGAACCTGAACGCACCACGTACGCTAATTCGTGCCAATAAAAACCTACCATATGGCGGGTGTTTTGAATGGCTGAACCAACAGAATAAGTTTACTAAACTAAAGTTAAAGTACAGCAAGCGTGCATGTGAAATATAAGGTAAAATGAGGACAGATTTTATAGAATTTATTATTTACCGTAAACATAGATATTGTAGTAAAATAAATGAAAAAAAACAACAATGTCAGCAAAACTATCCAGGCAGCTGCTATGGACACAGCACAGCTCATCATATCTTTTGTTTTAGATTTAGATCTTCACTGAAACATGAAAAGGAAATGGGACTTTTATATTCTGCTATTGGTTTTCCAACTATATATATATATATATATATATATATAGGATTAATAGATATAAGTTTCGGAGAATGCACACCACATTCCGCCGGAAACCGATATAAGTCACCATCTGACGCCTGCACCCTGGCCAGCAGGATGCCCAGCAGAGAAGATCACAGTCGGTGTTCAATTCCTCCATGCTCGCCCCTGTGGCCCCTCTGATGTAGAGATGATGATGGACACAGAGAGGTTCTTGCTTGTCCACGTACTGTAGTCGGGATTGTAACCATAGGTCGTAGCTGATAGCCATCTACACATTTTCCTCTGTTTACTCTGATGATGGGGCGACTGTGGCTCAGTGGTAGAGCGGTTGCCTGCCAATCGGAAGGTTGGTGGTTTGATCCTTGGTCCCATGTCGAAGTGTCCTTGGGCAAGACACTGAACCCCGAGTTGCCCCCGATGCTGCGCATCGGAGTGTAAATGTATGTGAATGATTATCTGATGAGCAGGTGGCACCTTGAACGGCAGCCTCGGCCATAGGTCTTGGCCACAGTGTATGAATGTGTGTGAATGGTTCCTGTACAATGTTAAAGCGCTTTGAGTAGTTGTTGAGACTAGAAAAGCGCTATATAAGAACAGTTACATGTTTACATTTGAAAACTTGACTGTCTAGCCAGCCCAGTCTAGCAGAGTCGGTAGGAGACCAGCGAGTTGATTTTCCGTTCCTGATGAGCGACTCATAGCCACATGCCATCACCGTCCAACGTAAAGCTTCGAGGTCCAGTTTAGTTTTAGTTTAGTTGTTCATTATTATTATTATCAAAATCTGTGTTGCCCCTTCACAAACTTGTCTTTTTTCATGAATATTTACCTCCACCATCAATTCCAAGTATTCCTTTTGGCTTGAAATATTACATTTGCATGAACGCCATATTCATGCGCCATCTTGAAATGCGTTAGCCGGTAAGGGACATACAGGACATACGCTTTTCATTACATTACATTTCACTGTCACATGATAAACTTGCGTGCTGCTAATGCTGCTAATGGGCATCGCCGCTTGCTGTTTGAAGAAGGAAACATGGAGGACCACACGTATTCAAAATCCAAATTTTAGTAACAGGAGTTTTCTTCTTCGCCCAGAAAAAGAAAAAAGGATATTGAAAAGAGCAAGAGACCTGCTTTTGAAGCGTGAAGGCTACCGTAGCTGTAATACGTACTTTGAACTGCATGGTGCGAGAGAGTTGATTGTGATATATGATCTCAACGCTAGTTGGGTGAAATTCCTACACATTGGACCTTTAACTAATATTTGTCATATATACAATTCAAAATACATTTTGCTGAACTGACAAAAAGGCGACTGGAGAGGTCTACGCCTTATAGAACTTAATGGAACTCAATCGCATGGTCATTTGTCTTAATGATTGGTTGCAGAACAAGAGGGTGGGTCTTATCAGATATGAGCCTTCCAGATGGCAGACGCCGAAGACGAGATGGAAGAAGAAAAACAAAAGCAAGAAAGTTGCCGTGCTGCAGAACTACTTGGGTTTAGTTTCTGTCTGTGTTTATATGGTAACCTACATCACTTGTGTCAAACTCAAGGCCCGTGGGCCCAATCCGGCCCCTTGCAGATTTAGATCCGGCCCGTATATCAATTTGGGTTCACAATATATTTTGGCCCGCTTAGTTGTGCACCAAACTAAAATGACATGGAAAGTGTTTTTTAAATTGCAATTACCTGTCATATAAAGCAGAATATGGCAGATTTCCCGACTCTGAGACTCAGAAATTCCCCCAGAAGAAGCAGTTTTCATATTCAGGCTGAGAAAAGGTTGTTGTTAAAAAAAAATGTATCATTGTTTTCGCTTGATTTGCTAAATTCTGTGATGGCTAAGGAACTCTTTTGATGACTTTTGTAGGGCTTCATGTCAACAAAAAGCGTACAAAAATTTCTGAAAAAGCAACAAATTTACAAAAAGGTGACAAATGTATAAGCCACAAAAAAGTCAGAACAAAAAAAACAAAAATGAGGAAAAAACTAACAAAATGTAAAAACAAAAGCACGTCAATAAACTCTACATGTCTGGCCCTTGGTGGGATTCTCTTTTTCCAGTGTGGCCCTTAGTGAAAATGAGTTTGACACCCCTGACCTACATGAACTGAAACCAACACTGAGCTCTGAGGCATCACTGAATGGTTTGGACCAGGCCGGGCCCACCACCCAGCTGCATATTTTGCTTGGTTGTCGGAAACCATTAGTACTCAGTACACGTTGCAGCCAGTTAGAAGCTGCTACAGCCACAACGGTGAGTGTGGATTACTTTATTTGGTATCACCAAATAATTCTTCCATTGCTACCTGTGTCGCGACAATTATGCAAGTGTATACAACACGCTCTCCCTCCTCCTCCTCCTCCTCCTCTTCCTACACGCTGAGGGTCACCATTAACGCCAAATTAGTTTGGCGTCATCAACATTCCCAACAAAACACTGAACCTGCAATCTGCTGTTTAACACTGTGGGGTTTTCAAGGATGCCACTATAAAATTGAGACATTCCAGGGAGTAAGTAATATTAAATGTTTAAAATCGATGCAAAAAAAAAACTAACTCCAAAGGTGAGTGTGTTGGACTAATTGCAAATAGCAAATTAGATATACCGTAACTGTCAACTTCAGGACTTCATTGAAAAAGGATCAGTGGTGTTTTGATGAGAAAAACAAGAGAACTGTCTGCCGTTCAGAAATAACAGACCTCAGGAAGTCTTCACTGGCCTATCGGAGCTGATTGCTGAATATTAAAACATCTGTGAGATGTAGGCAAAGACGGGAGGTTATAGTATGACATCTCAATAATCACGTATCCCTTTTGTAACTGCAATCACTGTGCTGTTGTTTTTCCTGAGGCATGTTGTTGTGATGTTGGTGGTCTGTCGGTGAGAGAGACGACTCGGTGTGTTCTACCACAGCAGCCAATGAATGGATGACCATCGTGAACCCTCACCTGCTCTGAAGATGCTGATAACATCAAACAACAAATCAGCGTGGTAAACTGAGACCTCTTCAAATTCTAAGTTCATTAAATTTGCAGGAAGGAACATTTTTTGGGGGAAATACACCTGCTAGTCCAAAGGTGAACTGCAGTGGACAAACATTTCTCTGTCCACAGGAAAATGTGAATAAAACAAGTCTAAATTGAATCATGAGTTCAAAAACGGCCTGAGCAGCAGTGAGCAGCGCTTTGTCAAGAGAAACCTGAACTCAACGCTTGTCTCTCTCATCGGTTTCCCTTGATATAAAGCATAATAGACCGGCCTTGTGAGCGTGCGGTTTGTTGAATCATGTTATTGAATCGGTGGTCTCGCATTGCCAGAACTATTTTCCCAGCACGGTCTAGGTCACACTAGATGTGTTTCTATTACATTCTCAAGCAAATTTTAAGAGAACTTTTGAAATATTGCAAAAACAAAATGTGAACTAGGTTGCATTTCCATCTACAGGTTTGGAGCGAATAAACTTGCGTACAGCGTAGTTTGGTCAGAAGTCGGCGCTATAGGCCACACATGGCTGTAATCCGCCAGTAAACGGAGTAGAAGAAGTAGCGGTTGCTAAACAGAAACAAAACGAGGCGCCTTGGCCATCTAACCCATCTACGAGTCAATTCAGCAAATTTTCAATTGTTCCTCCATGTCAGCTAGCACTGGCCAAGTTTAATGCTGTGCCGAGAGGAAGACATGTTATGGGACTATATACTATATCTCAAACTCTTTTTCTACAAATGCAAAAACAACACCAAGCGAGTAGGGCTGGGCGATATGGAGAAAATCAAATATCACGATATTTTTGACCAAATACTTTTGATATCGATACCGCAACGATATTGTTGTGTTGACTAATGGTTGCTTTCACAAAATATTTACTGTCGGTACACATCCGTTCTGCCTGCATGATCCGTTCTGCACATGCGCGATCCGTTCTGCACATGTGCAAAATGTTTGCGCATGCGCTGTTGTACGAGGATTTACGACACTGCACGATCTGTCCCACGCTTCCGGTCAACAGCCAAGCTAACGTTAGTTACGCTTCCGGTCGACAGCCAAGCTAACGTTAGTTTAGCTAACAGTTAATTCGGATAACCGCTTGCTGAGACAGCATGTAATAACTTTAAAAGACCCTCAAAATAAAACGTAAAAATAAACGTTAACATATATAACAGCTGTTACGTCAGTTCTACTTTACTTGTGCTCATTTAAAATCAAATCACTCAACACTTGTCTTTATTGTTATTACTGTAAAGTCTTAATGTAGCTGTAGCCTGCTTTTCCCATTAAGTTTGACTTAACGTAATTTTAGACTGAATCTAGCTGTCAGCTAGTGGTTAGCCGAATTAGCTGTTAGCTAAACTAACGTTAGCTTCCTGTTGGAGGCTAGCCATAGGCTAATGTGGAACAGATCGTGCAGGTTGTAAACAGTAATATCTTGCGCATGTGCAGAACGGATCGTGCAGGCAGAACGGATCGTGTACCGACAGTTACAGTAGTCTGGTAAGTTCAAAAAATGACATCACTTTACTGTAATGCAGCCCTTACAACCAGGAAAAGGATAACACTTATGCCATATTACGATATTACAATATACAAAATCTAAGACGATATCTACTCTCATATCTCAATATCAATATTATATTGATATATTTTGATCTTGTAAGCTACAAGTTTGTCAATCAAATACAGACAGCGACACGCCCCAGCACCTGGCTGAGAGGAAAGTACTTTTTTATTCCTATTAATAACAAAAAATCTTTATTGTATATTGTGTATATATCATTTGTTATTATACTTGACTGCAAAATTGATGACTACATGAGATTTAAGTTGAACTCAGTTTTAGCTCTTGCTCACATTTACATCCAGAGGAGCAGCCTGCTGACTTATTCTACTATTTCTTTTCCATACGATGATGCCTCTAGTCAGGAGTGTGAAGGAAATATATTATGTATTTAAACTGTGAGGTCTGTAAATTATCTTGAACAACTGGGATGATGTTTCTGCATACATTTTCCAAACACTAGTCAATCCAGGGGGGCTTATTTCTGTGCTTACTTTTAGACAGACTTCGACACTAGTGTAGTACATGTAAAGACAGCATGAGCCACAGTTAGAATAGCCACAGGGATAGAAATAAGAAGATGCTGTTTTCATAACTATTTAAATATATAATATGAGTTCAGTTAGACAACTCGCGTTTGAAATGTTTACTATAACAGCAGAACATTGTGTTTGGCGGCCAGACTCCAACCTAATTCCCCCAGTTTGGGTTTCCCTGAGATATTGGGGAGGGATGATGAAGTAGCTTCCCCCGCTGGCCGGAGCCTGCAGGTGGATGCTGGGGGTGGTGGTGGGGGTGGTGGGGATGAAAGCAGGCGGTGATACAGGTGCAGGGCGGCAGCAGCAATGGGAAAGGCAGAGATGGGGAAAAGTGCATCTTAAATAGAGAACCAAATTGAGGGGGGTTTGGTACATGGCATGTCAGGCGTTTGTACAGCAGTACAGCCCGAGTTGACTGCCTGAACTAGCTCGCAGGCGTCGCTCCATTTATTTTAGACTGTTTTATTTTACCCATTTAAAGACAATCCCTAAGACCAAGGCTCCCACCTTTGACATGCCCAGTTTGCCCCAGCAGTAATCTGTCCATGGCTAGATATCAACATTAGGTATTGCGGCTGTAAGCAGTCCAAAAAAAAAACACTGCTAAACACTGAGAGATACACACTGTGACGCGCTCGAGATTGTATTGCAATGATTTTCTTCTTCTTCTTCTTCCACACGTAATTTACACTTAGCACTGCAGTTAATTGTTACCTGGTGAGTAGAATAATTGCGTTAATGCAGCGTGATGCAGTCAACAGAAAGTGTTCGCTCCCAGGCTCACACCCTCTCTGTCAATGCCCCAAAAAAAACCCAGGTGCACAGGTGAAGCAAACAAATATCACTTCCGCTCAAACCGCGATGAAAACTCCCCACCCCCCACAACATCAGGGCACAACACAATAATCACCAAACAACATGAATGAGACCATAAACAACAGCCAATATGTGGCTCCTACATTAGGTAAGAGGGAAATTGTGTATTTTTGTCATTTGGGTGAACTGAGTCTTTAAGCCGAGCAGTGTAACAGTAACAGAGAGGCTGAACATCCACTTGATACTGACACTAATGTCCAGACACGACCTCCCCCCGAGACACTCAGACACCGAACCTCTCCACAGCGTTTGTTTCCCCTCAAGAGAAACAATTTCATTACAGACAGTGCCGTAAGCAAATCAACAAACTAAGCATCCTGCAGTACACACAACAATTTCTGCCCAGACGTGCTGTAAACGCTTCCTCCCAAGTTGTTTGTTCATGTGGAGAAACTCTGAGTAAACCACCCCCCCCCCCCCACCCCAAACACACTTCATATTCTCTGTCCTTTATTGTAATTACATGGAGGTGCGGGGTTAAGGCTACATTTGATTGCGCCAGCAGATTCCAATTGCCGATTAATTACGTGTTATCATAAAGTTCGGACTGAGCCTGAAGTGGATTTTCTGTTTTCTTTGCAATTCAGATGGTGCTGGCTTCCCCCAAACTGTGCCTGAGTGCTTTGACCCGGCTGCTCAGAGGGAAAGAGCAGTGCCGGGCCAAAAGGAGAGATTCCTCTCTCAGGCTCACATAAACAAACAGTGAACGGCCAACGGCAGAGTACAAGACGACTGGAGTACTGAAAATACTCAGAAGTGATAGAAATAGAAATCTTAACTTTGTAGCTTTTTCTATAGAACTAAATAGGCCCAAAACGAGAACATACGTACCATATGCCCTTTTTACTGTATACTGTAACTGGACATTGCTAACTTGATGTTTGGAGCTTGTATCACCTACTGTATTGTACACTGCACTTCTTCTGGCATTAAATGCTCTTTTAAGAATACAATAAAAACATGATCAGGCAAATGTAGCATTATTTAAGGAACATAATGTATTTAAAAACCTATACAAGTATGGTAAAAAAGAATTTCCCAGAACAGAAAAGAAAAAATACACATGTATGACAAGAGACAGGTGTGTCGGAGGGGGACGAGTAAGAAACTCCTGCACACTGTCTAACTCGCAAAAATAAATGTAATAGTGGTCAACATTTCGGTACTAGACCATCTAGTCTAGGTCTAGTGCCGAAACGTTGCCAGATATTGAATTAAATTAATTAAATTATTTTTGCTAGATGGACAGTGGGCGGTAGTTTCTTTGCAAAAAAAGCGATGTCATATCATGACTTCGGGTAAACATACACGCCAAGTGCCGCATACAGCGGACGGCAGTCTGCAACGTCAAAACGTAAACATACACACCACTTTCAAAATCTACGTGGCGTGTTATCACGGGGCTACGTGTTATCGCGAGGCTACGGTTGGGTTTAGGAAACGTCACACACGGGTTGGTTTTAGGAAAAGTAGAACCAGTTGGGATTGGGAAAAGAAGAACAGGGCTGGGTTTAGGAAAAGAACAAACGTGGAAAGGAAACATCACACGCGGGACACGATCCCCGTTCTCCTGGGTGACAGTCCTGTGTTATACCCATCCTCCACCCCAATTCACACACAATGGCAAGGTAATTAAAGTCAGTGGAGGCCAAACGGCGTAGATAAACACGCTAAAAAAACGAGTATGCGTCTTCCTGATAACACGGCAATAATGGCATACGAATTGGTGTGTCATACATACGCCACTTCGTGAGATCAGTCTGAAAAAAGAATTTCTCACCACAGCTGGTCGGCACCACTTCCCTAAAACTACACAGCCATTCAAAATATTTGACCAATAAACAAGAACAAGGTCTCTTCAGTCCCACAGCACTATCAGTTCAGAGTTTTGTTAAGTTAAAAAGATATTTGATGTTAAACATTGAATTGTCACAAGATTTTTAACCCTGATTCACCCGTTATATTCTGCTCTGTTAAAACTGACTCCGGTGCTGTAACTAAGCCTTCTGATAATGCAGAGGTATACAGGGGAGTCTGATCGTGAGAGAAATCTGTTTCGTGTCACACATTTACAGACCAGCCTTTATGACCTTCAATCAATTTACCCAGATGTTAGATGAGGGGACAAACATCTCGAGAATGTCCAGCTTGTTATATGTGAATCAGCTGTGTGATGGTTGCTCCAACAGAAATGCTTCACTCAGCGCGAGTCCTGCACCCTGCTCAGTCGCTCGGTGCCACAGCGCTTATTTGTGATGCGTTAAAGGTCTCAGTGTGTTAAACTGTAAAAACAAACGTGCCTGGCCTGACGATGTGCAGTCTCTGATGTTTGTACAGCGCACTGTCCTCGGCCTTCAACTACGATATAGAACTGGTCTCATATCACCGCCTGACCTGGTGTGAGAAATCAGACACTTTTCTAGCCTGTTGCACGAAATAACAATAACAGATCAATGATCTGCCTTGTGAGATTACTGGCTTTCAAAGATTACTTTACAGACAAAATCTGTTCTTTAAAAAAAAAACCCAGGTGTGTGAATTTTTAACAGCTTTAGGCCCCGATAAGACAAGGCACAGAATAACGGTCTGCTGAGGACAAGCTATTCGATGGTAGCCTAGCAAGAATAACAAAACGATGCGTGGGAAAAAAAAACAAAAAAGGGCTTAGCCTGGTGTTTTGCAACCTGCAAACGTGCTCTGTCTGATGCTACACATTCCCGCTACTAGTGCCAAAACTGTATCTCTTTAGTCCAGAAAGCTTCTGATAAACCAGTGAATTATTATTTCTTCACTAACTTTTGGCCAGACAGCAGCAGACGTTGTTGTGTAAGAGGACATTTGGCTCCTCTGACTTTAATTTCCATCTTAAACGTGGGCCAACGTGACAATTTGGCTTGTTAAAATACAACAATAAAAGTATCTAACATGTTTGATACCAACTGAAAAGACGCAGATAAGTTCAGGGACACAAGGCGGCCATTATTAAGCATAGACAAGAGTCCATCCGGACCTTGTCAAACTGCCAATCCGGAACAATGTTAAAGGTGCAGTAGGTAAAACTTATAAAACTAACTTTCTGTCATATTTGCTGAAACTGCCCCTATGTTTGAGTAGAACTACATGAAGCAGGTAATTAAAAAAAAAAAAAGAATCCGGCTCCTCAAGCACCACCTACAGCCTGTAATGTGATTTGCTAAAATCCACAGCTCCCTGTTCAGATGCAACAATCAGGGCCAGGGGCGGTGTCTAACTGCGTGTCAATCACTGCTCATGCACACGCATTCATTCTCCCTCGTGGGGGGAGGGGCTTAGGAGACCGTTTTGGGCTTTAGCAAAAAGGGGAGTGAGGGACTGAGAAATTGTCGGTTTAAATTCTTTGGCTAAATCCTGGATCTTCACAATCCTACTTACATCACCTTTAAGTTCACCAAAATGAGGCACTGAAATCTGCGTCGTCACTCATTGCAGTATACCTGCCATTTAGGATTCGGGATTCGGCACCCAACCCTAATTGTGACAATAAATCTGTGTGATAAAACATCATCTCTCTCACCAGGGATCTCCCTAATGCTCTCCTTCCTACATTTTAGAAACACTTTAGGAAAACCAGAAAACCCAAGACCAGAAGTCGGCGAGTTGCACTCCCATTTTCAGTCCAATAGACGAGAGACGGTTTTAGACCGTGTGACATTTGTTCACAATGTTTGGTGAGCTTGACAAAGTCCAGTGTCAACGCTTACCGAACAACATGAAAAAAAAAAAAAGCCACAATTTTGCAACCTCATCCTGGAATCGCACCGAGTCTCCCGACCTATAGGCGCCAAAGCGCCCTAACTGACCATATGCAACGACTCCTTCAGAGCCTCTGAAACAAACACTTGTTTGATTTACCACTTTATACTGTAAATATACTGTACTGTGTCAGCCAGTGGGGGGAGAGACCACCAAAGCACTTGCACCATGGAGCAGTGAAACTTTCCACTACAACAACACCAATGAGGTAATTGAACATGGTGGAGTGGGGAAGACATCAAAGTATAGGGTGGTGAATCCAGAGTGTCTGTATAGAGTTTGTACAGGAATAAACACACGCCCCTGTTTAACTGTGTTTTGTCTCTGATTGAACTCTGATTAGACACATGTAACGCCTGTTCCTGGAAGCATTACACCACATAAAGTAAATACTCCCCAAAAGTGTTTTATCCACTTCAGCAATACACTTCAGTGTTGAATATGTTTGAAATATAGAGATCCAAACTCTCCCCATAATCCACTGAACAAACTTTTTATCTTATTTTTTATCCTTACAATCTTACCAAAGTGTATTTACATGTGATAACGTGTGTAAAGATACTGTTTGCTGTTCACCTTCTGCACTTTGTCAACTCAGAAAGCACAGAATGTTTATCAGAAGACCTCCTGAGAAAACTGAGTAATGGCAAAATAATGGTTTTCCAATCCCCACCGAGAGAGAGAGAGAGTGTGTGTGTGTGTGTGTGCGTGCGTCTTATTTTAAGTCCTCCAAAACATTTGACGATATAGATTGTTTATTCCTCCCCTCCATAGGAGTGTTTTCCGTCCTCATATCTAAATCAGAAAACGCAACGGTCACGCTCGCGGTTTTAAACACATCGTTAACTAGGGCTGGGACGATTCGTCGATTTTGGTGTGTAAAATTTGTGGAGTTTCCCTTTTTATATATATATATATATATATATATATATATATATATATATATATATATATATATGGGGAAATAAGTATTTGACCCCTTGCTGATTTTGCAGGTTTGCCCACTTACAAAGAATGCAAAAAATCTACAATTTTAATCATATGTACATTCTAACAGTGAAAGACAGAATCCCAAAGAAAATTCCAGAAAATCACATCATATGAATTTATTAAAATTGATAACCATCTGATGAGGAAAAACAAGTATTTGACCCCTGGACAAACAGCATGTTAATATTTTGTAGAAAAGCCATTATTGGCCAGCACAGATGTCAAACGGTTTTTATAGTTGGTGACAAGGTTTGTGCACATTTCGGCAGGGATGTTGGCCCACTCCTCCCTGCAGACAGCCTCCAAATCATTCAGGTTCCGAGGTTGTCGCCTGGCAACTCGAATTTTAAGCTCCCTCCAAAGATTTTCAATCGGATTCAGGTCTGGAGACTGGCTAGGCCACTCCAGAACCTTGATGTGCTTCTTCTTCAGCCACTCTTTTGTTGCTTTGGCAGTGTGCTTAGGGTCGTTGTCGTGCTGAAACACCCATCCTCGACCCATCTTCAGCTCTCTCACTGAGGGAAGGAGATGTCGGTCCAGAATTCCACGATACATGGCCCCGTCCATCCTCCCCTCAATACGATGGAGTTGTCCCGTCCCCTTGGCTGAAAAGCACCCCCAAAGCATGATGTTGCCACCACCATGCTTGACGGTGGGGATGGTGTTCTTTGGGTTGTACTCGGTGTTCTTTGCCCTCCAAACACGACGAGTTGAGTTGAGGCCAAAAAGTTCTATTTTGGTCTCATCTGACCACATCACCTTCTTCCAGGCCTCTTCTGAGTCGTCCAGGTGGTGAATGGCGAACTTCATGCGGGCCTGTACATGTTTCTTCTTGAGCAGGGGGACCTTGCGTGCTCTGCAGGATTTCAATTCATGACGGCGTAGTGTGTTACCAACCGTTTCTTTTGTAACTGTGGTCCCAGCTGCCTTCAGTTGATTCATCAGTTCCCCCCTTGTGGTTTTGGGATGATTCCTCACCGTTCGCATGATCAGGGACACCCCACGAGGCAAGATCTTATGTGGAGGCCCAGACCGAGGGAGGTTGGCGGTGGTGTGGTGCTTCTTCCATTTCCTGATAACTGCACCGACAGTTGATCTTTTCTCTCCAAGTTGCTTTCCGATTCTCTTGTAGCCCATCCCAGCCTTGTGCAGATCAACAATCTTGTCCCTGATGTCCGTAGAAAGCTCTTTGGTCTTGCCCATGGTGGTGATGTTGGATGCTGGTTGTTTGGGTGTTGACAGGTGTCTTTTATACAGGTAACGAGGTGAGGCAGGTGTATTTGATGTAGATAATTGGTTCGGATTGGGGCTGTGTCTTAAAGAAAGACTAACTGGCTTGTAGGAGCCAGAATACTTGCTGTTTGTCCAGGGGGTCAAATACTTGTTTTTCCTCATCAGATGGTTATCAATTTTAATAAATTCATATGATGTGATTTTCTGGAATTTTCTTTGGGATTCTGTCTTTCACTGTTAGAATGTACATATGATTACAATTGTAGATTTTTGCATTCTTTGTAAGTGGGCAAACCTGCAAAATCAGCAAGGGGTCAAATACTTATTTCCCCCACTGTATATAGCCTTTTGGTATCTTTTACTCTTTATTGACCAGCCTCCACCTCTGCTGTAATCTCCCAGGTAGCCTCTGGGAATCAATACAATTAGTTTGATATCTTATTCTTACATCAAAATCTACTATTAACATAATTGGAGCTAATGAGAGCTGAATAAAAGCAGAGCTTGCTGCTGCTGGCATTGTCATACAGCACGTAGCACTAAGTGGACTGAATTAATGGCAGTAGCTTGAGCACTCGATGACAGGCTGAATAATCATTACAAACACAATCGGCACGTACTGTATTACTCCAAGAACACTACAACACTCTCCAAAATACGTCAGTGATGAAATATCAGCATCCATCTCAAAAACTGGAAGGCTGTGTGTGTGTTTGTGTATGTGTGTTTGACGGTGTTTTATTTGTACATTACTATAAGTACTGATTGATTTTCACTCATTTAAGCACGTATTTAGCCTGCGGCATCAAATAAGGTCACTTTCACCCTTTATAAATGCTCGTTCTCATTAAATAAGCACTCATTAAATAACATAATATACTTGTTTGACTTGGCCACCTTTCTTGGCAGCCAAGAGATATTTCATCAAAACACGACTTTGTTATCCAGTTTGAAATTAAAGTGAACAATTTAAAGCTCACTTGAAATCAGCCCAAATTATTTAAAGAAACAAAAAACAGTTACATGTGGGAGAAGCAAACTATAAAGTGTAGCATTTAAATCTGCTATTAAAAGCACATTGGTACTTAAAGGGCAGGTTCACAATTGAGACTTGTATCATGCGGAATCGCCGACAATGGTGTTGCCATA
The DNA here is from genome assembly GCF_004354835.1 of Perca flavescens. Lineage (NCBI taxonomy): Eukaryota > Metazoa > Chordata > Actinopteri > Perciformes > Percidae > Perca > Perca flavescens. The sequence continues at coordinate 9,353,418 of NC_041334.1, forward strand.
ACTTCAAAATCCTCATGTGGGCGACAGAAACTACGCACCATAGCTTTAAATCAAATTGGTAAACTATCCTTAGCTAGAAAATAGGAACGTCCCGATCAGCTTTTTTTGGCCCCCAATCCGATTTTTTAAATATCTACCGATACCCAGTCCCAATCCGATACTTGTATTTGCTCAGATAATAGAGCTGCACACCGGTTTTTTTTTCAAGTCAACAAAGTAACTAAAATATGTCTTCAGCTTAATATATTTAACTTAGTGCAGCAAAACAGTACTATTTAGGATACCAGCGAACTCCCAACCAAAAAACAGTCTCAAGTTTAATAGTCAGTCTTTGATTTTCTTCTTGTTTAATAGATAACTGAACACTTTACACATTTTAAATCAAGAAATTATACTTTATTATACAATACATTAATCCTGGTCCCAGACTGTAGTGCAGTCAACGTCAACTGGCGGCCCGCGGGCCACATCCGGCCCGCCAAAGCTTTTAGTCTGGCCCGCAGAATAATCATGAATTCACAAAATTTAAAGAGGAAAAAATGTGTTCTGTTATTTATCATTTAGAGCAAAAACCCAGCCCCCTGTATTTGCATCTCTTTTCACATGCCGGGATTCTGTACAGCGATGCCCGAGCTCCACATACACAGCTGAGCCGAGATGTGTGTGCATTAAAACACACACACCTGACTGGGAACGATACAGAGAGGACCAACGGCTGCTGGGGAAGATGAACTCACGTTAGTCTCTTTTCTGTAAGTAGGCTACAATTAAACCTTCGTGAGTAAAAAGTCAATACTTATCAATACACTCACCTGTGTAGGCCGTCATAAACATGTAGAAAGCGATATTTCAATCTGCTCTGTCTGCTCAGTCCACCGCGCTGTTTTACGCAACACAGCTCTACTCTGCAAATAGCGAATTTTTACAAACAAGCTAAAACAAAAGCTGTCGGTTTGTAGTCTAACTGTTTATCTTAGGTTGCCGGGAATCTGGAAATTTGGACAAATTCTTGTAAACCTCACTGCTGGCTGAACAAACCTTCGCTGGACGGTAACTCTATGGAGGTATTATAAGTGGCTACTTAATATGTACGTGAATGACGCGATCGTTATGTTTGAGTTCTTCATTCGTGATGATGATGATGATGGTTGTATTATTTTGCAACAACATCGTTTCATTGCAAATGAGGCATACATGACGAGTGCATAGCCTGCTTATCAGTCCATTCATCATTAAAGCTGGCTTTTGGCTTTTCCACGTCAACTTTTCGCTTCAGCCTCTTTGACAGTGACATGTTTACCTGACAACAGCCATTTCTTTCTGCAAGCATTTTCCACCAATCAGGATGCTGCATACTACAATAATGTTTCCATAATCACAGACTTTAACCATCACTCCTCAGTGAACTGCCTCCTAGTCTGAGATCTTTTTCTAGCTAAAGAGCCAGTTATCATTATGGAGTTTCTATGTTTTTTAGGAGTTTGCTCACACTAATGCATGCAAAAAAAAATAAAAAAAAAATATATATATATAGCATTAATTCAGTAAGAAAGTGAAAATTTCGAACAAGAATAGGCGTATTAGGTATAAATTCATTTTATTTCAAAGTCCGGCTTTGAAATAAAAAAAATTTAGTTGATGACCCCTGCTGTAGTGGTTATTGTTGTTGAATACTCACTATTTCGCAAGCAGTGCTGCACAGTCAGAACTGTCTAGGCATTACTCAGTCAGGGTAGATAAGAAATTAGCAAAAAACAGTGTCTTCTCAGGCATACAGGTCAATGCTTGACACTTGGACTATCCTATACAGTAAGCTATGCACAAATAAACCCCTTTTCCACCAACATTTGTGCAAATGCTGGTTTTTCAAAACGCGTGAAAACCGGCTAAAAACAGGGTTAGTAAACACTAAACAGTAGAAAGCAGCATGGGGCCCAGTGATAACGTTACCATGGTTCCTTCTTTTTTCTGTTACCTATTCAATCTCTCTTTCAAACTCTGTGCTGAATAATTTGGAACAATGTTTTAGCGCTGCCTGCATGGAGACAGACCGAAATTTCAACACACGTTTATAGCATCGCAATGCAAAAGGAAATTTGTAGGGCTGGATCCGAATATTCGACTATTCTTTTGTTGGGTAGGTACTCTTGGGATTTGGAATTTTTGTTTTGTTTTTCCTTCAATACTATAATACAGTTGAGACAGGATCAACATTTGAAGAAACGCAAATGTTGGCTACATGGGTACACTGGTTACTCATGTGTAACCAGTGATCCGACTGTCCCGTACAGAAAACAGGAAACACCCCTGCCTCTATTGCTGCCACAGGCAAGTTTTAAAACACTATGAAGGTAAAAAAACAAACCATGGCCGCCACAACGGGTGTCCTGCTTCCATCACTGCAGATTAGAGCTGGAGCCGTTAAATACCTGTTAACTACTGCCGAGTCATTTGTCCCGGGAATGAATTCCAATTGCGGCCTTTCCCACTAAAGACAAAAGCCAGATGTTAGTGGGATTTTGTCCAATGGGAAAGAGGCTTAAGAGAGGTTTTATGGAGGATATGTTATTGTTGTGCTTTTAGTTGTTCTTCATGAATTGCACTGAATTCTTAACCGCAAACTAAAACTGCATTCCCACTATGAAGAAAACACTGGTATTGGTAAAATGCACAGAACTGATGCAGACCACGAGTATGAAACGGTGACAGACGATCTGCTCCTTTAACACTGTTAGCTGAACCTTTTCCTCAACTGACATAATAAGAATAATTTCAGTTTGTTTCATATTACAGGATTTCTGGGTGAGTCATAAAAAATGCAGACAATTGCCCGTTGTTAACATCCGGGCCCACCTTATTTCAATATTTTTTTAAGAACTATGCAAACAAAGCAAAAATCATTTTGTCACCTCTCGTTAATCATGGAATTACAGTTCCTGCATATTCATCTTATAATTGTTGTTTAATTAAACCACTCTGCTCGTCTCTATTTATTTTATTACTGTAATAAACACACCCACCCACCCACCCACACACACACACACACACACACACACACACACAAACTAATAAATTACATGCTCGATTAACAGCGAATACATCTGATATTTTACCCAAAAACGTACAGTCCTTTCCTTTTCAGGCAACACACACACACACACACACACACACACGTTTTTTATGCATGCAAATATCCCCTTTTGTACACACACAGAGGGCAGAGGCAGCTCTCAGGGCAGCAATGGGAAAGTTGCTGACTGTTGGTTTGGTTCTGTTCCAGCTGTTCTGCTGACAGCAGCGTTTCGCTGGGAAAAGCTAATTGACAAATGAACCCAGAAAATATGGACATCCAATGGGAATCAAAACAGCTGATTAGAGAGGGACGCCGTGTGTGTTTCTCATCATGTGTCCAATGAATAGTACAGAAATAGCTCAGTAGAGGACTGTCTGTGTATGTTTTGTGTACAAGCCGTTGTCCACTCCCAGTGTGTTGTATTAGAGAGAGAGAGATGTAAATGGGTTTGTGTGTGTGTGTGTGTTTGTGTTTGTGTGTAATGTATCTCAGTAACTGGGTTTACAGCTATTAAAAGGTCTCAACGATTTAGGAAAAATTAGTGAGATGAAAAGCAGCTGCAGAGAAGTTATGATATGGATTTGTTCAACTGCAGTGTGTATGCGCGTGCGCGCACACACACACACACACACACACACACACACACACACACAGTTAATTGTTCAAAAAGTTGAACTGAGCGTTTGCTGGCAGGAAGTCAAACTCAAACCACAATTTGTGAAATTTCTCTGCTCAACAAACTCAACTGCATGGTGACGGAGAGTGAGGCTCAGACACTCTGAGTCCACTGGATTAGTTTGCTGTCACAGTTTCACAATTGCTTCCAGCAAGAACCTCAAAAGCCAATTTCTGTCTTCAGCCTTTATTGCAGTGTGTTCAGCTGGCTGCAGAGCTGTGTACCTGCACACGGTGAGGGCAGAAGATCACCGATCATTAGGCTGAAAATATATATAAACTAATATGGATGTTTTTTGTAATGTTCTACTCATAAATCTAAACTATACACAGTTAGCAATATAAATAGAGTTTGAATCCAGTTCTCTCTCTGTGTCTCTTTCCTCCCTCTCTCTACTTTGTTTCTGTCTTATATTTCCTCTCACCTCCCTCACCTCCCCCTCCTCCCCTCCATTTATCTAAGTTAACTTTATCTCCTTCGCCCTCTTTGTTCCTCTCCGCCTTGATAGCTTGGCTTCACTGTAGTGATTCATGAGTTAACAGGCGACGTGTCTGGAAGTGTTGAACTATGACTTCCTCCCTGTTCTCTCATCCTCCTCTGTCTCTTTGTCAAATTCTCCCTCTTTTCTGTTTTCTTTTTTTTTTTTTTTAAACGTTTTCCTTTCAGACTCATTTCACTTACTGTGTCTTTCTTTCCCTCGCATACTGTAATGTTTTATCTAATCAAAACCGTTTTATTCAAACCGCTTGAATTGTTGACGCTTTCTGATTTCCCGAGAACAATCCCTCCAAAGTCCCAATGGCCCGCAGACTTCTGGGAACGATGATAACATCGTACTGGAATGGATTTGGATTTTTTTTTTTAATCCAACTAAATACTTCAATTTCAACAGCTCAAACGCTTTCTGCAGGGAGTCTTCAAGCTCCTCTGTCATCATCATCATCATCATCATCATCATCATCATCATCCTGTTCTTGCGTACAAAGAAGCTAGAAGAAAAGCAAAACAGAAATATGAAAAAGTTTGGAAAACGATCGTCAAAAAAGCCGTGTAACATGGGGATCCACTATAATCCACTTAAAACATGGGAGAGTAGTTTTTTTATAATGTCCATAAATTGTATTTTTCTGTCCAATTCAACGTATGGTGATTTTAAAGTGTGAAATTGTTTGGTAACGTGACCTTAAGTAAAGTCAAGGCACGAAAGCTAAGCAACGTACTGCTGTGAACAGGGCAGCAGCTAAACGTATCATATTTTAAAAGGTGGCGGTAGCTGAATGGCTACAGTGCATGACACATAACTGCAACATCAACAGAAGTGACTTTCTTTAGTTCTCTTTTTCTCTCTCTCTCTCTCTTTCTTCCTTTCCGTCAGCTTGTTTGAAGTGAGTCTCCAGCAGCCACTCAGATCCACAGCGTTGATAACAGTCCAGTAATCAGCTGCAGTGATACAGAACGCCGACCTGGCTCCCACTAAAAAGAAACTACCGTAAACTGGTGGGTTTCTCTTTTTTATCCTTTTCCTCTTTACAGGGCAGTTCAATCATTCAGTAACCAGGCCTGAAAATGAGAGCAGCTGCCTGATTACAAGACAAGAGATGCACACAGTAGTCCTGTTTCCATTAACGTATTTTTTCTGCACATTTTGAAATATTGCATTAGGAAATGGCAAAATACGAAGACATTTTTTTTTCGCTCGCGTGAAGGTGGTTTTCGCCTTTTTCGAAAAAAGAGTTAACGCGCAAAATGGGAGATGGAATAAGTTATGACGTAGCCAACATGTAAGTCACATGACTATAGTCCCGGTATCCATCGGATGTGGGGGGGAGGGAATCGGGATATGGGTCCCATCCGGTGCGCCATACACTTGTGGCACATGGTGCATAGTGGAGCTGCGGTGCGCTACTGCCCATGCCTCAGCCACGTCGGGTAAATTGACGAATTGGTTCAACAGCTTGAATCGTATTGGCCCTGCACACCACGTATACATACAAGACATTTTAATAAAGGTGAGACTTATAAAACTAACTTTCTGTCATATTTGCTGAAACTGACCCTATGTTCAAGTAGAACTACATGAAGCAGGTAATTAAAAAAAATCCATCTCTCTCCCACTTTCATATCTATCCACTTTCAAAATAAAGGGAAAAGCCCCAAAGAAATTATCTTAAAAAAAAAACACCTATAGTGCGATTTGCAAAAATCCACCTCTCCCTGTTCAGATGCACCAATCAGGGCCAGGGGGGGTGTCTAACTGAAAGGGGGGAGGGACTGAGAATTTGTCAACGTTCAAATTCTTTGGTTAAGTCCTGGATCTTGCCAATCCTACCTACAGTACCTTTAACATTCGCTTGACAATTAGATGGAAACATGACTAGTGGCAGCCAGAAAGACAGTATATATAGTGGCCATGGTCTGTTTATTCAGGGACCATTTACTGTACAAAACTGGATGCTCATGTCTGATTTTCTTCCCCCGTTCCTTACTTTATTTACACACAAACAGTGTCATTCTGTTACAGAATCAGCAAAATAAGGATGCATTGCTTAACATCCATGCCAACGTAAATAACGCATGGAAGTATGTGGGCAGTGACAGTTACAGTGTCTGAAATGGACGCATCTATTCGTATCTAAAGGGAGTATAATATATATAAATGAGCCTTTAAAATGAGCCTCAAACACCAAATGAGGTAATAAATCTGTCAAGTGGTGTTCATTCCTGTAGTAGACTTCAGAGACCGGGAGAATAAATGAATAGAAGCACTGACACTTTCCTGGAGTCTCACTTAGAAACAGTACAGTATGTTGTTTAATTGGAGGATAACCCAGTGAGATACGCCACTTTCATTTTAAGGGGCTGTATATGAATATATTTGCTAAACCTTCCTGATTGAAACTCGGACTCCGACCAATTTTTGGCCAAATGAAGCAGAAGTCATCATATAAACGCTGCCGTGATTAATTCAGTGCTAGCCACATCTCCATGTATGGACGTCTACTTCAGTCTGCAGCCGAACGTGTAGGTTTATCTGAATGACGTCCGTCTTAGTCACACTGACTCAGAAATAGAGGGCACCCGCAGACAAACACACTCATGACCACAGACACTTCCCTTTGTGAGCCCATTTCCTGCATTACCTTCTACTTTTATGGCTTCCTCGTCATATTGTGGAGCTTGTGTAATTAGGTTGCGCAATTCAATGTCCTTTTTAAACTTGTTTTCATCTCATAAAATGAAACTCAAAAATAGTCATATCAGATGTTTGGATATGAGATTTGTTACGTCTTTGATTAATGTTACAAGCTGCAGTGTATAACATAAGCACTCGAGAATCTGACCTTTACATTATCAGATCATAAACCACCAGCCAGCACACAGCAGTCAAACCTTTTTTTGAAATACTCAAACACACTCCCGCGAAACACAATAAAGCTGCCTGCTGCGGTAAAACCAAACCGTAACTGTTCCCATCACTGCCTCCAATCTTTAATTATCATTCCCAACCTTTCCCAACAGGGGAATAAATTCAGAGAGAAGTCCACAGACGAAACCCCATAAAGAGTTAACTCAGACTTCATGGAGAATGAATGTTGTGAACATCACAGGAGATTTAAGAAGTACTTAAGAAACAGGGACAAGTGATTTTAAGGGAATGTGTCCTAAGTAGATAAGTCTGCAGTGTCTTGCTCCAGGACGGGATGGACCAACCCAGTCTCACGGCAGTTAGTGAAATTATTATTTAAGCTATTGATTCGTGTACACGGACACGTTTATGTCGGGTTTTTTTCGTGGCGGTGAGCACGAATTTTAAACTAATTTAATTCAATGGGAAGCATCTTTCGTGATCACAGCACGACTACGGTGACGAGCAGTACGAAAAGCCGAAAATCCGCGCAGGGAGGTTGGTTACAATACCAGGACTTTCACCCCGGAGACCGGGGGATTGTGTCCCGCGTGTGACGATTAATTTGACCGTTGTTCTTTCCTAAACACAACCGTCCCGTCACCCCAGAGACCGCGGCCGTCTCCCGCATGTGACGTTTCCTATCCCGCTCTTGATGCTTCCCATTTCGTGATGGCGAGATGAACGTGCCCGTGTACACGAATCAATAGATTCAAAATAACGTGACCATTTTCACGAACTGCCGTCACTCCGTGAGACCGTGTTGGATGGACACCTCAAATCAAACCTGCCTTCTTTAAAACGCCACAGCAGCTTTTTCAACAGAAGATCTGTTGACTAAAAACATTAGGAAGAGATGCAAAGGGAAGGGAGGCAGGATTTATTGGATCACATTGTGGATCACTGTCTGTGAGCTCATAATGCCACAAGTTCCACTCCACTGATTTGGATAAAAAAAAAACTTTCAATTGTCCTCCTCATTCAATCTAATTTCAGTTTTCCTGGTGTGTATGCACTTTTAACGATGTATTTGAAAGCCAGTTGCAGCTTAATGAGAGCTGAATTGTCGGCAGTTGTGTTTGGACTGGAGGAGGCTGACGGGCAGATAATGGCTGCCATTAGGCTGTTATTAGTGCTGTCAGTGGGGTCTGCTCCGAGCTGTTTGATGTATGGCTGTGAGGAATGACGGAGCACGCACCAGGTGTTTTTTCCAGACCGACATCAATCTGCGAATACTCTCAGACAAGTCTGTTATTATTCTACTTGTGATGTAGGACAGCATGAGTACCAGAGAGCTGAATGTTTGAGATTTTGTTGTCACTTTTGGGCAGAGCAACTGTAACTGTGTGTAGGATTTGCACTTAAATGCACTCTACCGTGTGCATTAAATCTAGGATTTGCACGTTTGTCTGTTGCAGTTTTAAAGCTAACATGTTTTAATCCACTGCATAAATAAAAGTCCATTTCTCCACTCCATTTTAGCTCCGTTTTGGTAAATGGAGTGCATTTATACAGCGCCTTTCTACATTACCGGAAAAAGCGCTTTACCATTTGCCTTTTATTCACACACACATACGTAGATGATGGCGGAGCTGCCATGTAAGGCCGGCTGCACACTGCCTGCGTGGCATGAGCGTGTCAGCTGCGTGGCGTGTCCGTTTTTTTTTTATTTTGGCTCCCATGTTAACAGGTTAGAGCTTGCACACTGCCTGCCTCGAGCCGCGCCGAAAAAGCGTGCATGCTAGAAATAGGGCTGTAATCCAATCAGTATATATTTATCAATGGGAAACATAGACATGTTTCTGGTGTGCAAAGACATAGAAAACACCACGCAGCCGCCACGCAACTGATACGCAACAGAAACGCCACGCTCACGCCACGCAGGCAGCGTGCAGCCGGCCTAAGGCGCTGGAATGCCGTCAGGGGCAACTTGGGGTCTTACTCAAGGACACTTCGACATGCGGACAGGGATCGAACAGCCAACCTTGTTGTCAGAGGACGGCCCACTCTACCTCCTTAGTTTTGGTATCCACCATGTCCTAACGGGCTGTTCAACACGTTTTCATTCCCACAGAAAGAGAAGCACAGAGTTGTTTACTTACTCCATGAGAGGAGTAGGGATCGATTCCACTGCAGAAACAGGCCCACGACGCTAATCGGTCTCCTACAAAAGTTTCTGCAAAACAACATGTAATCGCAAGGCATAAAAATAGTTGGCAAACAAGGCTACTCTATATTTGTTTCAGTCCGCTGAAAGGTGAGTGGTGTTACTCTGCTGTAAGCCTGCAAAGCATTTCGCCCACTGTAGTTAAATTGTAATCATGAACATGTTTGAAACGCATAATGAGGCACATGTGAAAGCTTTAAATGCATGACGATATTTCCTCAATATAATAAATACCATAAACCGCAGCTCGACTGACATTTCACATCAAACTGTGAGTTTATTTCTCCATGTTATTTTCCACTCCAGGACAAACCTCAATCTACTGACAGTATATCTTGAATTCAAATATACCTCCCGTGTCGCCTCTTTCTCTTTGACATTCTCCTTCTTCTCCCATCAGATTTTCTATGTTGCTGCAGTCTTTCTCTCTCTTTGTCTCTCCGCAGGTTATCATGCAAATAACCTCTGAGCACATCAAAGCATCGTATCGCAGCAGCAGCAGTTGAAAGCCGGGCTGTGATCTGACCACAGTGGCTTTCCTGTCTCTCTCAGTCTCAGGTCCATTTGAAGTCAGTCATTTGGCAGAAAACTAAACAAGCCCCCTGTTAACTACCTCACTTACTGCTGTTTACGGACCGACTCTCTCAAAAAGCACCAAACCGCTGCAGAGGCCCCACTGAAATCAAAGAACGACGGAAACTTTACACTTTGAACTGTGCTTACTATTGCTGGTGCAGAAACGGATTGTGCATTATTGTACTTATGGGTATGATTTTTATTTATAGTATAGCTAAAAAGATGTCATGAACTTTTATAACTGATTCCAGCTTACAACTCAACGTACTCATGTCCGTTTTAAGTAACATTGAAAGTGGGAGTTGTTTAAAGTGCTCCTATTATGCTTTTTTGGCTTTTCACCTTTCCTTTATCATGTTATATATATTTTCTGTGCACGTTATAGGTTTACAAAGTGAAAAAGCCCAAAGTCCACCCCAAAGGGACTTAGCATCTCCAACAGAAAACACTGTTCACAAACTGCTCCAAACAGCTCTATTGTAGTCCAGCCTTTACTTCCGTGATGAACGTGCGTCACTTTGTAACACACGTTATAATGCTCGACTAGCTGCTAGCGTGGTACGCCCTCATACTCTGCTTCTGACTGGCTAGTAGTCCTTACCTAGGTACTGCGCATGTGCAACTCCCAACAAAGATGGTACAGAAGTGTGATGTCTCACTCTGTAGCTAAAACAGAGAGCTCAACACACAGGGTGAAAAGAGGAGCTGCAGCAATTGTTTAATGAAAATTAAACTGTGTAAACCTATTCTGATATAACCTCTAAATACAATTATGAATTTCACAGAATTCCTGGACAGTAATGCCAGTAAGCAAATTATCTTTTCATTACTTTTATTAGACGTTTATTAGATGTTCCCCACAGGATGGATCCTAGTGACTTTAGGGATCCTCTGACTTTTTTCCTCTAGTGCCACCATGAAGTTGACATTTGTGGATTCAATTAAGAATAGCTCAACAACTATCGGATGGATTGCCATGAAATTTGGTTCACACAGTCATGTCCCCCTAAGGATCAATTGTAATAACTTTGGTAATTCCTTGAGTTCAATCATCAGGTCCAATACTTTGTTTTATGACCAAATACCTGCACAACTTATTACATTAACACCGCCTCAGTAGTGCTTTGTGTTTAGTCCTTATTTGCAACTATTAGCATGCTAACATACTAAACTAAGATGGTGTTTAATATCAGAATGTTAACACTGTCCTGGTGAGCATAATTATCGGCATGCTAAAAAAACCAGCATGGCTAAAAGAAAATTGTACCTTCTGAATGGTGTTCAGGTTTGTCAGATCACAGCTGTTTGCTTCACATTGTCACTGCACTCCAAAAACGAGGTGAAACAACATTACGAACGCTGAGTTAGCTGCTCCGTCATCTGTGCCACAGTTTGACCAAAGTTAAAAGGTTCTGGTTTTAAGATCTGATTTGTGACTTCCTGGGCTCTGAGAGAGAACATTTGCCACCGGTGATAGCATGAGAAACGCAAATATTGAGAACAATTTGAACAAATGGAGGGAATGCACTGCGTCTCAGTTTGTGGGAGGGGGGGGGGGTGGTATACTTCACTGCAGTCAGACTGTAGACACGAGACAGCTGTGGTTCTGTAGGAAAAACTTTGCTTTGTGCAATTCTGCTTATATCAAAACTTTTGTTGTACAGTCTACGAGGGGAAAAAAAGTTATGTTCAGTAAAATGCATTTTACATTAGTGTATTAGTGTATGTAAGCTTTGGTTTGTAACTATCTAGAGCAGAGACAATAAGTTGATTAATGAATAAATCTACAATAATATACAGAAAATTAATCAGAATCCTCTGGTTCCAGTAACTCAATTGGAGGATTTACTTGTCTATCCTTGACTAACATCATAGTAAACTGCTTATTTTTTGGGGGGGGTTGGGCTGTTGGTTGGACAAAACAAACCACTTATCATTATTTTCTGAGATTTAGGTTACTTGTGAAAATAATCAGCAGAATCATCAATAATATGTATAAATATCAGTTGCAGCTCATCGCAAACATAATGCATTTAAAAGCTTAATAAACAGCTAATTAGATGAACTGATTCGTCATGCTCTTCTGTGTAATATATTATAGTTCTCCTGGCCTGTTTGTATTGTTTGTATTGCAATCCTGTTTTCAGGCTACATTAATAGTTAGCAGTAGTTGACTAAAAGAATAGTAGAAGACTTTTATCTTGTTAAATGCAAAAAGACAAAAGTTTGAATAGCTCTCATTAACAGCAACATAAAGGACACTCATAGGACATGAACCAAACTACACAATTTTCCTAATTTAATCTGGTTAGAGACACGTCATACTAGAACAGGACATGCATGAGGAATTTTCAACCCTAAAAATACCTAAACTCTGTGATGCTTTGGTGCTGTACCTTTGAGCAGAGAGTAGGAAGAAGAAAGACGAAAGAGAAAAGGGATGGACAGAGAAACTGAGAGGAGCCGTAGTTATCTTTTATCTGAATTGAATTAAAGCGGCGATGAGGGGACGGTAACAAACGTGACTGAGTCAGAGAGCGATTAGATTCCCGAAGCCTGAAGGTGAGAGGTCGCCTCTCTGTCTCCTGTCGGGGCTGCTGCCGGGCTCAGCTCTGGACTTGACCCACGTCTCCTCTGGGGTTCAACAGTGTGGGTGGTAAACACACACACACACACACACACACATACAGTCGCACACATACTGGCTTGTTAAAAACACCCGTGAAATCTCAATGGTTTAATCCCAACCACTCTGAATTGAAACTCTCTGCAGATTAAAACCTTTCTAGTGAAGTCAGTCAATCCCTCCTTCAGATACTCACAGAGCAGGAGGAAAAAAAAATCCACTCCGGTAGGCAGCAGAAATAATCTTACACTGGAATGTATCTAATCCACTGCCTTTTAAACACAATCAGCCATTTGTTTTTGTTTTTTGCAAAAAAAGTGCTGCAAGTAACGATTGTTTTGATTTTTGATGACCCTAGATCAATTAGTCATATGGTCTATAAGATTTCAGAAAATAGTGAAAACTAATATGGTGTTTTCTACAGCAGGAACTTTCTCAGAGAACCTTGTGAGGACCTGGAGGAACCATGAACTTGAGTAGTTCCTGTACTAAAGTTCCAGGTGCTAAAAAAAAGTCCCAGGTTCAGGATAATTTGCAGCGCTGGCCGCTCCTGATTAATTGAACAAAGATACAACAGCAACTATAACTTGTGTACCTCCTCTATCATAAAACAAGAGGGTACTCTGATATCGATATTAGGATGAGGGTCTTACATTTCTTGTTATTTAATAACGGTAAAAACTAAGTTGGGAATTGTTGTCGCCTTCCAGAGTCAATTTAAAAAAACAAAAAACGGCAGAAAGACAGAGATCAGCACACCATTTTCAACACGGTTCTTCAGATGTGCTGGAAACACAAACAAGAATGTGCAAAAGGGATATTTATTTCCCTAGTTTAGTTCCTCTGGTTCCACACTGCAACGTTTTGTACGAAAAAGGGACTCAATACAACATTTGCGTACTTCTCAAGTTTTTAGGATACCACCGTGCTCCAAGTTGCACTTTTTTCTTTTTCTAAACGCCACCTACGGTACACGTCGGCATTCTGAAGGCTGAGATGGAGTCAAACATTTCGAAAGCTAAATAAATTGGCTGTTATCTCAGCATTCCTTCTGTAAGAATAATGATTCATACCGACTCCGACTTCTGAAAACAGGAGCATTATTCATGCCGCGGTGGAGACGTTTAAATGATTCTAATGATGATGAATGGAGGCTCCCTGCACACGCACATTCCTTTTAAAAATGTTTTCTTTCACTAATCCGATTTCATGGACCAACATCACCTGCTGCACCCAAACCACTTCAATCTGCACATCAATGAATGTTTTAACTATCAGGAGCTGAGGGAGGAACTGCAACAACTGTAATACCCAGGAAGACGCTGTGTGGTCCCTATATAGTGCGTAGAGGCTACTGTATTAACCCTCATTGAACATTTATCTTTGCTCACAACAACCAAAAGGAACCTTGTCTGACAGTGTACTGCTTCTTTTGCATTGCATTAATTAAAGAAATGTGGTTCCTGTACGTATGAATGGTCCTTAAAAGGTCCAGTGTGTAACATGTTTAGTTGTTCATTATCAAAATCTGTGTTGCCTGTTCACAAACGTGTCCTTTTTCATGAATATTTACCACCACCATCAATTCCAAGTATTCCTTTCGGCTTGAAATATTATATTTGCATGAACTGTGGTTTTTAGAAAAAAAATTCATCAGTGTTTCTCAAGGGGGTAAGCTTCGCTTCAGAACTCGAACCTCCTATGGCGCCATTTTGATGCTACACAACGATCACCTCCCTTTAGCATTCAATTGAATTGCCATTCATTTTGACGTCACCTTGACAGCGAATAACTTTACATCTGAAGTGTTTCAAGACTCTATTTGTCCGTTGTTTATTTCTAAAGAAACACGACAATATATAAAAGGCTCCATTACCTTGTACCTCACGTTATGGCTCCGTAGCAGACGTTTTTTTGTTAAAATAGGCTAATGATTGTGTCACATAATAGAGGAATTACCGTATAGTACAGGAGAAGCTCGCAGGCAGTTTCGACTTATATGAGCTGTTTAGGTTTAATTACTAATGTTAACTAGCATTTTAGTTAGCAATAATTAGCCTGTGCCCATGTTACCTCATTACATATACCTACGCTCTCCGTCTCTGCAAGATTTGGAATGATTGCGATTTCTCTTGGCACAGCTACCAGAAGACTTTCAGACAGGTTGCTCACGTCACATTTACGTTGTCTCTCTCAGTTGGAGGCTGCGCAGCAACGCTAGCGCTCACCGGAAAAGAGTTTCTAATATCCTTCACTGGTCTCCGGCCAGAGCAACGGGATCTGTTGGTCCATTCTTCATCCCCAACCGGCACCGTCAGACACCGCCTACCAAGAGCCTGGATCTGTCCGAGGTTTCTTCCCAAGAGGGAGTTTTTCCTCACCACTGTCGCACTGCTTGCTCTTGAGGGAATTACTGTAATTGTTGGGGCTTTGTAAATTATAGAGTGTGGTCTAGACCTAATATATCTGTAAAGTTTCTCGAGATAACTCGTGTTACGATTTGATACTATAAATAAAATTCAATTGAATCGAATTGAATTCTTATATACTGTCTGTGGTGTTTCCCAAAGCCCAATATACATCCTTGAATGTTTTGTTTTGTCCTCAACTCAAAGATATTCAAGTTAATTGTCTTAGAGGCGTAAAGAAACAAGAAAATGTTCACATTTTAGAATCTGTGGACTTTGTGAAAATTACTCTGATTAATCAATCGTTAAAATTGTTGCAGATTAATTTAATAAGCAACAACTAATACATTGATGTACTGTATATATATGGTACTGTCATAGTCTTGTCTGAAGTCGTAAGTATTGTAAGGGACTGTTCGGTATTTATGGAATGGACCACCGGAGGAAAATAGCGGAGGGTCATGTCTTTTTATTCTTTGTTGAGGGGAGGGTCATCCAACATTTTTTTGTCCAGAGGGGGAGGTAGGGAGGAGAGGGGTTACCCAACTTTTGTATTCATACAGACAGCTAAATTTCAAAGTGGCTTGTTTGGTGCATATTTATCCATGTAGCTCTCAGTCTCGGCCCCCGCTACCAGATGGGTTTGACCCATGAGTTTGGCTGAAACGGATAAGAGATTTCATAAATATCTTAGCGAAATAACACAAAACTACTAAATGGTGGTAGGTAATACATCTGATTTCATATACTGCTTTAGTAAAAAGCATATTTCCTGGCTGACGATGGGAGCAGCAGGACGTAAAAAATGAAAATGAATGTTGCTAGTCTGGACATCTTACTGTGCCAAGGTTGCAATAAAGGTTTCCTAAATGCCACATTTGATGTCAGCTTACTAACTGATTGCGGGTTTTGTGTAGATTTGGACTTACGTTTATTCCACTTTGTTTAAACGGCGAAGTGGAGGAAGCCTAGTGACGAGTCCATAGCAAACAGTTTGTGTGTTGAATGTTACCCAGAGTGCGTTGCTGAATGGTCTCAATATTTTATTGTTTTATTTCATGTGAATACTAGTTTACTAGAGGAGTAACTTAGTATTTGAAGTAATGCAGTAATGCAGGAACTGTGCATTTAGTTAGTGAGTAAATCTACTGAAATGGCCCTCACACCATAACAGAGGAGTGGGATGCGTCAGAAGAGAATGCAGAGGTTTGATCATGTATGTCATTGCTGTAAAAAAAACAATGGTAATCTGTATATCTTTGCCAAGCGCAAACCAGTGCAGAAGGTATTGATAAATTGTTGGGGGAAGGTCATGCCTTTTTTCCAAATTGTTGTGGAAAATTATTATTGGCGAGGGGAGGGTCATGTCTATTTTCACTAAAGGTCCCAAAACTCCTCCGGTGGCCCCTGAAATAAATAAAGAACAGTCCCTAAAGGCTGTTAATCGTGGTAGTGCTACTACTGGCTTGGCCGTGCATATTAAATAGACACTACTTGTGTTTGTGCGTGGGAGGCCACCAGTGTCGTTGCACCAGCGACTGCTACTGGTTGGTCTGGGCTCTTGCACATTGGTCTGGAGTTCTGGGTGATTACCATGAACCTCTCATGTGTTACGCTCTCCCAGTGAAGCTCATCACTAGCAGGCCAAAAGAAGCGATGGGTGATTTCATGTGACACACAGTGAAGTGACAGTCCAGAGGGAACTAAGCGTAACAAATTGGTTGAAAACAGAAAAATACTGTAGAAACATATCATTTTGAAAAAGGTAGCTGGTAGGCAGGAACAAAGTCCAAGATCTAACAACAGAGAGAGAGAGAGAGACAGGGTGCACAATCCATCTCATTATCAGTTACAAACTCAGTCACTCAGACCTTCATCAGACATCAGTTAACTAGAACAAGAATTTTCTGCAGCACTTTTGCAGGATAGATGCAAGTAACGAGGAACACGGTTTTACATTGGCTCTCATTACGCACCGCACAGTCACAGCTCTAATGAAACCACAGACGGAGGAATTATAGTTTGTTAGGAAAACAGGACAACAGGAGGGTAAGCGCACACTGCTTTTTTTTCCTAATTGAAACCAGCTGCCACTCATCCAGAGCAATAACTTGAAACTTTGATCTCTGTCCTGTAGATCTCCAAGCAAGCAAATCGAGCTTGTTACAATCTAAAAAACAACAACACACACACACACACACACACACACACACACACACTCACTGCGTACACAGCTGCTGAAAATGACATTTCCGTTGATGGAATCACGAAATCAGTGCCTTTTGCACTTACAAAATAATCAATTCTAAAGTTGCTTTAACAACCAATAAATGTATAATTAAAAAAAAAACGTAATGTTACTACAGATCATATGCATCAATATAAGACCATGTAAAGGCCAATAAAATATAATTTAAAATAATTAAAATCACGTATTATATGCTAATAGCACATAATATAAGGATTTTGGCCTGTCCCCACAATTTTCACAGTTTTATATTGTCTCAAGTGTAATCTCATTGTTAAGCAATGTTTTGACATAAACAGATATGTTATATGTTATATGTATGTAGATATGTTAAGAAATAGAAGTCACTTTATCATTTTTCTCCTAATTTCATATCAGTCCTGTTACTATCACCAAAACCCCCCCTATAAAATGATGGTACAAACCAGAAGTGTCATAATTTCAAGGATGTGATATCATTTAGATGAAGTGGTTGAAGTAATTGTTAAAGTTAAGTTTCTCTCTTCTTAAATGTCTTATTTTTCATGTTTTATCAGGGTTGTTAAAGAGGGGTCAGCATACAACATCAGTCCTGTTACCATTTTTTAAAGTGTATATGTAAACAATGATTTATTAATCCTGATATTACCAAATATCTAGAAGTAATAACCTTTCAGATTACATACCATGTGCCTTTCAGACCTTGACCTGTGCATATTAGCATGAAATCATCAGTCCTGTTACCATCAGTTACCATCAGTCCTGTTACTATCCCAGAGCAATAATACATTAAATAATAAATGGTATAGCTTGAGATGGCCCAACACAATTTCCTGTCATGTTAGGATGTCTTCATTTAATGGGTATTGAAAAAAATCAGTTTGAAACAATTCTATTTTTCTAATTTTTACAGTTGAAAACGCACAGATTTTGTGGAATGACCCCTGATTCACAGTTTCTTATTGTTTAGTTTCTCCAGGTCTATCGAGGGGTTAAACGGTCCGGAACAGAGTATCCATAACATGTACTGTATGTCATATCAATACTACAAAACACACACAGACATTCTCTAGTGTATGTTCAGCCCCTAATCGGGGTGTGATAGTTCGATATTAACCTATATAATCATGCATCGAGTTACACGATCTTCTATAATGAGATGAGCTTTAACAAGGTTCTTAGTGAAAATGACCAAAACATTCATGAACGTCTTCATCTGTCCTCTGTAAAGATGAATACAATTTTTTTTCTGCAACTGTCTTTTTCTACATATGATATATGGATGTGTGCAAAAGAGCAGATGGCCTCTTACCTTCTGCAACCACTGCGTGTTGTTCTCCATTGTGCTCTCCAGGTGCTGCAGTTTCTGAGCCGACCATTCGCCGTCGATGGGCGGCGAGTCTCTCTGCACGACGCTCGCCCCGCCGCGAGAGACACCATATTGTTCAGCCCGTGACGGCGATCCTCCGCCCTGGCATGCGTCCAGCTCTGGCAGGATGAAGGTGTAGCTGCACTGGCCGTGTTGGATGCGGTGAAACTTCCTTCTCCTCTCCGCACTTCCTCCACCACCTCCACCACCACCACCGCCACCGCTTCCTCTTCTTCTTCCAGCTCCTCCTCGTTCTGGGGTCGCACCACCGGCTGCATCGGCGATGGCCGACGCGGTCCGGAGCAGCAGAAGCAGCAGCAACAACCCCCCGCTGAGATGTAAACGTTTCATGACGCTCTCTTCGACTGTAATGAAGTGTCTCCTCTCAGTGCGAAGAGGGTCACAGAGAAGCTTGTTCACGCTCTGACCCCAATTCACTTTACGAACACATCTGTGTGCAGGATGCAGAACGTGTCATGCACAAGTCTCTGCACCTACCAGTCAATCCATCAGGTCTGGTTCTGCAACTTAAGCTCGTTCCGTTAAATTTCAGCAGATAACTTTGCTTATGGCTCACACTTTTTTTGAAAGGCAGAAACAGAAAGCAACACCTGTCCTGTGGTGTCCCGTTCCCTTTCCCCACTTGCGGTGAAGATGTACATCAGATGTGTTGGGCAATCTCTTCTTCTCCCTCCCTTTTTTTTTTCGTCCTCGGGTCTTAATTTTGTTCTCTGTTGTCCGTTTTTTCTTGTTGATGAAGATGTTTCAGGATGGGTCTACTGGCTTGAGCCCGGGCAGGTCCTTTATGGTTTTCTTGAAATTCCCTCCTGTCCTTAATGTGCAAAGTGCAGGGATAAGAAAAAATATGGATGGAGAGTAAGTTTAAGTGAGTAGAAAAAGAGATGAAAAAAAGAGGTTGTGGGTTAAGGATAGGGAACAGTGAATGTCCAAACTGACTGCGAGAATGAAAAAGATGGAGGTGAAAACATCCTCCTCTGGTGGCTCCAGTTTCAGAAGTGGCCGAAGAGAAATACTTCTGCCCCCTTCTTATCTGGTGCTGGCTGAGAAAAGGAGGAATGAGCGAGGGAGGGAAGACAAGGGGGGAGGAGGAGGGGGAGGAGTGGAGGGACAGGCGACCTGAGGGAGGTCTATTAGAGTACCCTCTCTATTTGTAGGCTGAGAAGAAAAGAAAAGAGGGAGGAAGGGAAGAAGGAATGAGAAGTAGCCAGATTTAAAAAAAAAAGAAAAAAAAAGAAAAAGGGGGAAGATTAAGGGAGTGAAAAAAGACGAGAGGCAAAAATAAAAGACAGACATCACTGACAACACTGAGAAAAAGAGGACAGAAAAAGAAACTGAAGCGTTGACATACAGAGGAAAGACAGAAAGAAGTGAGTAGAAGAAGAGCGATCTAAACATGGTTGTACAGCAGCTGTAATCTTCTCTCCAAATTGATATTTCAGTTGTGAAATAAATCCCAATGCCTTGTATGGTCATCCATACTGAGTCAGCAACTGGAGGCTGGAGATTTAACTCTGTCCTCTGAAAACACAGCCATGCTCTGGGGCATCATGGGAGATCAGGGGGCCAGGGCAAACTGCCTAGTCCACGTGCATTTGGTTTGGAATCCCTCCTTGTCGCAGGATGTACCATCTCATCTGTCCTGCTGCTCTTCACTCTACATGGGAATACATACAAAGATTAGTTCCAGACTGATGGCTTGGTCCCAGGCTTATGAAACACAAGCTCTACATGTGTGTGTGTGTGTGTGTGTGTGTTTGGGGGCGATGTGAGTTGTCAATTGTTGAGTTTATTTGCACAGCGATAAACTGTTCTGCAGAAGTTGAGTGATACAAATACGGATAAAATGCTTCGATAAAAGCAAAGCGATAAGAGACACACTTACAGATGTGTGTACGAAGATAAAAATCCTAAAATGTGATTAATGCGATACCTCAACTTAAAACAATAAAAGGCAGCAACGATACAAAGAGCAGCATGAGGTTTACTGTTGAGAAGCACTGTTACTGCACCATCCTCTGCTGGTCAGAGAGGACACTCTGCTCTCATCGTCCTCCTTATTTATTTTGACATAATACGGTCTTATTTTCAGTGCGGCTTGACCTCGGTCTACTGTTACTGCTGTGCTGCGGCATACATCTCCATTTTGGCAGGGCAGGGTTGCTCGCTCACTTAATGGTAGCCAATTGGTCCTTTGGGGGGAGAGCTGAGGGGTTACACAGCGAGTGGCTTCTGCCCCGACCGGAGATCATTCTCATGGGAACAGGAGTGGACCGAGAGCCTGGTGCACAGAGCTGCGATACATAGAGCTGCTCAAAATCCTCTTGTTGCCTCATTTTCTATTTTAAAAGAGAGAAAAAGTTTAATTGTGAAATAATTTGTTGTTAATGTTGTTAATAAAAAGGTAAGACATGTTCCACCTTACCTTTTAGTTTGATATGGTCTTTTTTTCTTGTGTTTATTATATAGCTATAGCATCTGACCAGCTAACTAATAGCTGCAAGCAGAGTGCAATAATGTTTTGTGAAATGAGTAGAAACTGGCTTTTTGAGAGATAGTTCAAACTATACCTTTCATGTAACTACAACCATCCACGTAAAGTACATTTTTAGCGTCTGCCCCAAGCAGCAACCTCCAGGTCTAAAAATGTAAAGGTCCCATGACATAGTGCTCTTTGGAAGCTTTTATATAGACCTTAGTGGTCCCCTAATACTGTATCTGAAGTCTCTTTTATATAGACCTTAGTGGCCCCCTAATACTGTATCTGAAGTTTCTTTTATATAGACCTTAGTGGTCCCCTAATACTGTATCTGAAGTGTCTTTTATATAGACCTTAGTGGTCCCCTAATACTGTATCTGAATTCTCTTTTATATAGGCCTTAGTGGTCCCCTAATACTGTATCTGAAGTCTCTTTTATATAGACCTTAGTGGTCCCCTAATACTGTATCTGAAGTCTCTTTTATATAGGCCTTAGTTGTCCCCTAATACTGTATCTGAAGTCTCTTTTATATAGACCTTAGTGGTCCCCTAATACTGTATCTGAAGTCTCTTTTATATAGGCCTTAGTTGTCCCCTAATACTGTATGTATCTGAAGTCTCTTTTATATAGACCTTAGTGGTCCCCTAATACTGTATCTGAAGTCTCTTTTATATAGGCCTTAGTTGTCCCCTAATACTGTATCTGAAGTCTCTTTTATATAGACCTTAGTGGTCCCCTAATACTGTATCTGAAGTCTCTTTTATATAGGCCTTAGTTGTCCCCTAATACTGTATCTGAAGTCTCTTTTATTTAGACCTTAGTGGTCCCCTAATACAGTATCTGAAGTCTTTTTCCCGAAATTCAGCCTTGGTGCAGAATTACAGCCACTAGAGCCAGTCCCATTTCCGATTTTCGTGCCATTGGACCTTTAAGTCGATGCGGAAGTGCCCTAAACCTGCATTATTTCTAATGGCCAGTAGGGGGCGACTCCACTGGTTGCAAATAGAAGTTTGGTTGTTTCGAAAGTCTATGAGACTTCTCACTTGATTTATTACCGCAGTAAACATTTTCACACTGAGTTTGTAGTGTCATTCTCTAGTTTCAAGTCTTCTTCAATACAGCATAATGTTCATTTTGTAAATTATAGTCCCATTTATTTAAAGGGGTGATAGAAGTCATAGTTGAATAACGACAGTTCGGTGGGTAAATAGGACATACATAGAAGCTCAAAATCCCATTGACACCCCTTTACTATGAAAATCTCATATTTTGAAACTGCCGCTGAAAACGGGCGAATCTCAACAAAGTTAGTTGCTTACGTAAGCATTCCAGGACCTGTAGGCTACCTTTGTCACGCCCATGGGTGTATAAAGAGAACAGTCACGCCCCAGCATTTACATAGGCTACACAACTGACCTGAGATCAGGTAGTCTTCTTAATCTAGGTCACGCAGATCTCTGCTATTCCATTACAAAATTCACTTCTGAAACTTTTTTATGCGAGAAATCAACCATGTAAAGCTCAAATATGGGCCGCTTTACAAAAATGGATGGCTAATTGCAAATTTTGTCCGACTGTGTGTCGGAGTTCAGCGGCTGGGGCTGCCTGGGTTGCTACATCGCCGCCCTGCCTGTCCTCCGTCACAGAGCTCACAGCAGGCTGGTGCTGTGAGCTCGATTGAGCTCGGCCGGCAGCCCGGTGCTCAATACCCGCGCAAACTCACCCTTTTCTGGGTGACTGGAACTACCACACGCCGCTGCCCTGACAGAGCTCCAGGGCCTACAGCTCGCTGTTCTCCCTCCCCTCTTCCTGCTACCGGCCGGCCGGTGAGAGACTGAGAGCGCGGTCAGCGAGCTTGTTACGCCCGCAATCTCTTACCGCAGCCCGCAGGTTCCAGTTAATCTTATAATGGATATGTGTGTTGAGTTATTTAAATAAACAATCGGGGAAATAAACGCCTCTTGTCCGCGAGTCTCATTGATAGAGCCGCGGTGAGCTGGAGTCCATCAACGAGAGCTAGCTAGCCTCCTCCTAACGAGACCTCTGACATTCACAAAAATGCATTCAACTGAAATCTGAAATTGGAAAAGAGTTAACTAAGCTTTGTAAGACCTTGGGGAACCTGTAATATACATGCTGTGATGAAATTCAAACTGTAAATATACCATAGTTATGCCGAAAGTGTAGCTAGCTAGCCGCAATCATTTCCCATTGTTTTTAATGGGACATATAGCTAGCTAACTGCTCGACAACAAGACGCCTCGCATTCATAAAAATGCCTTAAAATCAAATCGGACACAACGGTTAGCTTTATAAGACATTGGGGTAGATGTTATAATATTGGCGTGACGAAATTCAAACTGTAAATATACTATAGTTATGTCGAAAGTGTAGCTAGCTAGCTGCAATCGTTTCCCATTGTTTTGAATGGGACATATAGCTAGCTAACTGCTCGACAACAAGACGCCTCGCGTTCATAAAAATGCCTTAAAATCAAATCGGACACAACGGTTAGCTTTATAAGACATTGGGGTAGATGTTATATAAGTGCCGTGACGAAATTCAAACCGTAAATATATTCTAGTTATGCCGGCAGCTGGCCGCGGAGCCCCGGTAGTGCAGTAACCACAAAGGGTGACTTTGCCCTGGGTATGGAGCCCAGCAGGCTGCCGCTTTCTCGTCAGACTGTGTGGAGCTCCTAAAGTCCAACACGTCTTACCAAATTTGCAATTAGCCATCAATTTTCGTAAAACGGCCCATATTTGAGCTTTATATAGTTGATTTCTCGCATAAAAAAGTCTCGGAAGTGAATTTGGTAACGAAACATTGCAGTGGCTGAATATGAGATTTTGTCGCGTCTCTAATGTGTGTGTATTGGGGATTCGCTCAACCAATCAGCGCGCGTCTCTAATGTGTGTGTATGGCGATTCGCTCAACCAATCAGCGCACGTCTCTACGTGTGTAATGGGGACAAGGCTCAACCAAGCAGCGCGCAGCTCATCTAAATATTCATGACCATACCATATTTGGAAGAAAAGCTCTTGTTACAAATAGGGCCAAAACACAGGGATGCATAAGGGACAATAACATATCAACCAGGCCATTTTCAGCCCAACCAATGTTACATATCCAATTAGGAGACCATAAGGAATAGTGTGAAATACCCTATATAATCATTCTATCACCCCTTTAAAAAAAATAAAAAATAGACAATGAAGCAGGGGATGCTTAAAGGGCATGGCTTGTGATTGACGAGTGGCTTACCCAGTGTTGGTGTCCAGTTTGGGTGTTGTGTTTTTGTCTTTTTACTTCACAGTGTGTTTCCAGTTCTTAGGAAGTTGACTGTAATACTTTGGACACCTAAAAAAAGTCTTGTTTAGCATTCAATTTTACTCAAAGTCCGTGCTGTAATTACAAATTGGAAGTACGCAGACGTCCACACAGAGCCTACGAGCACGCCCTCTGATGGCGAAATTAACGTCACACGGACCCTTGGGCACTCGCAAACGCTGACAGTATAATTCCGGTATAAGGAGTCATCTGTTCATTTTTGCACCTGGCAAACTAATTGCTAATTAGATCCACCTTGTCGTCCAAATATGGTAACTCCTGACTCCAAAAAAAACAAGATGTTAAACGACCAAAATACCAAACTCGAAGCTTCAAAACGATACTCCAAAAACCAATGGGAGAAGAAGATCTACCCACATCTTTGCAGACATCGCTGTACAGACCAAAATGTTCTTTTTTTTTCTATTTATATTTTTTTGGACCTCCTTGCCTTCATTTGATAGCAGACAGGAAAAGAGGGGGGATAGCAGTGGGGGTTTGACATGCAACAACTGTCCATGGTGGGAGTCGGCCCATTGGGTATAGCCCTGAGTATTTCAGGGCTATACCTTTCCTTCATGAATTTTCCTTTCAGTCTTTATTCATCCATCCAGATGTGTCTTCCAAATACCAAATTTGATTCAGCCCTTTTGGGTTTTACAGGTTTAAAGATTGGTGTAATAACATATTAGTCTTAGGCCCCGTCCACATGTACCAAAAAAATCTTTTTTTTACCCGTCTTCCCTGGATTCGTTTCAAGAATAGTTGCGTCCAAACGAATCCATTTGTAAATGACTCAATACACTACTTCATAGTCCAGTCCTATAGGCGGCGCTGGTTCTGCTACAGAAATTCACCAAAAAACGGAGAAGAAGAGCATAGTCACTTCCACTTCCCATCATAACATGACTAGCTAGATTATAACGTTCCCTTAATACATCCATGGACTATAATACCTTTCACCACTGTTCATTTTATAAAGGCCGCCGCAAGAAAACGTGTCTTTGTTTACATTGTATAATGTGCTGTTGGATTGCTTATTATTTTGCATGATTGCAGCGCGCTAGTAGCGAGCTAACGTTAGCTCGCTCTAACATCGGCAGTCAAACAAACATCAATGATCCATGAATGATGTCTTTTTAATAATCTATACGTTTTTCTTGCAGTAGCCTTTCTACAATAAGCTGTGGTAAAAGTTACTATAATCCGTCCAAGGAGTTGATAAGCAGACAGATTAGCTAGCTAGCTAGTTGATAAGTTGTCTACTTCCACTTTATAAACAGATAGCCATAGCAGCTAACGTTAACGTTACTTCGCTGCTGGAGCGGTCAACTACTTTAGCGATGTTTAACGTTGGCTACATAACGTTAGCTATATATCTTGTGTAGAATCCAGAGGGAAGGGTCAGGGAGCAGAGACACAGTATTTAAATGAAGTGAGCTGGTTTGACCATGGAGATGGGATATGCTCGCTGAGCTTCACCGCAGTTGTGTGCGTCAGCGGCCGTGGGAGAGGGTGTAAAAGAGGGGTGTGGCGATGACATCATCGATACAGATTCGTATTTACCATCCATACGAAGCCAAACGAGAGCCGTTTTCGGATTTTTTTACCCTGAGACCAGGTTTTAAAAAAAAGTGGATCCAAACGATGCAAAACATGTGCGTTTGCACAAAAAAATCGTTTCCGTGTGGACGGCCCCTTAGTTTGAAAGCTGGGGTTGGGTCTCGAGAAGATAAGCTTGGCGATAAAGGGTTTAGGATGGGTGCTTCTCTTAACATGGTGATTGAGAAATGTTGTGTATTGTTCTGGAGAGACACCAAGTTGGTACCAAATGTGGTCAGAGGGAGACTTGTTCAGTATGTCACGACACAACTACAAATCCTTTTTGGTGACTATCCAAAAGCCAACATGGGAAAGCTCTTCACATTTTAGTTACATTCTTATCAAGTCACTTAAATCACATTCTATCCAATAACCTTTACCATTTTTTAACCTCTATTTCCCAATAATGTTGCTGCATTATAAAATGTTATCATCCTACTGCCAAAGAACATGAGAACGACATCCTCCGAGATATTTCTGTGCTCTCCACTTTCTTCTCCTCATGCTGATATGAGGAATAACAGGAGGGCACATGAGTCATGAAACAGCCCTTTCACCTTCCCTCTGTGGGAATGGACGGACGGATGAGGATGTGTCTTTTTTTATTCCAGGATTTGATTTCAGTTATGTCTGTTTTTCTTTTTGTCCCGTTATAAACTTGATATTTGCCTCTTTATTTGTCTTCCTTCTCCTTCTTTGCTGTTGGACACATTTACCACATCATGGTTGGCAGTTTTTTCATCTGGTGACAGTTTTTTGTTACTACTGGTTTAAGCGGTTCTATTGCTGAATAGAATAGAATAAATCTTTATTGTCCACCAAGGTGGACATTTTTCTTTGGTTCACCAGACATACAAGACAGATAAACATAGAGACAATATCTCAGACACAGTAAGTGGAGTATAAAAAAGATGAAATGAAAAATAGCAGAATGAAAAAGTTGTTTCAAGTTGTGTAGAAACTTACATGCGGTGTTTGAGATGACTTGATTGAGGTTAATTTCTCTAATAATTTCTCTATTTGTGGGAGGAAACACCATATGATGTTTGAGAAAAAATGTGTTTGAGTTGGTCACCATGATGCATTCACTGTATTTAGATTTTCTATCTCTGTGATGCACTTGCTTTGAAATATTTAAGTTATTTTGCAATATTGTGTCTCTTCTACGTGTAAAGCCAAAAAAAATTACTTCAGATAAAGTTGCAAAGAAGGTGACGACAGATGGAGGTTTAAAAAAAAGAAAAAAGGAAGAATAAACAGTCAAAATAAGGAGGACTGTAGAGACAGAGATATTTAGAGTGAGAGACAAACAAAGAAGGATTTGATTGGGCTTTCAGATGACGATGAGAAAATAACCATCTTGGCACTAATAAAGTGCGACTACGCTCTGCAGAATAAATCATTTCCCTGCAAAGAAGATAATGCCTTTGTATAGCCTATATAACCTATTTCATGTTTGAAATGCTGAAATTACAAACTTTGCTGTTACTTTCATTACTGCTGGTACTGCAGTGACTATGGCAAAGACTCATCCCAGTGATTTAGTATTAATAGAGTACAACTTCAAACAGATTCTCTCCTTATTGGTTTTAAATTGACTTGCCATTTTTGTTGATGCTTTCGCAATTACTTCCCTTACCTTGGCAGCTAAAATGATCACTAACAAGTTTTGTTTTTTCTTTTTCATATCTCTGTGTAGGTATACACTTGATGTATTGTGCATTTTAAAGTAAGAGAAAACATTAAATAAAAGCAAAAAATCGGCACACTCTTTTCTTTCCAGTTTGTGCCACTTTGGCGTGATTTCCATTCCACTTCAATTTGGTACACAAAACAGACCATTATGCCGACCTGATTTGACGGCACCGCGAGGCATGTCACGAATAACATTCTGATCAGTGTTAACACAGGCTATCGCCACATGGCGTGTTATCGCGAGAACGTGCCATACTATCGCGAGAACGTCACGCGTGTGTAAAAGAAAGAAATATGGTTGGGTTTAGGAAAAGAACATTGGGAAGAGCTTTAGTAACACAAAAAAACGACAAAAAAATAAATAAAAACTTAGAAAAACAATAAACAGTTGTGTTTAGGAACGAAACATTGGGGAAGGCTTTAAAAAATTAACAAAAACACAGTTGAAAATTGCCACATGCGGGACATGATCGCGGCTCTCCTGGGTGAAAGTCCTGTGTTTTACCCATCCACCACTCCAACAAACCTCACTTGGGGGACATCTTTTCATACTACTTGCTATGGCGAAAATTCACACGTAATGTAGCAGGGCTGCTCCCTCTTAGTCGATCAGTCGACTAATCGGTCGTTTTGGTCTTAGTCAACTTAGATTTCTTTAGTTGATTAGTCATGTTTTATGCTTTTTTCATGCTGAATGACTTATTTCCAAGAAACGTACGAGCACATATCTGGTAACTGGTACCTCTCTGGCTTTTGCATGACTCTTTGCAGAGAAACTCCGATTTACAGATCTGTCGATTAAATCAACTAAT
Source organism: Perca flavescens (assembly GCF_004354835.1). NCBI lineage: Eukaryota > Metazoa > Chordata > Actinopteri > Perciformes > Percidae > Perca > Perca flavescens. The sequence goes on from NC_041334.1 coordinate 9,381,883, forward strand.
CGATTAGTCGATACAATTGAATGAGTGTTAGTCGACTAAGAATTTCTTCAATCGAGCACAGCCCTATAATGTAGGTCAATGGCGGCTGTACGGCGTTGACAAACATGCTAAAAAGCGATTATGCATCTTGATAACACGCCAAAATGGCATACGAATTGGCGCGTCATACATACGCCACTTTATGAGATCAGTCTGTGCCTGCAGTCCACTTATGCTACGTTTACACGTGGCTGGTTATTTTCATTTTTTTTTTTTAAATAACATCGTGCATAGCTGTCAGTTTTCAGAAAAGTGTTCGTTTACACGTACCCGTGTATATATGCCGTCAATGCCGTCAAGAGCATGCCAAACCTGTAGGTGGCAGTGTAACGAAAAGCTCAAGCCCACGTTAGCCAATCAGAATCCCGAAAATAGCAACAGCAGTAACAAATCACTTCCTCTCTCATCTTTTCCTCACTTCCGAGGCTGCATAAACCTCCGTTTGTCTCAGTTTACATGCAAACGTGCAAACAAACTTTTCCAAAATCTCCCATCTGGCCGGAGTTTTTAGAAATAATCATTTTCCGAGGCAAATTCTCCGTTTGCGTGTAAACGAAGGGCACAAACAAAGGGAAATGTCTCAGTTTTTCAAAATAACCATGTACGTGTAAACAGGGTATTAGGCTAAAAGTATCCCAGGTGATCCAAAGTAATCCAAAAATAAAATTTGAAAATGTGGACAAAAAGCTTGACATCTGCTTTCTCCGGAGGTCAGAGCAATGTACAAAAAAGGCACACAGTGTGAAGACCAGAGGCATGTTAGAGCTATCAACTGTATGTTTGAACCATAAGAGCCCTAAACAACCCGACCAAAAAACAACAGAGTAGCTTCAGTATGTTTTTGCTGAATGCTAATCAACAGTATCAACAGGCCACACCTGAGGGAGGAGACCTGCCCGTGCATCATAAACAGAAACTCAACAACCCAGCAAACAGTAAAACAGCTCCCGTGTGTATTAGAGAGATAAAAGACAGATGTATTACTGTAATTTCAGTTTACCAACATGTGGTTTACTGTTACACATCTGCTTAGAGTTACTGTACAGCGGTAGATTTACTGCCTTGCGGTTGTTCAGTATGCCTTGCAAGTTGCAGTTTACATCCATGTCTGTCCACACTCATATTTGTAGTGACTTTGAGGCAATTAATAAGAAATAAAAATTAAAAAAGGTATAAAGTATATTTTTTGGCAAAATGTGAATGCTTCACACACATCTGCAACCCGGCAGCACAGAAGATCTAAACAATCACTACAGTTTTCAAGGTTGGTGTCACCAACTTCTGTTCCTGAGGTCTGGAACTGAATAATAGCCAGACAATCAATCAGTCGAGCTTGATTTATATAGCACCTTTCAAACATAACAACATGCAATTCAAAGTGTTTCAAAGTAAGTGGATTTAGAGACAAATGCACACTAAGACAAATGAAATATGGATAGTAAAAAACAAAAACAAAAAAGTAGAAAAACTAAAGATATAGAAATTATTATGTCTCAGTGAAGTTACCTTCATCAGTATCCTTTTAAAAATATGTGGGAAATGTGGTGATTAGCAAAGGAATTGTTGAGTTATGAATTGCCTACTTTTTGGGATATAACGTAAGATTGATCTAGTCTTTTTACTGAGTTTGAATATTAAGCTTCTAGAGGTGCAAAAAAAATCCATTCACATTCGAATCGCGATTCAAGCTCTAAAAAAAAATAGTACTGCAATTATATAGGAAAAGTAACTACATTTACATACTGTGAATAGTTTTTTTTTTATCGAGAATTGTTTTTGAATCGAAAATCGATTTTGAATCGAATCTTGAGCCTGAAAATCGATATTGAATCCAATCGTGACATTTTCTGAATCGTGCCCCCTTATAAGCTTCCTCCTCACACTCAGGAACTCCACTACAGTATACCACTTCCACTTCAGGGAAATCTAACTATAAATGTAAGGAATCTGTGTGTGTGTGTGTGTGTGTGTGTGTGTGTGTGTGTGTGTGTGTGTGTGTGTGTGTGTGTGTGTGTGTGTGTGTGTGTGTGTGTGTGTGTGTGTGTGCATATGTCTTTCAAACGGTCCCACATGCGCAAAAAACTACACACGCTGCGGGGAGTTGCTACATCCAATCGCATCGTGTAGCGGGCATGTCGTGTAGTAGGCTACCGCAGATGTTGTCTGTGCGCTGCTGTGCACGAGGACAAAGTAACTTTCTGACCTTCTCTCTGCGTGATCATTTTACAAGTAAATGCAGCCAAATTCGCAGCACAGCTGTTATATTTAACATGTGTGTTTGGGGAAAATGTCAGATAATGTCGCGGTTATAAAATCGCGATTTCAGCAGTCCAAAAAACAATAATGATAATACTGGGAACCAAGCTATCGGCCCGTTCCGAAACAGGCACGCGCTCCAAACGGGCACTGCACTAGTATTGTAAATATGTAAACACGATCGCTGTATGGCACACTTAGCGTCCAGGATGTGAAATAATGTGTGAACCTGATAGTGTAGCCGTGCTGTGATGGATGAGGTCACCACCCTCCTCACACTTCTGTAATTCACAACACCTGCAAAAACACACGATGGGATGTAACCTGAGGAGCTTTCGCTTATTCATGAATAAACAGAGGGAGTTATTTTTTTTTTTAACACATACAGACTTAGTGGACAGACAGATGAGTGGATAGACAGATTGAGAGATGATAGGATGAATGGATAACCCTGCTGAGCTAAATGCATCAATTCTGTGGTTGATGGATAGAATCGACCAACAAACAGTTTGCCTTGACTTTTGCCTGTTTCTTACCATGAGTGTGAACTGAACTTGTAACTTTACACCTTTGGTGTATGGGTCGTGCTTTTGGGTCCAAACCTGGTAACATTAAGCTGGTGCAGAATCTCAATTGACTCATTTTTTTTTTTTTTTAAGTCATGGACAAGTTAAGTTAGGTGCTCTTAATAACCACCACACCTTTTATGAAAAGTGTGTCACATCACTGTGTCCTGATTTGGCCTCTTTTGTTGTGGAACTTTAACTTCTAAGGCCGGTTACACTGGATGCGTGTCAGCCGCGTGGCGTGTCCGTTTATATTTCGGCTCCCGTGTTAACAGGTTAGAGCTTACACACTGCCTGCGTGACACGCGCGTCTCAGGCGCCGCTCCAGCCGCGCCGGAAACGCGTGCATGCTTGAAATATAACCGATTTTTCACGCGACACCCAAGCGCGTTGGAAGCGTTTCCAGGCAAAATAGAATAGGAAAAGATGTTTCTATGTCATTTAGACACGAATACATATTAATAAATGACCTGTTGATGTTTGAAAGTCTCTAGGTTTCGATATAAATGCAGATACATAAATGTAATAAAAAAAAAAAATAAATCCATTTTCTAATATCGCACCTGTCAATACAGAACGAAATATTCTGTAGCCTATTTTGCCGTCAATACTGCCGATGTTGTCTTTGCTGTAATCAAATTGGTATATATTTATGTTTAACATGGTATTTCATTTTATCAATGGGAAACATACATGAGTCCAGACAAGGCTAGCAGCAGCAGCAGCAGCAGCGCGTCAGACACAGTTTCTGGTCTGTAAAGACATAGAAAAATCCACGCAGCTGACACACAACAGAAACGCCACGCTCACTTTCCAACTGAATGTCATTGTAACCGTTTGCTTTAACTTTGTCTTAACCAGAGTTGGTAAAAGAACGCACAGCGAAGTTACAACATACGGGACGGGCTACTAAATTAATTTGGGCAATACAAAACAATTAGCATCCCTTTTGAAAACACAAATCTGCTAACATGAAAAGGATGCCAAGTTGAATAAATAAAGGGAAACAAAATGACAATCCGGTCTGATTATCAGGCTCGTTAAACACCAACTCTATTTTACTGTTTGACTGATGTTTTGAAAACTAAAATTCCACAACTTGAAGTTTTAAAGCTCCTAAACATGAACTTGGATATACTGTTTTCATATTTAGTACTCACAGCCTTTTAGGCCAAAGCAGCGCAGAAAAGGTTTTGACCAAATTTGGTATAAATTGTAATTGTGTCTCAGTAACTCGGAGGCTTCGGGACACGAGAGTCAATTCTATCTAACAAGCTGAGCTCAGATGTTTGTCTATGCTTGTGTGTTTATCTTGAAGATTGGAAGTGCTTTTGCTTGACTTTGATTAAGGTCATTCAATCATATTTGTTGAGCTTTTTCTGACGTTAACAAAAAGATTAGAAGAGATTAAAGACATTATGTCTCATTTCACATGATGCATCTCAAAGATGAACTGAGCAGCACTTAAAAGAGCCTGAGGTCTCAATCTGTCCACTGGAGATTTTATGGCTCCGAACAAAGCCTTTAATCTCAAAGAGTTGATCTTTTTTAAGCTTCAGGGATTCCTTCAATACATCCAGGAAATGTTGCTAAGTAACATTAGGCAAAACTGACAAATATTATTAAAACACAAATAAACCAAAGCCAGCACACTGGCAGAGATTTATTTGTGTAGTTTCATTCCCCACATGTTTCTCTTCATTTGAAAAAAAGGGATGTAAAATCATGTTGAAAAGAAAGAAAAAGCAGACTGCTGGTGTCAGCAAACCATCACCTCTGCCTTAGTGTCCTTGAGCAAGACGCTTCATTTGTTTCGAGCTACGGTGCCAATAATCATTCATCATATGCTAGGATTTAAAGATAGTGAATGATGAATGAGATGTACTTGTTCTACTCTGTGTATGAACTTCATCTGTTGCTCAACGGGATGGTTATAGAGTTGAGACGTGGGACGAGCCAATGGAAAAGTTATTTTCCCAATTGTGTATTAAGTTTACTTTAAACAATATTCTCAATGTTCCCTTAAACAGAAACCGGTCTAAATATTTAAACAGTTCTCTCTCCCAACTCGTCAAATAAGGGTCAGTGGCTCGCAGCATCTGATACTGACGAACAGCACACCCTTTAGTGCAGGGGAAGATCAAGGATTTAGCCTAAAAATTGGATCATCCACAACTTCTCAGTCCCTCCCCCCTTTCTGCTAAAGCCCAAAACTGTCTCCTAAGCCCCTCCCCCCACAAGGGAGAATGAATGTGTGTGCATGAGCAGTGATTGGCACGCAGTTAGACAGTGGCCCTGGCCCTGATTGGTGCATCTGAACAGGGAGCTGTGGATTTTTGCAAATCGCACTACAGAGTGTAGGGGGTGCCAGAGGATCCGGATTTTTTTTTTTAATGACCTGCTTCAATTCAACATTTCCAAGGTTGTGGTGACTGATGTTGCTCTCTCTGATCATTCCTGTGTTTTCTTTAACGGCACTATCTCGGTGCCCAAAAGTGTTCAAACAAAGTTAATCAGAAAACGTTATATCACTGAAAACACCAGTGAATCTTTCATTCATCTTTTCTCCTCTACACCCACCCTCTCAGGGGTCTCAGTCAATGAGCTTGTAGATAACTTCAACTGTAAAATTACGAATGTTATTGATGCTATTGCTCCCACTAAGGTCAAAGCTGTCTCTGGTAAGAAAAGATCTCCATGGAGAAATTTTATAGTGGTGAGAACAGAAAAAAGAGTGTCGAAAAGCTGAACGTAGTTGGCGAAAATCTAATCTCCAGGTCCACTATAACATCTATAAAGAGAGACTTCGCATTTATAATTTGGAACAAAGGAATGCAAGGCGGTCCTTTTTCTCTGACATTATCGCCAGAAACAATAATAATTCACGTGCTTTGTTTGCTACTGTTGATAGATTAACAAACCCTCCAGTATCAATAGCATCTGAACTGTTGTCTACCAAGGCTTGCAATGACTTTGCCTCTTTCTTCACAGACAAAATTCAGAAAATTAGACAAACAGTCAGTGCTTCCATATCAAGTACAGGATATGTGTTGTCACAGTGTGCACGCAAAACAAAATCAAATATGACACAATTTCATGCGATCAGCCATAACAACCTGGAAGACATTATACAACATCTGAAAACCTCCTCCTGTTGCCTTGATATTCTACCAACGGGTGTTTTCAAAAGTGTTTCGAATTGTTTGGCTTCTGATCTTCTAAATATTGTAAATACATCTCTGCTCTCAGGTATCTTTCCACAGGCCCTAAAAACTGCAGTCATCAAGCCACTCCTAAAAAAGAACAATCTAGACACGTCACTAATGAGCAACTACAGGCCGATATCAAACCTTCCATTTTTAAGCAAAATCATAGAAAAAGCGATTTTTCAACAACTCAACCTTTTCTTATTGCTAAACAACAGTTTTGATGCCTTCCAGTCAGGTTTTCGACCACACCACAGCACTGAGACGGCTCTTATCAAAGTCTTTAATGACATCCACTTAAATACAGATAGTGGCAAAATTTCAGTCTTACTATTACTTGATCTCAGTGCTGCATTTGATACAGTCGACCACAACATATTACTTGACCGATTGGAAAACTGGGTTGGTCTTTCTGGCTCAGTACTAAAGTGGTTTGAATCCTATTTAAAGAATAGGGACTACTTTGTGTCTATAGGTAATTATACATCTGAGCATACAAATATGACATGCTTCCACTGGCTCAGATTATGGAAAACAACAAAATAAGTTACCATAGTTATGCGGATGACACACAAATTTACATAACCTTATCGCCAGGGAATTATAGCCCAATACAACAACTGAATATGGGCATTGAACAAATTAACGACTGGATGTGCCATAACTTTCTTAAATTAAATGAAGAAAAAACTGAGGTGGTTGTTTTTGGAGCAAAAGAGGAACGATTAAAGGTCAGCACTCAGCTTCAAACGACAATGTTAAAAACAACAGACAAAGCAAGAAATCTTGGTGTAGTCATGGACTCAGACCTAAATTTTAAAAGTCACATTAAGACAATTACAAAATCAGCCTATTATCACCTTAAAAATATATCAAGGGTTAAAGGACTTATGTCTCAGCAGGATCTGGAAAAACTTGTCCATGCTTTTATCTTCAGTAGACTTGACTACTGTAACGGTGTCTTTACAGGTCTCCCTAAAAAATCAATCAGACAGCTGCAGCTGATTCAAAACGCTGCTGCTCGAGTCCTCACTAAAACCAAGAAAGTGGATCACATCACTCCAGTACTGAAGTCTTTACACTGGCTTCCAGTGCCTCAAAGAATTGATTTCAAAATACTTTTGCTGGTTTACAAATCACTAAATGGTTTAGGGCCAAAATACATTTCTGATCTGCTACTACACTATGACCCACCCAGACCTCTCAGGTCGTCTGGGACAGGTCTACGTGTTGTTCCCAGAGTCAGAACTAAACAGGGGGAAGCAGTATTCAGTTTTTATGCTCCACATATCTGGAACAAACTCCCAGAAAACTGCAGGTCCGCTGCAACTCTCAGTTCTTTTAAATCCAGGCTTTAAATAACCTATTTTTAACTGCTCTTTCTTTAAAATTCTTATACTGCACTGTACATTTCATTCTTGTCTTTTAATGATCTTAAATTGTTGTTAATTGTTTTAATGCTTTGAAATTGTTTTTAATTGTTTTCTAACTGTTTTTAATGTTTCATGTCTCATGTAAAGCACTTTGAATTGCCTTGTTGCTGAAATGTGCTATACAAATAAAGCTGCCTTGCCTTGCCTTGCCTTCATGTAGTTCTATTCAAACATAAGGTCAGTTTCAGCAAATATGACAGAAAGTTAGTTTTATAAGTCTTACCTACTGCACCTTTAAATTGGGCCTACAATAATGGAAAGGGCAGTACAGTACATACCTTTCTTGAGCATAGAATACTAAGCTATTAAAATAACAATTGTTGGCATGATTTTATAAATCATGTTTTAATGTTAAACAACCATGTAGAGCAGTGAATCCTCAGGATGAACTGTATCTGGGGATAGCCATCTTAGTGACTACCTTACCTACAGGCCAGTAAGCCTATCATCAGTGAGGTTTTTTCTTCACAAATAGGCTGTTTTGTATTTCCTAATAATATGTTGGATTAATTTACATTTTTGAAAAAAAAAACTCTAAAGAATTAACAATAATTTGGTGCCCCCTGCCCTGCGGTAACTCTGAGGACCCCCTAGGTGTCCCGGACCCCCTGTTGAAGATCTCTGCTTTGGTGTTTGACCGCCGCGCTGTAAAATGCTACGACAATGTTAGGAAGTAGTACTACAGACTGAGGATGAGTTCCAAATTGCATTTAAGCAGTTCAGACCAAAGATTTGCGACGAGACGAGTTGAAACTTGCAACTTATGGACCTTTTTCACAGCAGACATTTTTGACTTGTCATAGTAGGAAAAGCACAGCTGAGATTGATAACCTTAACGATGGCTCCATTCCATCAAGTGTCCCAGTAAGCTATTTCAGTGAGTCAGCATGCACAATACCAGGACCTCTCCTAAGAGGAATGCAGCCATCATTAATGGTTTTGAATACACCTGTGCTTTTCCTACTATGACATGTCAACATGTTGGCTGTGAAAAAGGTCCATTGCAACGCGTCGGTCTGCAGCGTTCTAAAATCTGTCAGTTCACACCAATGCAACGAGACGAGCCATTGTATCATCTCCATAGCAACAACTCCTAGGCGCTCCCTCTCTTCACACACTCTCTAGCTCGCTCGACCGTACGTGCTTGCAGGCGCACGTTGAACCTCAGTTAACAGTTTGTAAGAGAAACAAAATGGATTATGGATAATTTTATTGTAGCTGACATTACAAACTGCCTTCTCTATTGGCTGTTGAAACAGGTGGCGTCCCTTACGTTCTAAAACCAGCCTGAGTCGCAGCGGCACCATCAGCTGGTTTGAGACGAGATGAGACCGGGCTGCAACTTTTCTCCGCAACGTTCTAAAACCTTTTCATCTTGTCGCAAATCTGTGGTCTGAACTGGGCTTTAGCATGTGCTGCTACTAAACTTGCCAACTTGCCTACTGGTGCATGCTGTATGCATACAATTGGGACATACTACTTCTTTTTTTACCTGTTCTTAACATGACCTTTGACCCTCTTGTTCATATATTATACGCAAAGGATTGTAGGTCAGAATAGCCAGAAAAGCACCGTGGCTTGCACACTGCAAGATCCAACTGAGATGCAGTAGGACATCCTTGTATTTTTGGCATACTGCATTGGACATACTATGTATTGGGACATAGGAAATCTTTGTCTGGCATATTAAATAGTATTATTAGTATGGGTATTGGAACGCAGGGAGACACTCTGCATAAGGAAGTAGGTTGGAATAGGGGATGGGTCAAATTACACAGGACTTTCACCCAGGAGACTTTGTACAAACCTATTTTTTTTCACCCCCTCCCTCACGATCTTTTCTCATCCCTAAATAGTTTAGTTTGAATTCACAACGTTAACAATGTGTTCCATGTGTTTAAAAAAGCGGCCGCAGTGGAGTGTCACTGCAGTGCGTTGACATCATCATAGTTTCTGAATTCATCCAAAACTGATCTAGAATACAAAAGTGAATTGATTTAAGATATAGATTATGATATCAGTTTTTCTAACACAGTTGTAAATCATTTGTTCTTATGGTTTGACCAGGAGAGTTTCCATATTATTTTTTGCTATTTGCATCTATTGAATGTACCTCTTAAATACATTAATAGCCCCGCCATCAGTAATTTTAAAGAAACAAATTAATTGATCAATCAATTAATTACAAATAAATGCAGGTTGTTTTTCAATAACTTGACGCCAAGTGGTGGAAAATGAATTAATATGTAAAAACCCAAATTATCACTGTATCAAAGTTTGTTTTCCGTGTCAGTGAGGTTGTCATTTTTTACATCCCACACAATGTATAATGATAATTGTTGGCGAAGCAGTATCTTTTAATAAGCTCAAAGTCACCAATTAAAAAACTCGTCGTCAGACAGTGTGTGAGCAAATCTCTCCCTTAACATCTCCTGACAGCGCTTAACAAGTTAGGACTCCTCCTAAATATGAGCTGGTATCTAGAATAAATTTCTCTACCAGAAAATAAATAAATAAACATCTCCAGGAATGCACTGAGCATTACAAATTGATAATATCTAACAGTTTAAGAGAAGTCAATGGGATTTTTCTTTACGTTACTCTTCTATGCATCCAGTTATGGCTCAAACATAAACTAAAGCGCTCAGCCTTTTTCTGTGTTTCATTAAGAGATAATAATGTTTTATTTAATTTAATTTTTAATTTAAATGTCTCATAGTTCATACACAGTAGCATGTAAACTAATCTCATTGTCAAGTGTTGGGGAAAGAAAAGGAGGCAGGAATGCTTTCAGGGAGTAAAGACATATCATTACTTTTTGTTTTTAAATGGAATTGAATGCAGTTGCATCTTCAGAAAGACGTCAGAGATTTCAGAAGCTTGGAGTTAATGGAGGGAGATTTCCCACCATTAGTGATGATCATGTTTATACTGTATTATCTGCTTCATTCTCACTCTATCACAAAAGTAATTCAAAACCTGATAAAAGCAGCTATTAAGATTAACAAGGGCACTCAGTGTGGTATTAAAAGGAAGTTTATCTACCTACTTTAGAGGCATTTCAGAAGTGAAATATAGCATTGATGAGTGTGAAATTGCGGGACTATTTATTTTAAAAGGACGGCTCACATTATTAATCAGTGGCAGAGCATCGGTCCTTGTTGTGGGCCAATCAGAGGCTAGGTCTAGACCAGGAGGACTGCCTGCAGCCCGCGGTTACTGACAGGCTTTTAAATCCTTAAGTAAACACTCGACAGCTCCCCTCGCTGCAGGGTAACGTCAACCGTCATCAATCAAACCTCACAGTACAGCGCATTCGCTCTGTACCAACAGGATCCTTTTAACTAACTATACAGTAGTAATAATACCTTTCACATACACCTCTTCTCTTTAATCATGACTCACTTTGGCACTGAAAGAAGCATGAAGCAAATACTTGATGCCTGTTAAGAATGGTCTTTTTTAAAAGCAAGAAAATCTAAATTCACACACACTTTCCACCTCTGCATTTGGTTTTGCTTGTCGACGGTTCGGTCCGAGTGACCTTTCTCAAGACACGTATTAAGAATTCCCTCTCCTTATGAAGTCATTTTTCTGTCCATCGCAATCAGCGCTAGCACAAATATGAACGAACAAATCCTTTGTATTGATTCTTTTTCGAGTTTTACGTACACCCGGTCTGCTCTGGTACGTACTGCTTCGAGGAAAATAGCCACAACCTCGCACTCTACCAAATCAACTGCCAGCCATGGAAGCATTAAAACCGTAAAGGAATAGTTCACTCAAAAACAATATAAATTGTATAAAGTACTGACCTCCCTAGTAGGGATGTTAACCATTTAGCCGTCCACCGACAATAAGGATTTTGACCGATTTATATTATCAGTTAAACAGTTAAAAACTTAATGTAAAATTTTTTTTAAAAGTTATTAAAAAACTTTTAGGCTCTACAATCCCATTCTTAAAGGTCCCATGGCATGAAAACTTTGTGAGGTTTTTTAACATTAATATGAGTTCCCCCAGCTTGCCTATGGTCCCCCAGTGGCTAGAAATGGCGACAGGTGTAAACCGAACCCTGGGTATCCTGCTCTGCCTTTTAGAGAATGAAAGCTCAGATGGGCCGATCTGGAAGCTTCCCTTTATGACATCATAAGGGGAAAGGTTACCTCCCTTTCTCTGCTTTGCCCGCCCAGAGAATTTGGTCCGCCCATGAGAAAGAGAGAGACATCATGGCTTGCAAACGAGCGAAGCATGGCAGTTGGTCAAGGCCACACCCCCACCCACCCACTCGTAGTGGCTATAATTCTGTACCAAGGTTAAATTTTGGGAAAGCAACTTCAGATACAGTATTAGGAGACCACTGAGGCCTACAGTGGGGGAAATAAGTATTTGACCCCTTGCTGATTTTGCAGGTTTGCCCACTTACAAAGAATGCAAAAATCTACAATTTTAATCATATGTACATTCTAACAGTGAAAGACAGAATCCCAAAGAAAATTCCAGAAAATCACATCATATGAATTTATTAAAATTGATAACCATCTGATGAGGAAAAACAAGTATTTGACCCCCTGGACAAACAGCAAGTATTCTGGCTCCTACAAGCCAGTTAGTCTTTCTTTAAGACACAGCCCCAATCCAAACCAATTGTCTACATCAAATACACCTGCCTCACCTCGTTACCTGTATAAAAGACACTTGTCAACACCCAAACAACCAGCATCCAAGATCACCACCATGGGCAAGACCAAAGAGCTTTCTACGGACATCAGGGACAAGATTGTTGATCTGCACAAGGCTGGGATGGGCTACAAGAGAATCGGAAAGCAACTTGGAGAGAAAAGATTAACTGTCGGTGCAGTTATCAGGAAATGGAAGAAGCACCACACCACCGCCAACCTCCCTCGGTCTGGGCCTCCACACAAGATCTTGCCTCGTGAGGTGTCCCTGATCATGCGAACGGTGAGGAATCATCCCAAAACCACAAGGGGGGAACTGATGAATCAACTGAAGGCAGCTGGGACCACAGTTACAAAAAAAAACGGTTGGTAACACACTACGCCGTCATGGATTGAAATCCTGCAGCGCACGCAAGGTCCCCCTGCTCAAGAAGAAACATGTACAGGCCCGCATGAAGTTCGCCATTCACCACCTGGACGACTCAGAAGAGGCCTGGAAGAAGGTGATGTGGTCAGATGAGACCAAAATAGAACTTTTTGGCCTCAACTCAACTCGTCGTGTTTGGAGGGCAAAGAACACCGAGTACAACCCAAAGAACACCATCCCCACCGTCAAGCATGGTGGTGGCAACATCATGCTTTGGGGTGCTTTTCAGCCAAGGGGACGGGACAACTCCATCGTATTGAGGGGAGGATGGACGGGGCCATGTATTGTGGAATTCTGGGCCGACATCTCCTTCCCTCAGTGAGAGAGCTGAAGATGGGTCGAGGATGGGTGTTTCAGTACGACAACGACCCTAAGCACACCGCCAAAGCAACAAAAGAGTGGCTGAAGAAGAAGCACATCAAGGTTCTGGAGTGGCCTAGCCAGTCTCCAGACCTGAATCGATTGAAAATCTTTAGAGGGAGCTTAAAATTCGAGTTGCCAGGCGACAACCTCGGAACCTGAATGATTTGGAGGCTGTCTGCAGGGAGGAGTGGGCCAACATCCCTGCCGAAGTGTGCACAAACCTTGTCACCAACTATAAAAACCGTTTGACATCTGTGCTGGCCAATAATGGCTTTTCTACAAAATATTAACATGCCGTTTGTCCAGGGGGTCAAATACTTGTTTTTCCTCATCAGATGGTTATCAATTTTAATAAATTCATATGATGTGATTTTCTGGAATTTTCTTTGGGATTCTGTCTTTCACTGTTAGAATGTACATATGATTAAAATTGTAGATTTTTGCATTCTTTGTAAGTGGGCAAACCTGCAAAATCAGCAAGGGGTCAAATACTTATTTCCCCCACTGTATATAAAAGCATCCAAAAAGCAGCATGTCATAGGACCTTTAACTGCTAGTTACCTTGCTAGTGCTAACTTTGCATTAGCAAGTTGCGTTTTAGGCTCTTTTTTCTCTGCTCGTGGCTCTCTGTTGCACGGCACTCACAACGAAGAGCTCCGTGACACATGGCACTATAACAATGAGGACTGGTGGATGAAATTGTCCGTCCTACACACAGAGTATGCCAGGTAGATGCACAGCTGACAAACTTGTAGGGGGAGGCAGGCTCAGACATGCCGTGGGCCGCTGTAGAAGCACAGCCGAAGCACTGCTCCTCTGGCACAGAGATATCAAGCAGCACCTGAAAACCCCCAACTTCCGTCAACATACCGGTGTGAATATTAGCTGGCTATTTTTCCTACAGTAGACAGTGAATGGCAATGAACATGGCGGATTTTGTGAGAGACAAAGAGGATGACTTCTCAGACAGTCAAGATCCAGAAGCATACAGCTATGAATCGCGTGAGGATGAGAGCCGACACAAACTGGTGGTGTGAGTATGGGGGAATATGCCAACATATGCCAACTGAAATGAGCGTGCCTGCAGTTCTGTCACAGCTACTGAGGATTTCTTGGCGTTGATTCATCCTGCAGTCCTCAACTTTTTTTTTGGTGCAATAAAGTCAACTGGAAAAAACGCCAAATGGACCCAATAAACAGCTGTCCACAGAGTGATTATTGTATCGTTTTTTTCTTGACTATAAGTCACACTTTTTTTCCTACTTTGGCTGGTCCTGCAACTTATAGTCAGGTGCGACTTATATATCAAAATATATATAATTTAACATGTTTTTACATGTTAATACATACCGAAAACATTACCGTCTACAGCCGCGAGAGGGCGCTCTAGGCTTGTGACAACTAACTGCTGCTCCTAAAGACAACTGAGAAAGAAAAGAGATAACAAACTGCAGGTAGTAAAATATGCAGCCAAAAATGGCAATCGAGCAGCAGAAAGAAAGTTTGAAATGAGGGAGAAACTTGTGAAGGAATGGCGAAAAGATTACTCTTACTGCAATGAAGAAAACAAATAAAGCTAATCGGCTAATCGCGGGATGAAAGCAAGATGGCCAGAGCTGGAGGAACGAGTCGGGAGGGGCTTGTTCACGGTGCAGTTACGTCTCCACGCCTTTTAATACATCCATGATCCCGCCCTGGTAGCTGGTTGTTCTGTGTGCTATTGTTTTTATGGTTTTGGTGTTGTCTTAGTTTGGTAGTCTGTTTTCTGTGTTGTCTTTTGCTCAGTTTCCTGTTTTATTTTGAAGTCTCTGGTTTTCTGTCTTGTCCACTTTACTTCCTGTCTTGTGTTTCCCTCCTTTTTGATTGCTTTGCCCAGCCTAATGTGTTTCACCTGTTTCCCAGCCTTGTGTCACCTGTCTTGTGTTATCTCATTACCCTCTGTATTTAGTCTTTGTGTTCCCCTTGTCCAGTGTCAGATCATTTTGTGTGTTTTGTGTCCCCCAGTGTCAGCCCTTGTCAATGTCTGTGCGCCCGGTTATTCCTGTTTTTGGATTCCCTTGATTTTTTGATACCTTTTGTCTTTGTTTTTGGAATCGGTTTTTGCCTGCTGCAGTTAACAGGACTCCCTTGGTTTGTTTGTGTTTCATTAATAAATCCTCCACTTCAAACGTTCTCCTGCCTGCCTGCCTGCTCTCTGCATTTTGGGTCCGCCATTCCCTACTCCTCCCCGCTACACCTAACAATTGTATAGTTCTGTTAACGTGTTACGTTAACATACCGGACACCTACCGTATTCAGCCTGTTGTTCTGTGTGCTATTGTGTAGTTGACAGATGAGAAAAAAAATTCTAAATAAATGCGACTTATAGTCCGGTGCGACTCATATGTTTTTCTCCTCTTCATGACACATTTTTTGACTGAGCGACTTATAGTCCGGAAAATACGGTAAACGTGACGCATGGTTATTTTATGGGATAGATTGACCCTTATTAGACCTGTACTCGCACAGATTTGCTGCGTGATATCTCTGTGTCCGAGGAGCAGTGCTTCAGGTGTGCTTCCACCCAATATAGTCCCAAGTTGATATCTGCCTAAGCTAAGCTAGCGGTGGGGCTGCCAGACTAAGGCAATGCATGCACTGAGACAAAATTGCGTTTGCCCACCTATATATATATATATATAGAGGACGGTGAATAAGCCTATTTCAACAAACCGTGGCGTATTCCTTTCAACCAAGACTCCAGATTTAACTCAATCACCCTTTTGAATGTTCTTCCCACCAGCAGGTTGTAAATAACTAATAAATCACAATGAATCACAGCCAGGGTGCTTTATAAACACCAATCAACTGTGTGTGTGTGTGTGTGTGTGTGTTTGAGCACTTGCGTTTGCTCTACAGACCCCTAAAACATATAAAATCTTTATCTTATCTGTGTTTTCTTTCCAGATTGGCTGGCAGTCCCACTGCAGTGAACTGTTGCGAACACATACTACTCATAAACCATAAACGCACACTCAGCCATTGTTCCATGTTTCACTTGGAGCAGATGAAAAACGTTATCAGACTCCAAACCAACAGCATCGGCCAAAACACATTATTAGGGTTTTGTGAAATAAGGCGGGTGTCCCTCCCCAGTCCACCCAGCCAAGATGTCCAGAGAGGACTGTCAGGAAAAACCATCTGTGTTATTAGTTGCGAGAGATGGCTTTAAATTGTAGGTTTCAACACAATCAACATAATCTAATGGTGTATGTGGAGGTCAGTGTGAGGACTTTCTGGTACTCACACACTGCAGGATGCTCCTTTACACACTTGTTTTACTCCAGTACCGCCATGCTTCACACATTCACACACGCTGCTGTGGAAGACAAAATTCAACACAGTGTCATTCTTGTTGCAATACTTCGAACTTCCCCATTTAGACTCCAGGGGATCTTAGGCCAAACACACACATTCTCACTCCCATCGCGTAAAATACGGAAGCTTGGTCAGGTGCCTTTGCCGTTGTTATTGACGCTAAAAGTCTCCTTTAACGTCATATCTAAACACGCTTTATCTAAAACGCCCTGGATCGGGACTATTGCCGTCACTTTTGACACAGTTAAGTTAAGGAAAAGGTCGTGGGTGGGCTTACGTTTCCATGACACGTGGGACAACAACGGGACGGTTGGGTTTAGGAAAAGAATTAACAGGAAAGTTGGGTTTAGGAAAATAATAACGAGACGGTTGGGTTTAGGAAAATAATAACGGGACAGTTGGGTTTAGGAAAATAATAAAAAGACAGTTGGGTTCAGAAAAAGAACAACGGGACAGTTGGGTTTAGGAAAAGAAGAACGGGACAGTTGGGTTCAGGAAAGGAGAACGGGACAGTTGGGTTTAGGAAAAGAAGAACGGGACAGTTGGGTTTAGGAAAAGAAGAACGGGACAGTTGGGTTCAGGAAAAGAATAACTCAGGAAAAGAAAAACGGGACAGTTAGGTTTAGGAAAAGAATAACGGGACAGTTAGGTTCAGGAAAAGAATAACTCAGGAAAAGAAAAACGGGACAGTTAGGTTTAGGAAAAGAATAACGGGACAGTTAGGTTTAGGAAAAGAATAACGGGACAGTTAGGTTCAGGAAAAGAATAACGGGACAGTTGGGTTCAGGAAAAGAAGAACGGGACAGTTGGGTTTAGGAAAAGAACAAAGCGACGGTTGGGTTTAGGAAACGTTCCATGCGAGACGTGATCCCCGGTCTCCTGGGTGAAAGTCCTGTGTTGTCTGACCCATCCGCCACCCCGACCAACCTCTCTATGCGGATTTTCGGGCTTTCATACTACTCGCTACCGTAGTCGCTCTTAATGCTACGTCATGTTCAAACGCTGTGTAGCTGCTGCTCTCTCCGGTACGTTCTAGAAACACGCTGAAGGGTGCTTTTTTTGTTGTATCTGACGCTGACAGCCACTGCCCAAATGTCCGTATTTTACGAGTTTGGAGTGAGAACGGGTTGGCCAAACATACATTTAACAATGATTTGCTAATTACCACGGCTAAGTTAGCTTCACAGGGTAGACCATTACATGATGCTGATGTGTGGCAATAAATTAAGAAAATGAGCATTACACCAAAACAAAGTCTTTGACAGATATTGCCTTCTAGGTTTAGACACGTGAACTACAGCACGTCTAGTTCAACTCCAGTCGGGGATTTTTTTATGCATGTCATACTCCTCATCTCCTGTCTGTCTCTTTACTATCAAATGTTCATTAAAGGGTGAAAATGCCAAACATGTTACTCTACTGCGTCGTTGGGAAAAAAGCTGGACAACAACGTGACACGTGTACAGGTGACTGAGAAAGGTAAAATAATGGACTGCAATGTGAAAATATTACAGATTCATAATTTAAATAATAAAATCTAGTAACGGAATATGAAAAGTGAAGTATATGACACCACGTCATCAGCAGCAGTTTCTTGTGGTGTTGTTAGCTGGAAATTCAATGTGTCACATCCTGATGGCTTTAAATATTTTGCAAGATTGATGATGTAATGGTGTGAAACTTGTAGACAGTGGGGGATGTATCAATATAACTATTATTATCATAGTCATAACCACTGGTGTTGTGTTTAACAGTTCCTGGTTAAAAAAGGCTGATAACTTCTGACATTAACACTGCTGTAACAGCTAACTCCCCATTTATGGATTAATAAAATATCTTGCTTCTATTTGTAGTTTTAGTTCCCCAGTCACTTGCTTACTTATTTATTTAAGGCCAAATAATGAACTTTATATTATACAACTATTCTACTATTTCTCACATGTTATGTTTGTGTCAGGGACTTCCTATTGATCCAAAGAGTATTTTCTTTCTTCAACCCTCTCTCTCTTTCTCACAACATAGTTGCTGTTTACTGGCATTGTCAAGAAGCAACATATGATAAGTAAGGAATAACTAGGAAGAAGAAAAAGGGGAAAGATAGACAGAAGGGTGGGGGCGGGACGTTTGTATATTTTGACAGAAATTCAGGAAACCTGTAGAGACGCAGCGATCAGACAGAAGTGAAATAACCAGCTGGAGTTTAATAATCTGACGGAGGATCTCAGCATCCAACAGCAACATAATGAAGAGCTTTCATCTACTCATCCTCTCACTGATGATAACAGGTACAACTAATACCTCCTCACTGACAGACACAATCATTAAAATTAATTAGCATTTTAAAGTATAATTTGTGGAGATTTTAGGAGCAGGAAATACGAGAAAAGTATTAGTAAATATAAAAAATATACAATCAAACAGTTTAATAGGACTAATCTGTGACCTACTGATAAATCCTGAGGTTTTGTTTCTGATCATGTTCCAGACAGACACTGTATGTTTTGTTGATAGAGATCATATTCAGACTGCAGCTCTGAGATTGTTTCAGAATCTGACATGATGTGAACTTTTCTCTCTGATCTACAGGCTGGGAGGCCTCATCTGAAGAGTGTGTGAAGGGATGCACAGACGGATGGGTGGAATTCATCTTCCAGCATAACACAACTCAACAATACCAAAGTGTTGATGTAGATAAGGACGAAGAAACAATCATACAAAGCACTGAAAAGAATGAGTGGCAGACCAAGGACAGATTTTCTGTGTACCATGATACAGCAAATACAAAACTCAGGGTGGTCATCAAACAACTTAAACATGGGGACTCTGGGGAGTACGAGTGTACATTTAAATTAAACCAAACACATGAATCTGACGATGACTTAGAGGTGGAATTGAATGTTGGTGAGTTGCTGCCTCTTTTTATCACTGTCTCTCATGTCCTTTGTTAAAGCACTTTGTAACTGTGTTAAAGAGTAACTACACCCTCAGATAACTAAGGTATCAAACATGCACACTTGGACATACTTCTATTTCAATTCATCATCTACAACCAGGTCCAAAAATCTATTTGCCATGAAGTACAAATTACAGGTCATGACAAACACATAAAATGTAAAGATTCCACGTTTTACTTTTACTTTTTATTTACAGATGACAGCTGTCAGACACCATTTATTCAAACTGCGTACAGAACAGCTAAAACCACCATGTCATGTGACAAAAGAAACTCCACAGTCATGTTTTTCTGCAAAGAGAATGGTTCGATCTGTGAGGATATTTTATCAACAAAATTTTCTTTGAAGACAAACGGGTCCTTCACTCTCACAGAGACCAGCAGTAGTAGCATCAACATGTCCATCAGTAATGTGTCCTCACAGCATGCTGCTGTCTACTGGTGTGGAGTGGAAACAGATAATGGAAGTAACAGAGCTGGACTCAGAAAAATACAACTGGAGGTTGAAGGTGAGAAACAAACATCGGACACTTTTAGGTTTGATTTACTCACACATATAATGAAGGTGTTTCTGAAATCTGATGTTAAATACAGTAACTGAACAACACTGTCTTTCTGTCTGTCTACAGATATTACTAACTTCACTAGGTCTTCAACTGTTGGACAGAATCTCACATACTGGTGTAATTATCCAGAGGGTAATCTGATAAAAAAATTCATCTGTAAAGGAGAAGATCCATCTACATGTGAACAGATAGTAAGCACGCAAAAGAGCAACGCTGTGAAGTTTTCTATGATGGATGACAAAGAGAAGAATATCACCATAACAGTGAGAAACGTAACAACAGAAGACTCTGGGACATACTGGTGTGGAGCAGAAAGAAATTACCCAAAACAGAGCAACCCATTCTTCCACAAACTCGTGATGACTGTCGGTGAGTTGTGACATTATTGTATGGTTAGGATGTAATCTGACCCGTGTTCAAATTGTAGTTAGTTTATTGATGGATGGTGAAGTTTACCTGTGACAGGTTCAAGTTACAATCCCAAAGATCTCTGTTTTGATCTCTTTGGCGCCACCTTTTGGTGATAAGCGGTAATTAAGAGACCGGAAAAAAACGGCGCCGCTTCACACACAAGTAAGTTGAAGAGTGAGTCTGTTGCGTTAACTCCGCCTACCCTCTCTGGTGGACCAATCACTGCCCGCTGATGGACAAACACATCACTAACTGTGCAATGATTGTGATGTCTGAAATGTCGCTGCAGACACCCGTAACACTGGACCATTTGTTCAATCACCATTGTGTTACATCATCCCACAGTAACAAATGTACAGTATTTTGTTTATCTCATATTTTATCTATTTTCAGTGCCTCCAACAACACTGAGCCCCTCTACTATCTCAACATCACCTCGTACAGTTCATACATCTGCTTCTTCCACCCAGTCGACCACTGCATCTGCCCACAGCGATGGTGAGAAAGCATTTCTGAAACCTACTGCAGCCGGAGCTTAACTTTAATGAAATGCTTACCAGCATCAAAATAAAAGCAACAATAGCCACTGAACACTGATCATCTTATAGTTCATCTTAGCAAGTTATGTTAACAAATTACTGTGTTTTAGGAAGATAATCATTTTGCATTGTTGACATTGACAGTTTCATCCAACTTATATCATATTCTTTAAAAAAAAAAATGGATCCGTCCAAAAGTAATAGTTACATGACAAGTCAGTTAAAGTCCCAGGCTCATGATAGCACAATTTCTTTGTTTTTTGCCAAGTTTTGGCAAATTACAATTCTTATTTTCTATACTTTCCTACTGTATATCTCTAATATATTATATATCTATTTTCTGTGCCTCCAACTACATCAAGTCCTGGTGAGGAAGCACTTTAGTTGACTGAAACCTCCTGCAGCAGATAAACCCTTCTGGATGAGTTGTGTGTGTTTAAATAAAGCTGGTTGTCTCTTAGTTGTGTGGTTGTGTCTCCTGCAGGGGCCTCCTCGTTACCTGTAACCATATCTGTGGTTGTCTGTGTGGCTGTGCTGCTGGTGCTGCTCATTTTGGTTCTCGTCTGGAAACGTAAGAGACTTCTTGGAACACACACGTACATGGATACACACTTTTGTTCTTTTTGGAAGTAGGTTGGCAAGCGGTGATTCAAAAAATGAATTAATCAAAAAATACAAATGATAAAAAGATCCAAACTACCTTTTGTTCATGTCTGCAAATTAATGTGTACAGCTTTCAGTATTTCAGTCATAAAATATTTTTCAATCAAACATCAACAGGTGTAAGTGTGTCCGTCGTACAGTAGGTCCCGCTGTGATGAGACAGATTAGCGCGTGATTCTGCTTGTTAATTTCTTTCTTTCTTTTTGCAGGATTTCAGCGTTCAAAAGACACAAGAAATAGAGAACAGAACAATCAGGTTAGTGTACATAAGTCTACCTAGCCATACTAGCTAAATGCTAACATTAGAATGCTAAAACCTCTGCCACTCTGGTTAGTGTTTAATGTTGGGATCACATATGAACTATTCCTCCTGTGTTTGTCTTTGCTCTCTGGAAGGATGGTGCCTATGAGGAGATACAGGAGCGCCTCCAGAAGCCAGACTCAGGAACTGCACTCACCACTATTTATGTCACAGCCAACGCTCCCACAAACCCCTCTGCCTCGCAGCATTACTCCACGGTCAACTTTCCCAACAGCTCTGGAGAAGCTAGTGGTGACACATATTCTACTGTGTGGGACGGCGGCCATAGTCCCGCCCTCTCTGCTGTCAATCATCCATCCAGACTTCCTGAAGACCCTTTCTATTCTACTGTCAACAACCCACAGCAGCACTGAGACCAGTCCAGAGACTCTTCACTTCAGTTTTTTATGGGACTTCATTTGATCACACCGGGCTTCAGACCACAGAACTCAATCAACACCTCTGATCTATATTCATTAATAATAAGAAGAGATAATCCAGGACAGTTGGATTAACAAGAAAATCATCACATATGACACCACTTGATTTTAGAAGCATAAATATAATAGCCAGGAGTAAAAAGCAAACGTTAGGCTATAAACAAACTACACCCCCTTGGCATGACTTCAACGTCTCCACCACTACGCTGATGGAGACACTTAATGTTCCCCACAACCTTTGTTGTCTTAGTTAGCCACCGCCTTTTTTAAGACTCATAAAAGCTTCAAAATTCACAAGTGGAGTATTTACCAAAGTATTTTATGTCTGAGAACAAAATGTGAACTAGGGATGCATGGTATATCGACTCAATATTGTTATGGCAATATCACGTTGCGCAATATTATGTCGAAAGTGTTGCAATAAGTATGCAATATTTTGTTTATTTTGTGGAGCGCTGTGTCCCGTCCGTTGGCTGTGCGGCTTAGTTGTGTTTGATTTAGAGCTCGCTTGAAACGCTGTAATGATCCAGTCTCATTGGCCAGTTACCGTGCCACTCATTGGCCAGTTACCGTGCCACTTGCACATGTTAGTGCACACGGGTCCAGTACGTGACAAACCCTATGGAGCGTACCATGTGTGCATATTTCGACAGAGTGACAAAAAATGGAACAAATCAGAAAAGCGAAAGAAAAGTTGTGTCCTGTTCTTTTTATATATTTTATACTGTCCAACCAGTAAAACATGTCCTGTTCTGTACACATGGTACTACCTTATTTAGTTATTCATGTTGGACCAGTCCAATATGACTGTCAGTTGAAATAAACCTTGTGTTGTAAGAAAACTTGTTTGATTTGTTATGAATCTATTTTGATGCATTTTCCCATATTTTTTTAATTAAGTTAATTTTACATATGTTTAAAAAATATCGAAATTAATATCGATATCGCAATATCACATTTTGTCAATATTGTGCAACCCTGATGTGAACAACTCTAAATCTTGTGTTAACCGCAAAAAGTTAAAATGCCAAACATGTTACACTACTGCGTTGTTGGAAAGACCCTGGACAACACGTAGTACATCAACAGAGGATGGAGGAAGGTAAAATAATGGACCACTGTGTGACAGTATTACAGACACCACCCCATCAGCAGCAGGTTCTTGTGGTGTTGTGTTGTTAGCAGGAAATTCATTGTGTCACATCATGTTGGCTTCATAATAGCTGGCGAGATTGATGATGCAATGCTGTCAAATACTCGTAGACAGTGGGGGGGATGTACCACCATGACTACTACTTATGTTCATAGTCATTTATTTTAATTATTAGGATCCCCATTAGCTTGGCTGAAGAAGGTTGTTGTTTATAACAGGTAATGGTATAAAAAGGCTGATATCTTCTGACATTAACACTGCTGAAACCCACAACTTCTCCTTTATGGATTAATAAAATCTCTTGCTTCTATTTGTCATTGTACTTTTTCCAAGTCAGTTGTTCTTACATTTAGGAAATGATGTTGCTATGATTTACTTATTGAATCAAAGCCAAATAATGAATAAGGGTGAGGTATTCTGTTATACCACTATTATAAAAACGGAGTTCTAATTGTGAAAAACAAAAAGGGGAAGGATGGATAGAAAGGCAAGGCAAGACGTTTTTTAAGTAACATATTACGACAGATATTCAGGAAACCCAACTCTTGGGAGCGACCAACTGTAGAGACAGCGATCAGACAGAAGTGAAATAACCAGCTGGAGTTTAAGAATCATCCCACAGCAACATAATGAAGAGCTTTCTTCTACTCATCCTCTCACTGACGATAACAGGTACAACTAATACCTCCTCACTGATAGATACAATCATTCAAATGAAAAACTTTTCAATATGTTCTGTGGTTCAGTTTGAGCTAATTGTTTTGTGTTAATGTGCTTTACAGTGTTTGACTAAATGAATATGAGTAGAAATCCTACAGTAACATACTGTACTGCTACTGTATTACTGTACTGTACCATAACTCCAGTAATTGCAACAACAATCAAGTGTAAAAACAGTGTAGAGAAAAAAAGCAGAGGCTTTTTCAGAAAATATACAATGAAAGAGATTAATAGGACTAATCTGTGATCTACTGATTAATCCTGAGAGTGTGTTTCCGATCATGTTACAGAAAGACAGGGTATGTTTTGTTGATAAAGATCATATTCAGACTGCTGTTCTGAGATTGTTTCAGAATCTGACATGATGTGAACTTTTCTCTCTGATCTACAGGCTGGGAGGCCTCATCTGAAGTGAAGGGATGCACAGACGGATGGGTGGAATTCATCTGCAAATATCCACAACCATATATATATAGTGTTGCTCTAGTTAAGGGCAACCAAACAATCATACAAATCATTCAAAAGAATATGAGGAAGACCAAGGGCAGATTTTCTGTGTACAATGATGCAGCAAATAGAAATTCAAAGGTGGTCATCAAACCACTTCAACACAAGGACTATGGGGAGTACAAGTGTAAATTTAGATTAACCCAAAGATCTGACTCTGACAAAGACGTAGAGGTGGAATTGAAAGTTGGTAAGAAATGTCTCTTTTTTTCATCACTGTCTCTCAGGTCCTTTGTTAAAGCACTAAAATGTAACTACACCCTCAGATAACTAAGGTATCTACAGTGGGGGAAATAAGTATTTGACCCCTTGATGATTTTGCAGTTTTGCCCACTTACAAAGAATGCAAAAATCTACAATTTTAATCATATGTACATTCTAACAGTGAAAGACAGAATCCCAAAGAAAATTCCAGAAAATCACATCATATGAATTTATTAAAATTGATAACCATCTGATGAGGAAAAACAAGTATTTGACCCCCTGGACAAACAGCATGTTAATATTTTGTAGAAAAGCCATTATTGGCCAGCACAGATGTCAAACGGTTTTTATAGTTGGTGACAAGGTTTGTGCACATTTCGGCAGGGATGTTGGCCCTCCTCCCTGCAGACAGCCTCCAAATCATTCAGGTTCCGAGGTTGTCACCTGGCAACTCGAATTTTAAGCTCCCTCCAAAGATTTTAAATCGGATTCAGGTCTGGAGACTGGCTAGGCCACTCCAGAACCTTGATGTGCTTCTTCTTCAGCCACTCTTTTGTTGCTTTGGCGGTGTGCTTAGGGTCGTTGTCGTGCTGAAACACCCATCCTCGACCCATCTTCAGCTCTCTCACTGAGGGAAGGAGATGTCGGTCCAGAATTCCACGATACATGGCCCCGTCCATCCTCCCCTCAATACGATGGAGTTGTCCCGTCCCCTTGGCTGAAAAGCACCCCCAAAGCATGATGTTGCCACCACCATGCTTGACGGTGGGGATGGTGTTCTTTGGGTTGTACTCGGTGTTCTTTGCCCTCCAAACATGACGAGTTGAGTTGAGGCCAAAAAGTTCTATTTTGGTCTCATCTGACCACATCACCTTCTTCCAGGCCTCTTCTGAGTCGTCCAGGTGGTGAATGGCGAACTTCATGCGGGCCTGTACATGTTTCTTCTTGAGCAGGGGGACCTTGCGTGCGCTGCAGGATTTCAATCCATGACGGCGTAGTGTGTTACCAACCGTTTCTTTTGTAATTGTGGTCCCAGCTGCCTTCAGTTGATTCATCAGTTCCCCCCTTGTGGTTTTGGGATGATTCCTCACCGTTCGCATGATCAGGGACACCCCACGAGGCAAGATCTTGTGTGGAGGCCCAGACCGAGGGAGGTTGGCGGTGGTGTGGTGCTTCTTACATTTCCTGATAACTGCACCGACAGTTGATCTTTTCTCTCCAAGTTGCTTTCCGATTCTCTTGTAGCCCATCCCAGCCTTGTGCAGATCAACAATCTTGTCCCTGATGTCCGTAGAAAGCTCTTTGGTCTTGCCCATGGTGGCTGCTGGTTGTTTGGGTGTTGACAGGTGTCTTTCATACAGGTATCGAGGTGAGGCAGGTGTATTTGATGTAGATAATTGGTTCGGATTGGGGCTGTGTCTTAAAGAAAGACTAACTGGCTTGTAGGAGCCAGAATACTTGCTGTTTGTCCAGGGGGTCAAATACTTGTTTTTCCTCATCAGATGGTTATCAATTTTAATAAATTCATATGATGTGATTTTCTGGAATTTTCTTTGGGATTCTGTCTTTCCCTGTTAGAATGTACATATGATTACAATTGTAGATTTTTGCATTCTTTGTAAGTGGGCAAACCTGCAAAATCAGCAAGGGGTCAAATACTTATTTCCCCCACTGTACATGCACACTTGGACACATTGGCGATTTTAGACCCTGTTTAGCAGGGCTCAAGCCCCCGTAAAAATTATAATACTGTATATACTGTATATTTTTTTATTATTATTTAAAAATAATGTGTTGGTTTTCCTATGAAGCAGCAGCGTTTAGAAATATCAATGATCAAATGAAAACGAATAACGACTGTTTGAGAATTAAACCAAAGTGTGGTCTTTCAGTATTTATTTACATTTGCAAATGGAGAAAACACCGTTTCAAAGGTACACGCAGCACAACTGAAAATGTCTTTCCTAACTAGAAACCTAAAAATCAAAACATCTTATAGTGAAGAAACTCTCGTTAAGCCACCCCTCTTCAAATATCTTTAGCATGCTGCCACTTTTCTAAAAAATACCATAGACAGTCAGATGATTTTACAACCTTCCATTCTGCTCCTGTGTCTCCTACATTAGACTAAACACCTGCTTATCTCAGGAGACAGAAAGAGATACGGTTCACACAGAGTTATAGCCTTCTTCACTTTATCTGCGAGAAATAAACAAATGAGGAGCTGCAATTTCTTTAGCGAAAATAACTTATGCTATTGCTCACAGTCTACAAGGCCAGCTCTCTCACTGGTGTCTTTAAGTCTACAGGAACAGGATTATGTGGAGGTTTAAAACAATCTTTAAACAAATGGTCAATATCATTAAACAAATGGTTAAAATAAAATTTACCACCACAGTAAATACATTTTAGTGCTTCAAGTTAGAGTTTGCAAACTTGTCTGTTAGTGACAGAGGACAAACAATTACAGGTTCAAAGGGCTTGAAACAGGTTCAATATCCTGTGTGTCTGTTGCCGATGCCATGCACCTGTAACCCAGTCAAGGAAAGGGTTAAGGGTTAGAGACTTAGACTTAGACTTAGAATTCTCTTTATTGATCCCTTTGGGATGACTCCTGCAAGGAAATTAGATTTCCAGCAGCAGATTTTAGCATCTTACAAAACACTCTTTAAATAGAAAAAAGATAGAAAACATACAGTATAAGAATAACAATAAACTTTTAGCTAAATATTTTTACAAAAATAAACAAACAGTAAAAACAACAATAAACTACGGATAAATAAAGATATATATATATAGGTATATAGGACTGTGTATGGTATTGTGTTATTATACAGTTAATAAATAAATGACATTTAGCATAAATTAGCAGTTAAGAGCAGTTAGAGTGTCCAGGTATGTATGTGAGTAGATTATTAATAATTTATTGCACAGTGTTCTGTTCTGTCCTCTTTACCCTATTTCCTCCTCCCCCCGAGTGAGGAGTTGTACAGTATGATGGCATGAGGGACAAAGGAGTTCTTGAGTCTGTTGGTCCTACACTTGGGAAGGAGCAGCCTTCCACTGAACAGGCTCCTCTGGTTGCTGATGACGGTGTGTGGGGGGGGGGTGTCCTCCTCTATGCCACCGTCACCAGTGAGTCCATCTTCATGCCGACCACAGAGCCGGCCCGCCTGATCAGTTTATCCAGCCTGGAGGTGTCTTTCTTGGATATGCTGCCCCCCCCCAGCACACCACAGTATAGAAGAGGACGCTGGTAACCACAGATTGGTAAAACATCAACAGCAGTTTGCTGCAGATGTTGAAAGACCGCAGTCTCCTCAGGAAGTACAACCTGCTTTGTGTCTTTCTGTACAGGTGGCTGGTGTGTGTTGTCCAGTCCAGTTTATTATCCATCCACAGCCCGAGGTATTTGTAGGATTGCACAGCCTCCACCTCAGCTCCCTCTAGCTGGATTGGTCGCAGTCTTGGTCTGGACCTCCCAAAGTCAATGACCAGCTCCTTCGTCTTAGAGGTGTTGAGCTGTAGGCAGTTAGTGTGACACCAGAGAGCAAAATCCCCCACCAGACTCCGATACTACTCCTCTCTGTCACCCCTGATTCACCCGACGATGGCTGTGTCATCTGCGTACTTCTGTATGTGACACAGCTCCGAGTTGTAACAGAAGTCCGGGGTGTACAGGGTGAAGAGAAGAGGAGCCAGCACGGTGCCCTGGGGGGCTCCAGTGCTGCTGACTACAGTGTCAGACGTGGTGTCCTTCAGCCTGACGTACTGTGGCCTGTCAGTGAGGTAATCTTTGATCCAGTTTACCAGATAGGGGTCCACTCCCATCCTGTTCAGTTTGTCCTGAAGTATAGGGGGCTGGATGGTATTGAAGGCACTGGAGAAGTCCAAGAAAAGGATCCTCACTGTGCTGCTTCCCTTATCCAGATGGGAGTGGACTCGGTGTAGCATGTAGAGGATGGCATCCTCCACACCAACATTTGGCTGGTACGCAAACTGCAGCCGGTCCAAAGTGTTGGCCAATAGTAGGTGGTTGTGCCAGACTCCCGCCTTTGACTCAGTCTCTATCTAATCTGTCAAATTTAACGTTGGTAGTCCCCAGAGAAGAAGTTGGTAATTTCATGGCGCAGATTAGAACCCAAATTGAAAGGTAAACACTAAAATGGCTGAATGTTAGAACATTGTGGCAAATTGGTCGTTATTACTGTGACTTATAAAGTGTCAGGTTTAGTTCCATTATAATGTTAATAGTGTCAAAAATGTTAGCTGACGTTGTTCAGTAGATAGCTCAGCAATAATTGGCTACTGAAATTACTGATTTAGGAAGGGGGGTTAACACTTTTGCAAGGCAGTGCATCCGTGTCACATTGTCATTAGGGGCTGAGCCCCCCTAAAGGTTGGATCCTAGAATCGCCCCTGCTTGGACATACTCTTTAAGTCATCATCTACATCAGTGGTTCCCAACCTGGGGTCCGGGCACCCCCAGGGGGGGCGGCAAAGATCACAGGGGGGGCGCAAGTCTTTATCTGGTTTGAGGTAAAAAAAAAAAAAAAAAAATATATATATATATATATATATATATATATATATATATATATATATATATATATATCTTGAGAGTTACCTCAACTTTGGTTTCAGAGGGGCTCAGCTTTTCTTAGAAATGAGTAGGGGGGGCGGCAAGGAAAAAAGGTTGGGAACCACTGATCTACATAACTAACTAGGTCCAAAAATCTATTTGCCATGAAGCGCATAGTACAGGTCATGACAAAGATTCCATGTTTTACTTTTTATTTACAGATGACGGCTGCCAGACACCATTTATTCAAACTGCGTACAAAACAGCTAAAACCACCATCTCGTGTGACAAAAGAAACTCCACAGTCATGTTTTTCTGCAAAGAGAAGGGTTCAATCTGTGAGAATATTTTATCAACAAAATTTTCTCTGAGGTCAAACGGGTACTTCACTCTCACAGAGACCAGCAGTAGCTTCACCATGTCCATCAGTAATGTGTCCCCACAGCATGCTGCTGTCTACTGGTGTGGAGTGGAAACAGATGAGGTTTACCGAGCTGCACTCAGAAAAATACAACTGAGGGTTAAAGGTGAGAAACAAACATCTGACACTTTTAGGTTTGATTTACTCACACATATAATGAAGGTGTCTCTGAAATCTGATGTTAAATACAGTAACTGAACAACACTGTCTTTCTTTCTGTCTACAGATATTACTAGCTTCACTAGGTCTCCAGCTGTTGGACAGAATCTCACATACTGGTGTAAATATCCAGAGGGTACTCCGATAAAAAAATTCATCTGTAAAGGAGAAGATCCATCTATATGTAAACAGATAGTAAGCACCGCAAAGAGCAATGCTGGAAAGTTTTCTATGATGGAGGACACAAAGAAGAGACGTAGCACCGTAACAGTGAGAAACGTAACAACAGAAGACTCTGGGACATACTGGTGTGGAGCAGAAGGAAATGACCCAAAACAGAGCAACCCATTCTTCCACAAACTCGTGATGACTGTCGGTGAGTTATGACATTATTGTATGGTTAGGATGTAATCTGACCCCCGTTCAGATTGTAGTTAGCTTATAGACCTTTTCCACGGCAGACGTGTTGACATGTCATAGTAGGAAAAGCACAGGTGTATTCAAAACCATCAATGATGGCTGCATTCCACTTAGGAGAGGCCCTGGTATTGTGCATGCTGACTCACTGAAATAGCTTACTGGGACACTTGATAACTAAGGTTATCAATCTCAGCTGTGCTTTTCCTACTATGACAAGTCAAAATGTCTGCTGTGAAAAAGGACCATGGATGGTGAAGTTCACCTGTGACAGGTTCATGTTACAATCCCAAAGATCTCTGTTTTGTTCTCTTTGGCCCCACCTTTTGGTGATAAGTGGTAATTAAGAGACCGAGAAAAAACTGACGCCGCTTCACACACAAGTAAGTTGAAGAGTGACCGTGCGTTCATGGACATCGGAAAAACATTTTTCCGAGTGAAAACGTCACCATTCACGTCACTTCATCTGGGAATCGGAGGTGGGAAACTCGGGCTGAATTTTGCTAACCGAGTTCCCCAGTTGGTGACGCGTTGTTGACAACTGACGTTTGATGGAGGCGACTTTGGTTCACTGAACATATTTCAATGACAATAAACTGTTTATTGTGGACAAACGCCTCTGCCAAAAAACATACACAGACATAACATGTTTCAAATTATTCATAAATAGGCCTATGTATAAAAAAAAAACACATTATCCGTGTCTTTTCCCATTGGTTGTCCTGCAGATAACACAAACAAACACCTGGCGATGTGCTGTTTAGTATGCTCGCATAAGAAAACCGCAGCAAATCTTTTGTTATTGTGACCTCCATGTTTTCACACACCTGATGCTCTAGGCTATGGCCAACCGTTGGTGGCAGTCATGCAACAAGTTGTTATGCCAAATGCCAATATAACAGAAGAAGAACACGCATGCCAACCATGTGAACGCTGCCAGTCGGAAAAACAACGTAATGACGGGCCGGTCCCTGTTATTCCGAGGTGGCATGAACGTGTCATTAGTCTGTTGCGTTAACTCTGCCTACCCTCTCTGGTGGACCATTCACTGCCCGCTGATGGACAAACGCGTCACTAACGATTGTGATGTCTGAAAAAAAAGATATATAATGCAATAAAGGAAAGGGGAAAAGCCAAAAAGTATAATATGAGCACTTTAATGAAATGCTTACCAGCATCAAAATAAAAGCAACAATAACCAGTGAACACTGATCATCTTATAGTTCATCTTAGCAAGTTATGTTAACAAATAACTGTGTTTTTAGGAAGATCATCATTTTGCATTGTTGACATTTACAGTTTCAGGCATCAACTTTCATCCAACTTATATCATCTTCTTTAAAAAATTGATCCGTCCAAAAGTAATAGTTACATGACAAGTCAGTTAAAGTCCCAGGCTCACGATAGCACAATTTCTTTGTTTTTTGCCAAGTTTTGACAAATTACATTTCTTATTTTCTATACTTTCCTACTGTATATCTCTAATATATTATATATCTATTTTCTGTGCCTCCAACTACATCGAGTCCTGGTGAGGAAGCACTTTAGTTGACTGAAACCTCCTGCAGCAGATAAACCCTTCTGGATGAGTTGTGTGTGTTTAAATAAAGCTGGTTGTCTCTTAGTTGTGTGGTTGTGTCTCCTGCAGGGGCCTCCTCGTTACCTGTAACCATATCTGTGGTTGTCTGTGTGGCTGTGCTGCTGGTGCTGCTCATTTTGGTTCTCGTCTGGAAACGTAAGAGACTTCTTGGAACACACACGTACATGGATACACACTTTTTTACTTACAAGAAGTAGGTGGGCAAGCGGTAATTCAATAAATGAATTAATCAATAAATACAAATAATAAAAAGGTCCAAACTACCTTTTGTTCATGTCTGCAAATTAAAGGTGCAATATGTAATATTGTATGTAATACTGGCAGCTAGCGGTTAAAATAGTTACTGCACTACCAATTCAAAATACTGGAGAGTCGTTTCCCCCGCCCCCTCCTGCTCAGACTCGAAGTTCACGGAGGTTGCCAGGCTGAGACCGCAGCATTCACAACAATGTAGCTAGACGCTTTTCTCACATAGCCAGACGTTACTCCACAGCACAGCAGAGTAGCTAACGGTAGATGCTAGTCTCCCATAGCCAGACATTACTCCACAGCACAGCGGAGTAGCTAACGGTAGGTGCTAGTCTGACATAGCCAGACATTACTCCACAGCACAGCGGAGTAGCTAACGGTAGGTGCTAGTCTCACATAGCCAGACATTACTCCACAGCACAGTAGAGTAGCTAACGGTAGATGCTAGTCTCACATAGCCAGACATTACTCCACAGCACAGCAGAGTAGCTAACGGTAGATGCTAGTCTCACATAGCCAGACATTACTCCACAGCACAGCGGAGTAGCTAACGGTAGATGCTAGTCTCACATAGCCAGACATTACTCCACAGCACAGCGGAGTAGCTAACGGTAGATGCTAGTCTCACATAGCCAGACATTACTCCACAGCACAGCGGAGTAGCTAACGGTAGATGCTAGTCTCACATAGCCAGACATTACTCCACAGCACAGCAGCTAACGTTAGATGCTAGTCTCACATAGCCAGACATTTCTCCACAGCACAGCGGAGTAGCTAACGTTAGATGCTGGCTATATTGAGAGTCATAAAAGCCAGTGCTCACGCGGACGGAGCTCTGTAACCAACTGACAGACACACTTTTTCGGCTTAAAATTACAGTATGAACCACTAAAAACACAACAACCTCACTGTCCTCTCCACACGCCTGTCAGGCACACTTCCTCGGCTTAGAATTACAATACGAAACGCTAAAAATACCACTACCTTGCCGACACACTTCATTGGCTTAGAATTACGGCAACAATCGCTAAACACACTGCAAACTCACAGTCCTCTCTTTCCGATTTACAGCCCCCCTCTCGTGGCTTAAAATAACTCACCTCTGTCGGCTCCGGCCGCTGAAGAGGCTACACGCTGTAAACAGCCATGACAACAGTTAGCAGGGTTAGCATGGCGGCGTTAGCGAGGACCAGTCGGGATCACTTTACTGGCTATGTCTCAATTGTTTTTGCGAGTAACTAACTCGGGTACTCTAGCTATATAATTCAATGTGAGAACACAAATGTTGAAATGACAAAAAATGCCCGTCCCTAGTAGCTGTGATAAATTAGCCTGAAGCTAATGCTTACATGTTCAGGAGAAAATAAGCCAACTCTGCGTCCTTTTGGGCTCTAAGCTGTCTCCATCTTTCAAATACATCTCCAATATTTACCAGGGGGTTGTTACGTCTCTGGTCACGCAACTGTTAGAAACATGCCGTTTTCTTTTTTTTTATGTCATGTAGAATCTATCTCCGTTGATCTTGTTTGTTTGTTTG
Organism: Perca flavescens; assembly: GCF_004354835.1. NCBI lineage: Eukaryota > Metazoa > Chordata > Actinopteri > Perciformes > Percidae > Perca > Perca flavescens. Next base: position 9,415,631 of record NC_041334.1, read on the forward strand.
CTGCTTTCATGGCTGTACTAACGTTACAGCTGTAGTGTGCTGGGTTTACGTTTTTACAGGTATATCTGGCAACCCGGCCTGCCTGTCAAACTGGGCCGTTGATAACAACACACAGACCAAAACATAAACATAAATTCCGTCACGGAATGTAAATTTCAAAAAGAAAAAATACTGAAATTAGCATTGTTGTCAGAAAAGATAGTATTTCAGTTTAACATGTTTCCTTAATATCTGATGAGGCATTGGTGTCATTTTTGGATTTATTACAGTATAAATATTACATATTGGACCTTTAATGTGTACGGCTTTCAGTATTTCAGTCATAAAATCTTTTTCAAACAAACATCAACAGGTGTAAGTGTGTCCGTCGTACAGTAGGTCCCGCTGTGATGAGACAGATTAGCGCGTGATTCTGCTTGTTAATTTCTTTCTTTCTTTTTGCAGGATTTCAGCGTTCAAAAGACACAAGAAATAGAGAACAGAACAATGAGGTTAGTGTACATAAGTCTACCTAGCCATACTAACTAAATGCTAACATTAGAATGCTAAAACCTCTGCCACTCTGGTTAGTGTTTAATGTTGGGATCACATATGAACTATTCCTCCTGTGTTTGTCTTTGCTCTCTGGAAGGATGGTGTCTATGAGGAGATACAGGAGCGCCCCCAGAAGCCAGACTCAGGAACTGCACTCAACACTATTTACGTCACAGCCAACGCTCCCACAAACCCCTCTGCCTCGCAGCATTAGGCCGGTTATGCACTGCCGGCGTGGCGTGAGCGTTTCTGTTGCGTGTCAACTGCGTGGATTTTTTGATGTCTTTACACACCAGAAACTGTGTCTGACGCGCTGCTGCTGCTTCCCATTGATAAAATGAAATACCATGTTAAACATACTTATATACTGATCTGATTACAGCAAAGACAACGTCGGCAGTTTTGACGGCAAAATAGGCTACTGAATATTTCGTTCTGTATTGACAGGTGCAATATTCGAAAATCTATTTTTTTTATTACATTCATATATCTGCATTTAGATCAAAACCCAGAGGCTTGCAAACATCAACATGTCATTTATTAATATGTATTCATGTCTAAATGACATATAAACATATTTTCCTGTTCTATTTTGCCTGGAAATGCTTCCAACACGCTCACGTCTCGCGTGAAAAATAGGCGTCGGTTCTATTTCTAGCAGGCACGTGTCTCACGCAGGCAGTGTGTAAACTCTAACCTGTTAACATGGGAGCCAAAATATAAAGCCGGCCTTACTCCACGGTCAACTTTCCAAACAGCTCTGGAGAAGCTAGTGGTGACACATATTCTACTGTGTGGGACAGCAGCCATAGTCCCGCCCACTCTGCTGTCAATCATCCATCCAGACATCCTAAAGACCCTTTCTATTCTACTGTCAACAACCCACAGCAGCACTGAGACCAGTCCTGACACTCTTCACTTCAGTTTAAGGTTTAGTCACAGGGCTTCTGCACTGATACACACCAAGTTACCAGCCATCTAACCAGCACCTCGGTTCAGTACAACATGTCCAACTACCACCTCAATAAGGACCACACAACTCAATCAACACCTCTGATCTATATTCATTAATAATAAGAAGAGATAATCCAGGACAGTTGGATTAACAAGAAAATCATCACAAATGGCACCACTTGAATGATTTTAGAAGCATAAATACCATAGCCAGGAGTAAAAAGCAAACGTTAGGCTATAAACAAACTACACCACCTTGGCATGACTTCAACGTCTCCACCACTACGCTGATGGAGACACTTAATGTTCCCAACAACCTTTATTGTCTTAGTTAGCCACTTTTTAGCCACCGCCTTTTTTAAGACTCATAAAAGCTTCAAAATTCACAAGTGGAGTATTCACCAAAGTATTTTATGTCTGAGAACAAAATGTGAATTAGGGGTGCATGGTATATCGACTCAATATTGTTATCGCAATATCACGTTGCGCAATATTATATCGAAAGTGTCGCAATAAGTATGCTATATTTTGTTTATTTTGTGGAGCGCTGTGTCCCGTCCGTTGGCTGTGTGGCTTAGTTGTGTTTGATTTAGAGCTCGCTTGAAACGCTGTAATGATCCAGTCTCATTGGCCAGTTACCGTGCCACTCATTGGCCAGTTACCGTGCCACTTGCACATGTTAGTGCACACGGGTCCACTGCGTGACAAACCCTATGCAGCGTACCATGTGGCGTGTGTGTACATTTCGACAGAGGGACAGTGTAAGTGAAGAAATAAATAGGGACAACAAAACGGAACAAATCAGAAAAGCGAAAGAAAAGTTGTGTCCTGTTCTTTTTATATATTTTATACTTTCCAACCAGTAAAACATGTCCTGTTCTGTACACATGGTACTACCTTATTTAGTTATTCATGTTGGACCAGTCCAATATGACTGTCAGTTGAAATAAACCTTGTGTTGTAAGAAAACTTGTTTGATTTGTTATGAATCTATTTTGATGTGTTTTCCCGTAAGTTTAGTAATTTTACATGTTATAATATCAAAATTAATATCGATATCGCAATTTTCATAATCAATGTCGCAATATCACATTTTCTCAATATTGTGCAACCCTGATGTGAACATCTCTTAAGCTTGTGTTAACCGCAAAAAGTTAAAATGCCAAACATGTTACACTACTGCGTTGTTGGAAAGACCCTGGACAACACGTAGTACATCAACAGAGGATGGAGGAAGGTAAAATAATGGACCACTGTGTGACAGTATTACAGACACCACCCCATCAGCAGCAGGTTCTTGTGGTGTTGTGTTGTTAGCAGGAAATTCATTGTGTCACATCATGTTGGCTTCATAATAGCTTGCGAGATTGATGATGCAATGCTGTCAAATACTCGTAGACAGTGGGGGGGATGTACCATCATGACTACTACTTATGTTCCTATATATTTTAATTATTAGGATCCCCATTAGCTTGGCTGAAGAAGGTTGTTGTTTATAACAGGTAATGGTATAAAAAGGCTGATATCTTCTGACATTAACACTGCTGAAACCCACAACTTCCTCTTTAGGGGTTAATAAAATCTATTGCTTCTATTTGTCATTGTACTTTTTCCAAGTCAGTTGTTCTTACATTTAGGAAATGATGTTGCTATGATTTACTTATTGAATCAAAGCCGAATAATGAATAATGGTGAGGCATTCTGTTATACCACTATTCTACTATTTGTGGCATATTGTGGCGTTTATGTCAGGGACTTTCTAATACAAAGTGTATTTTCTTTCTCATGACGTTCTGTTTACTGTGAACAAAAGGGTTAAAAAAACGGAGTTCTAATTGTGAAGAACAAAAAGGGGAAGGATAGATAGAAAGGTAAGGCAAGACGATTTTAAGTAACATATTATGACAGATATTCAGGAAACCCAACTCTTGAGAGCGACCAACTGTAGAGACGCAGCGATCAGACAGAAGTGAAATAACCAGCTGGAGTTTAAGAATCATCCCACAGCAACATAATGAAGAGCTTTCTTCTACTCATCCTCTCACTGATGATAACAGGTACAACTAATACCTCCTCACTGATAGATACAATCATTCAAATGAAAAACAGTTTAGTTCAGTTTGAGCTAATTGTTTTGTGTTAATGTGCTTTACTGTGCTTTACTAAATGAATGAGTAGAAATCCTACAGTAACATACTGTACTGCTATTGTACTACTGTACTGTACTGCTCCATAACTCCAGTAATTGCAACCACAATAAAATGTAAAAACAGTGTAGAGAAAAAAGCAGAGGCTTTTTCAGAAAATATACAATGAAAGAGATTAATAGCACTAATCTGTGATCTACTGATTAATCCTGAGAATGTGTTTCTGATCATGTTCCAGACAGACACTGTATGTTTTGTTGATAGAGATCATATGCAGACTGCAGCTCTGAGATTGTTTCAGAATCTGACATGATGTGAACTTTTCTCTCTGATCTACAGGCTGGGAGGCCTCATCTGAAGAGTGTGTGAAGGGATGCACAGACGGATGGGTGGAATTCATCTGCCACCATGAAACAAGTCAACAATACCAAAGTGTTGATGTAGTTAAGGACAGCCAAACAATCACACAAAGTACTCAAAAGAATGTGTGGCAGACCAATGGCAGATTTTCTGTTTACTATGATGCAGCAAATAGAAAACTCAGAGTGGTCATCAAACCACTTCAACAAGAGGACTCCGGGAAGTACAAGTGTAAATTTATATTTGAAGGAAAATCTGAAAGTGATAAAGTGTACTTGAACGTTGGTAAGAAATGCTGCCTCTTTTTATCACTGTCTCTCATGTCCTTTGTTAAAGCACTTTGTAACTGTGTTAAAGAGTAACTACACCCTCAGATAACTAAGGTATCAGACATGCACACTTAGACATACAGTAATCCTATTGTTCTAGTCATCATCTACTGACTATCCAAGTTACAAATTATTTTAATAATTTTGCCATAAAGCACATAGTATTAGACATAATGGAAAGATTTCACACGTTTTACCTTTGTTTATTTTCAGATAAGGGCTGTCAGACACCATTTATTCAAACTGCGTACAGAACAGCTAAAACCACCATCTCATGTGACAAAAGAAACTCCAGAGTCATGTTTTTCTGCAAAGAGAATGGTTCAATCTGTGAGGATATTTTATCAACAAAATCTTCTCTGAGGTCAAACGGCTCCTTCACTCTCACAGAGACCAGCAGTAGCATCACCATGTCCATCAGTAATGTGTCCCCACAGCATGCTGCTGTCTACTGGTGTGGAGTGGAAACAGATAATGGACGTAACAGAGCTGGACTCAGAAAAATACAACTGGAGGTTGAAGGTGAGAAACAAACATCGGACACTTTTAGGTTTGATTTACTCACACATACAATGAAGGTGTCTCTGAAATCTGATGTTAAATACAGTTACTGAACAACGCTGTCTTTCTGTCTGTCTACAGATAGTATTACTAACTTCACTAGGTCTCCAACTGTTGGACAGAATCTCACATACTGGTGTGGATATCCAGAGGGTACTCCGATAAAAAAATTCATCTGTAAAGGAGAAGATCCATCTATATGTAAACAGATAGTAAGCACGCAAAAGAGCAACGCTGTGAAGTTTTCTATGATGGATGACAAAGAGAAGAATATCACCATAACAGTGAGAAACGTAACAACAGAAGACTCTGGGACATACTGGTGTGGAGCAGAAAGAAATGACCCAAAACAGAGCAACCCATTCTTCCACAAACTCGTGATGACTGTTGGTGAGTTGTGACATTATTGTATGGTTAGGATGTAATCTGACCCGTGTTCAGATTGTAGTTAGTTTATTGATGGATGGTGAAGTTTACCTGTGACAGGTTCAAGTTACAATCCCAAAGATCTCTGTTTTGATCTCTTTGGCGCCACCTTTTTGGTGATAAGCGGTAATTAAGAGACCGGAAAAAAACGGCGCCGCTTCACACACAAGTAAGTTGAAGAGTGAGTCTGTTGCGTTAACTCCGCCTACCCTCTCTGGTGGACCAATCACTGCCCGCTGATGGACAAACACGGCACTAACTGTGCAACGATTGTGATGTCTGAAATGTCGCCGCAGACACTCGTAACAGTGGACCATTTGTTCAATCACCATTGTGTTACATCATCCCACAGTAACAAATGTACAGTATTTTGTTTATATCATATTTTATCTATTTGCAGTGCCTCCAACAACACTGAGCCCCTCTACCATCTCAACATCACCTCGTACAGTTCATACATCTGCTTCTTCCACCCAGTCGACCACTGCATCTGCCCACAGCGATGGTGAGAAAGCATTTCTGAAACCTACTGCAGCCGGAGCTTAACTTTAATGAAATGCTTACCAGCATCAAAATAAAAGCAACAATAGCCACTGAACACTGATCATCTTATAGTTCATCTTAGCAAGTTATGTTAACAAATTACTGTGTTTTTAGGAAGATAATCATTTTGCATTGTTGACATTGACAGTTTCATCCAACTTATATCATCTTCTTTAAAAAAACAAACCGATTGATCCGTCCAAAAGTAAGTTACATGACAAGTCAGTTAAAGTCCCAGGCTCATGATAGCACAATTTCTTTGTTTTTTGCCAAGTTTTGACGAATTACATTTCTTATTTTCTATACTTTCCTACTGTATATCTCTAATCTATTATATATCTATTTTCTGTGCCTCCAACTACATCAAGTCCTGGTGAGGAAGCACTTTTGTTGACTGAAACCTCCTGCAGCAGATAAACCCTTCTGGATGAGTTGTGTGTGTTTAAATAAAGCTGGTTGTCTCTTAGTTGTGTGGTTGTGTCTCCTGCAGGGGCCTCCTCGTTACCTGGAACCATATCTGTGGTTGTCTGTGTGGCTGTGCTGCTGGTGCTGCTCATTTTGGTTCTCGTCTGGAAGCGTAAGAGACTTCTTGGAACACACACGTACATGGATACTCACTTTTTTGGGTGGGCTGGCAAGCGGTGATTCAACAAATCCATTAATCAATAAATAAATAAATAAATAAATGAAAATAATAAAAAAGGTCCAGACTACCTTTTTCATGGTTGTAAATTTGACATTTGTACAGCTTTTATTTAGGGCTGGCTATCGCCACTGATTCACCGAAATTGATTTGATTTCGGATTCACAAGGTCACGATTCAATTACATTTCCGGTTTGATTTGATATTAATTAGGTCAGGGAAATTTCAGTTACAATACCAATATTGCTTGGATTAAAAAAAGAGGTTCTCAGAAAATGTATGCTGTAAATTGTGCAAGCAAGAAACAACCGTCAAACTTTTCTTATAATGCACAAGCTTAATGTTAACATTAATCGATTTCCGATCACTCAAACAAAGATTGATTTTAATCGGAAAATCAATTATTTTAACCCAGCCCTAGCTACAATATGTTATTCATTTCTATGCAGAACAACAGACTCAAACATCAACAGGTGTAAGTGTGTCCGTCGTACAGTAGGTCCCGCTGTGATGAGACAGATTAGCGCGTGATTCTGCTTGTTAATTTCTTTCTTTCTTTTTGCAGGATTTCAGCGTTCAAAAGACACAAGAAATAGAGAACAGAACAATCAGGTTAGTGTACATAAGTCTACCTAGCCATACTAACTAAATGCTAACATTAGAATGCTAAAACCTCTGCCACTCTGGTTAGTGTTTAATGTTGGGATGACATATGAACTATTCCTCCTGTGTTTGTCTTTGTTCTCTGGAAGGATGGTGCCTATGAGGAGATACAGGAGCGCCTCCAGAAGCCAGACTCAGGAACTGCACTCAACACTATTTACGTCACAGCCAACGCTCCCACAAACCCCTCTGCCTCGCAGCATTACTCCACGGTCAACTTTCCCAACAGCTCTGGAGAAGCTAGTGGTGACACATATTCTACTGTGTGGGACAGCGGCCATAGTCCCGCCCACTCTGCTGTCAATCATCCATCCAGACTTCTTGAAGACCCTTTCTATTCTACTGTCAACCACCCACAGCAGCACTGAGACCAGTCCTGACACTCTTCACTTCACTTTAAGGTTTAGTCACAGGGCTTCTGCACTAATACACACCAAGTTACCAGTTCTGTCAGGTCCATTAAGTCAAGAACAACACAGACAATAAAAATGCTTTAGAAAAATGTTATTGAATAAATTACTAATTAAATTTGGCAGTATGGCTCTGTTCAGAAGAGTCCCTTGACCATTCATGAGCACCATGAAAGAGCAGCGTCAGGGGACAGCAGCAGCAGCAGCATTAGGGGATGCTCACTCAGTTTAAGACTGGGAGAGCTAAACTATTCCCCCATATGAACAGAGCAGCACCGATGACATAGAAGAAAATGCCACGTTATACACAACAAGGTGGAGCAGGGGAGGTGGTGGGTAGCATTGATAGAATTATTAGAAGCAAACTAAAGCCGCTTTAAGTAGCCATTTAGCAGCGAGGGGAGTTGACCAGCTGATGCGCTGATGCAGATCAGCTGATGCAGCTCAGCTGATGACCATTTATTGGCCAATAGCGGTTTAGCAGCATCTTGACTACTTGGCCTGCTAGAACTGATGCAACGCTCAATTTCTGCAACCAGCACTGCGGTTCAATACGACATGTCCAACTACCACCTCAATAAGGACCACGCAACTCAATCAACATCTGAATTACAGTAAAGGCAAAAACATGGATCTTAGTTGTCGAGTCCGACCTCCACTGTTAACCGCTAACACGCTTCAACTTTTACCTGTTTAATTACCAACATAATGCATTTGGACATGTTGACAGTTTTCTTTTCTTTTCAATGTTGTATTTGATTTACATAAAATGCTTAAACAGTGGTAATACAAATTATTTACTTTTAAGTGATCTTTTTCATCTTATAATTGAATTTACAAATCATATGTGTTTATATGGCACAAAACAATAAATATGAAAGTGTTTTACTAACAGAGACACAAGAAAGAAAAAAAGACAAGCAAAAATGGTACAAACAAAGAACACAAAATGTAGACACGTACACAACACAAGATATAATATTTGAGGACGACACAAATAAAAAAAAACAGCATTAGCTGTTTGGCTTCTTAGAGACTTACAGATTTTTCAGTCGATAACAAGCATTTTTCCAATCAGTCTTTTTTGGCCATACAATTCACATATTTCATGTCTTTTTCACACAATATGCAGTCAGTGAACACATTTCCACAACGCTTACATTTTCTTAACAGACAAGCTATACCTCCCAACAAAATGATGGATTGTTTGTGTAGAATTTACGAATGTTAACACCCAACATCCCACAATAGCAAAAACAATGATCCAAACCTTAGATACAGTATAAAAACATCTGCTTCTGCAATGATATTAGTTCAAAAACAACATATCTCAGCTGGGAAAAAAAAAAAAAAAAAAAAAAAAAAAAAAAAAAGACAGAAAATTTACACAGCTGATTTATGTTGGGTAAAGTGGGCCAACCACAGCTGATTCCAGTCTGGCTTAGACTCAGTGGCAGGGGTTATTTCTTTCTTTAATTAACACTGTAATGTCTGGACGAGGAAGAGTAAGAGCAAGGGGCCCAGGGAGAAGACCAGGCCCAGAGAGAGATGCAGTGAGAGATGCAGGAGGTGGTACAGGAGCAGTGAGAAGAGCAGGCCCAAGGAGAGGGCAGAGGTGTAAGAATGCGTGGTGGTGGCATTCCAAGGGCTGCAAGAACAGTAGTCAGTGATGAAATTCGTGCCACTATCATTGACCATGTAATCAACCACGGTCAACGGTTGCCTCCATTATACGCATCTTTCAACAAACCAACAGGTTTGGATTGTTTCTATTCTCACTTGACATGTCAATAAGATCATACAGTAATGCATATGTGGAATTTATTTTGTCCCTCTAAAGAATGCAACGTCTTCCACCCTCTGGGGGAATAGGAAAGCTCCTCAATAATGATCAAGAGCTTGCCATTGTAGAAATGGTTGTTGCAAATAATGCAATAAAACTGAGTGAAATTCAAGCTCGAATTGTGGAGGACCATGAGATATTTAACAATATCGAAAGCATCAGCCTCACAACCATTACGCCGACATTGTCTAAACACAAGAGTGTGGATGAAGCAGCTCTACACTGTTTCCTTTGAGAGGAACAGTGAGAGAGTCAAGGAGCTACGACGACAATACGTCTAGGTATAGTGTATATTCAACTCAATGTCCAGTTCTATAAGCTTTGCGAGTGATAACCTACACAGTAATAGGTTACAGTACAGTATGATATACAATAATGACATGATATACATAAACTTTGTTTCAGAGTTATGGAATTGGAGGCCAACCAGGCCGCTCATGAATTCGTTTACATAGATGAGGCAGGATTCAATCTGTCCAAAAGGCGTCGACGTGGACGAAATATAATTGGAAAGAGGGCCACAGTTGATGTGCCAGGACAGAGAGGGGCAAACATTACCATGTGTGCTGTTGGACCCTATAATACCAAGCACCTCCTCTCCTTTCTCAATGATCTCCACCAGCGCCTGGTACCAGAGCACGATCAGGAGGGTGAAAACATGAGGACCTTTTTAATTTCCTGGGACAATGTTGCTTTCCACCATTCACAAGCTATAACATCATGGTTTGAAGACCACCCAAGACTGGTAAGTCTATTCCTTCCACCTTATTCACCTTTCCTCAACCCCACAGAGGAGTTATTTTCGGCATGGAGGTGGAAGGTTTATGACCATCAGCCACATGACCTAAAAATATGGGGCACGATAGCGCTACCCATATACCGGTAATTGACTGGTTAGTAGTGAATCCGAGTCCACTGAAGGGGGTCCGATAAGAACCAGACAAGTGTCAGTTCTTAATTATCCTTTATTGCCTCACAATCAACACACGCTCATTTCTCCAACAGTATGTGGATGCCTACATGGAGGTGTGGTTCTGAAATGATATAAGTACAAAGTAGATAATGTATATGATCCTATAACTAAGTTACACATAAACCATAAACTTAAATCCCAAATCAAATAGACAGCATTCAGTATATCTGTATGTCTAAATCCTTACCAGTTATAGGCATATGAGCGAACAGTTCACATTAACATGGAAACTTCCAGACATACATTCAAATGCCCTCTGTAAATTGACAGCATTACATGGCCATGCTGCCGCCTGCTGGTAGGGGCAGTTAATTACAATTTGACCTACTTTTGTCAGGGTTGCAGCAGGTGGACCCAAATGCAAGACTCTTCCAGCAAATGTGCAGAACAAACTCTTTATTTTAACTCACACAACTAACAAACTCAAAACTACAAACAACCAGGACTCACACAGGACAGACAGAGAATGACCAACCGACAAGAGACAAAAGGAAACCGAGAGACTAAATACGCAGGGTAACGAGGACTACCAAGGAACAGGAGGCACAACAGGTGAAACAAATCAGACAATCACAAGGGAGGGAAAACCAAGGACAGGAAGTAAGCTAGACAAGACAAGGGAGACAAGACGGACTTCAAAATAAAACAGGTAACAGAACATAACAGAACTCACAATCATGACAACTTTCGCGTAACTGCCGTAAAGTCTACACTTAATAAATCTCCGTGATCTAACACATTGTACCATCATTACTGACAAATAGTTACATTTGCACTGAACAATGCACTAAACAAACCGAAACACAACTCCTACAGCGCACACGAACAGATGCACAAACATTAGCTTACACATGAAATAGCACCCTCGTGAATTAGCCTACTAACGTGCATTTATAAATCCTACATAACATCGTCCCGTATCTACAGGACGTCAGACTTACTTTATTTGATGCACGCACACAGCAGTGTCCACAAACTTCCAATGATGGGAGAAAAGGAAGTGATATAGCGTTTCACGTTAACGCTCGAGACGAGTCTGTGCCTAGACTGAGGTGCAGAGCATGAAGTTGACCTCACCGCATGCCGATACGTTACTAGTCCAGATAGAGCGAACCACTGATGAAAGGGCGAGAGAGAGAGTGTATCGCTACAGCCAATCCAGTCTGCTCAAAGTAATGGTCTTTTTCACATGACCAGATGTCCCTCCTTGAAGCCATGGATGCTGGATGCAGGGATATCACAGTTCATGATTGCCAAGGGTGGATCCGACATGCCAAGCGGTTTTATCCCCTTGGATGTTATCAGATGTGATGTTGATGAAAACATGTGGCCTAACCCTGAAGATCGCAGGGATTAGATACAGTCATTTTGTGCTTTTTTGTTCCCCCTTTTTTATCTGGGCTTTTCGCTGGTTGTTTTATTTTTATGGAATGCTCTTGTGTTTCATGGATATTTTGTTCACTGTAAGCATTACTGTAAAACTTTTTCTGTTCTATTTAGGGATGCACCGAACCCAGAGTTCGGTTCGGAATTCGGCCGAACTTTGGGCTTTTTGACGGAGTTCGGGTACTGCCGAACGTTTGAATTTTTTTCGACCGAACCGAACGGTACCAAAGGGAAGTAACGAGAGGTGAAACTCGAGAAAAAGAGGCGAACGTTGTGTTGAGTTTCTGCTCTTGCCAAAGAGTATAGAAGTAACAAGAGGCGAAACTCAATAGAACGTTCCATTGCAAACAAAACTGACACGCACCCATGACAGAGCTGCAGCTCCGCCATCTTGGACTGAACTATCTTGTTACTTCACTTCTCTTTGTAGAGTTACGTGGTCGACATGACGTGGTTGGAGCTAGACACGATGCAGTCGCAACCTAGCAACGGCAATAAGTTGTGAGAAAGTGAAAATGGAACTTGTGAGCAGAAAAAGTCTTGTTTGGCAGTACTTTCAGTCAAAAGAAGGCGATTCAAGTCGAGCCACATGTTCAATTTGCAATGCCGCCTTGTCTCGTGGTGACGAGGACCCTAAACAATACACAACATCGCCGCTGTTAAGACATTTGCGTATGAAACATCCGAAAGAATACGAGTTGTGCATGAAGGAATCTCCAGACAGCAGCCAAAATGCAGCAACTTCAGGTACGGCAAAGGGAGGACAGTCCCAACTAAAAACTGGTGTTAACCAGACGGTGCCTCTCCCAGGCTGTCAGCTGTTCTCTCTGGAAATGAGTCTTCTACAGCGGGCCGAACGGCCGGCTGCTGCCCGTTAGCTAACGGTTGCTTTCTAATTCCACCCCAACATGCCTTCATCATACACTGGTTAGCGAAAGTTTGCAAAACAAAATTGTCACTCATCTGGCGATAGCGATGTACTTTCCTACGATGTGAATAGAGCGTGGGGGCAGCCTACTTTATGGGATTATAAATCTAAAAGGCTAATATTTTGGATATTGGTTGGTTCTTGAGATAGGGTAAACATAGGCCTTGTCAAAAAATAGTTTTTCCCACTTGTGTGCCAGGCATAATGTTGCCTATTCTTTTTTTATTTTTTACAGTTAAAATACAATGAAAAATGCACTGCTGTGGACGTTGTTTACTTCATTAATGTGTTTACTGTGTTACAGTTTTTCATGCTCGCTATGACACTTTTTTCAATACTTTTAACAACTTTCCTAAACTCTTAACACAGTTAGCACAACATCCGTCTGTGTAGGCTATACAATTAACACATTTCTTGTTGCTTTGACACAAAATGCATACAGTTAACACAAATTTAAAGTGCTTAATTTTCTTTTACACACAAGCTCCACCAAAACCAAAACAATGGATCTTTACTGCCAAATTTCCGAATGCTTTCACACTGTATGTTAGAACAGATAACATCATGTTCTAAACCTAACTTGAAGTCAAAGTCAAAGTGAACAGCTGTTCAAATTGTAAATTGAAACACAAATATATCCCCTGCATTTTATACATGCATTTATTGGAAACAGCTGATTGAAGTTATGCAAATACGTAGATCAATCCCAGCTGATTCCCTTCTAGGAAACACACTCAGGTGTTGAGGTTCTTTCAATCGCATGATCATATGGTAGTAGAGTAAAAGAGGACCTATTTGAACAATATACTGTAGATGAACACAGAAAATAAGAAAAATGCCTTCACGAGGGAGAGGAAGAGGAGTACTAGGACAATTCTGTCTCTATCTCCTTTTTTTCATAAACCGTACATTCTATAAAGCTACTCTGACATGGGTCATTCATTTTTTGTATTGAATCTCTGCAGCAAAAGAAACAAAATGGTGGCCGGGTTGGTTCAGTGGGTAGAGCAGGCGCACATATACTTGGAGGTTTATGCCTCGACGCAGAGGTCCAGGGTTCAAATCTGGCTTGTGACGATTTCCTGCATGTCTTCCCCCCCCCCCTCTCTCTCCCCTTTCTCAACTAGCTGTCCTGTCAAATAAAGGTGGAAAAGCCCCAAAAATTATCTTTACAGTAAAAGAAAATATGCATGCATTTACTAAACCCAACAAAACAAAAATGCAGAGAGACTTCAAGAGAAACTGCAGTCCAAAACACAATCTATGATCAATACAATATACTATTGTCTGTTGTATAAGGGCAGACCTGACTGACACATTTAAAATGATGCAGTTTCTGTAATTCCATCTGATGTTAGTGTTTTTTATGTCATTGTGCAGTGATTGACTAAATATTCCTGTTGGGAGAGAACATGTGTTAGTGTTTTGGAAGAATTATTTGATTTTGAGACATGATTGCATTGTTTTGGTAGACATAGTGTATTGTGTAAGTGAATTATTGTATTTTGAAAATCAGTGTTGGAGTTTAGTTTACAAAGTGTGATTTTGAGCATGAAATTAACTGTTTTGCCAATCGTGTGTTGTAGGTGTGTTGGTGCATTAAGAGTTTAGGAAAGTTGTTAAAAGTATTGAAAAAAGTGTAAGAATGGGAGTAGGGTTCGGTTCGGGGTTCAGCAGAATCTTAACCAGTAGGTTCGGTATTCGGCAGAACCCCAAAAATCTTGTTTTGGTGCATCCCTAGTTCTATTACTGTATACTGTGTTTCTACTGTACTTCCTTTAGTAAACAGTAAGACAAGTCTATGCAGTTTTTATAATGTCAACAATAGCCAGTATTTCGAAACCTGGTGTACTTTGATTGACTGCATGTACCTTGTGAAGTGAAAACAAGTGTTATTCTTTGACAGAATAATTTCCTTTTGAGTCCGATTTCCAGTGTTTTGGTAAAGTCAGTGTGTGCAGAGAAACATGTGTTCTGTCTTGAAATGGAGAGTTAGTATATGTTAACAAAATGTGTTTTTGAGAAGAAAATTATCCATTTGGCCAATTGTGTTTTGTAGGTGTCAGTCTGTGTTAAGAGTTTAGAAAAAGTATCCAAAAGTATGGGTAAGCGCTTGTTAGCGATTGAAAAACTGTAATGTCATGCCCTCCACCTTGTGCGTCTGTGTGTGTGTGTGTGTCAGTGTGAATGTGTGTGTGTGTGTGTGTGTCAGTGTGAGTGTGTGTCTGTGTGAGTGTGTGTGTGTGTGTGTGTGTGTGTGTGTGTCTTTGTGAGTGTGTGTCTGTGTGAGTTTGTGTCTCTTGATAATGCTCCCTGGATCAGCCAAGGAGCATGCTAAGCTGAAACAGAGAGCACCATGCAGAAACCCCCCCCTGGGTTAAATAAAAAAAAAAAAAAAAGAGTGAGCCAAAACAAAAGACATTGAAAACCATTTTAAACTGTGAGTCATGTTAGGACTCTGAACTATGAAGGTGGAGCAGCAGAGAGTGACTCAGCGTCCGAGTAGCAGGGACCAATGAGGAGGGAGTCCCATTTAAAAGGACCGCCTAGATGTGAGAATGGCTGTGATTGGTGTGTGTCTGACAGGAATGATAATTCAACCAGCAGGCATATGACTTCCGTGTCCTGCTTGAACTTAATTTCATCCAAATGTTAATAGATTCAAACTTTTCCAACAAGCCCCCCCAATTTAACCACCATACAGTTTGTGTGTAACTGACACATTAAAGCCTTTTTTCGATCGGCAGGACAACCTCAGTTCTTTCACCAAGGGCTGCACCGTATAACCTTTCGGCATTGACATTGCGATGTGCGCGTGTGCAATAGTCACATCGCAGGGCGTGCGATATAAATGCTACAACTTTTTTATTTATTTTCCACGACTAATGTTACCTACTGACCCTTCCCCTTACAGACAGGCAGCCATGTGAACAAACAGAAACGGTGAAACGCATGCTTTTTCATGGGAAGTGAAGCTGCAGTAGTCATTGTTTTGTGTTTGTTGCTAAGACTAAATAAAGCACCTGATTAAGTTGACATTATCGTGACATCTCCCAACCGTTCTTCACTGCCAGATTCAAGGCTAGTTACCAGCCGCGAGTCCTACCCTCCACCTTGTGTGTCTGTGTGAGTGTGTGTCTTTGTGAGTGTGTGTGTGTGTGTGTGTGTGTGTGTGTGAGTGTGTGTCAGTGTGAGTGTGTGTCTGTGTGAGTGTGTGTCTGTGAGTGTGTGTCTGTATGAGTTTGTGTCTGTGTGTGTCCGTCTAAGTGTTTGTCAGTGTGAGTGTGTGTGTGTGTGTCTGTGTGAGTGTGTGTCTGTGTGAGTGTGTCTGTGTGAGTGTGTGTGTCTGTGTGAGTGTGTCTGTGTGAGTGTGTGTCTGTGTGAGTTTGTGTCTGTGTGTCCGTCTAAGTGTTTGTCAGTGTGTGTGTGTGTGTGTGTGTGTGTGTGTCTGTGTGAGTGTGTGTCTGTGTGAGTGTCTGTGTGTGTCTGTCTAAGTGTGTGTCAGTGTGTGTCTGTGTGAGTGTGTGTGTCTGTGTGAGTGTATGTCCGTGTGAGTTTGTGTCTGTGTGTCTGTCAGTGTGAGTGTGTGAGTGTGTGTGTGTGTGTGTGAGTGTGTCTGTGTGAGTGTGTGTGTCTGTGTGAGTGTGTCTGTGTGTGAGTGTGTGTGTGTGTGTGTGTGTGTGTGTGTGTGTGTGTGTGAGAGTGTGTGTCTGTGTGAGTGTGTGTCTGTGTGAGTGTGTCTGTCTAAGTGTGTGTCAGTGTGTGTGTCTGTGTGTGTCTGTGTGAGTGTGTCTGTGTGAGCGTGTGTCTGTGTGAGTGTGTGTCTGTGAGTGTTAGCCTTAAGAAACAAGGGGTCTGTCTAAACTACGGTTTGAAGCTGCGGAGCTGGAAACGTAACGCTACAAGAGAAGTCTGTGTCTGATTTAAGGGAGTTGGTTGCTAGTGCGTGACACGCAGGCTCTACATGCACAGCGAACCAACCAATCACAATCAATGTTGATCAATGTATTAAAGAAGCAGCGCAGCGTAGTCGTTTACCACAACATGAAAATAAGCAAAGGAACAGGAAGGTCAAAAAAATCAGGAAGCCCCTTATTTTAGGGGAAGCAACATGCATGCATTATTAATAACATTGGCTTTAGCCTGGATTGGTAGTAGTAGCATATATGACTACAATGGTGTCATGGAAGTCCTAGCGCTTACTTGCTTTTGTTTGTAAAACACTGAAGTTCAAAAAAGAATGGTTCACACAAGAACAAAAGTCATTTTTGTTCATTCTTTTTGTGTACGCAGATGCACTCCCCTACAAAATCACAACCAGCAATTCGAGAATTATTTATTATTTACAAAAGAGCTATTCAAGTTGTCGTGGAAGTTTCCTTTGCAGCAGTGGGAGGGTGGACTTTTTTCAGAGTTTAGTAAATTGAAACAAATAAGACAGACTGAGACTAGAACCAAGTTGGGTTTTTGTATTTTATTAAAAACATATATATATATATATATTTGCAAATATAGGAGCAACATGACTTCACAAAAGGCTGCAGCCCAGTGTAGAGTCAGTTTCTCAAATGAGTGAACAGAACCACCAGGCTTTTATGCATCTTCAGAGTGACAGCACACATGCACTTGGATTATTATGACGCTACAATTCTTACAGGCAATCTGATACACATGCAGACATCTCGGAGCCATTTCGCCTCCTCCTCCCTGTAAGACTTTCACCCCCCAGTCACATCTTAACTGGCATGGGAAAACTAGAGAGTTTTAGGTGACCTTGTACCTTTATCTGTTCAGACAAACTCACAGTATGTTCCAGACTGGACACCTCAGCAGTTTAAGCTTTCAATAATGTGAGAGAATTAAAGTAGAAATAAACATAAAAATACAAGGAATTATGCTTAAATGTAATTTTTCCCCATTACATTCCAACCTTTTGATTACAACCTAATCACAATACACAAATTACTTTAATCATTATATTCTATTTTTGCCAATAGCGTCTTCCATGTTCTTCAATTGTCAGAGGTTTGTCCACAAGCACTTGACAAATCGTTGGAAACAATCTTTACCATTGTTTCGGGTGTGTGTGTGTGTGTGTGTGTGTCAGCACTACCTTCCTCATCAGTTTTTTGGACTCAGTCAAACAGAGGGACAGGTGTTGTTCTCTGTCTGAGTTTTTTTGCTTTTTCTTCGGGCAGTTATATAGCCAATGTCCAAAGTCCTTGCAGTACCAACACTGGTCTGGGTTGTAGGGCTGATCCTTTTGCCCACGGTACCCGCCTGGGCCTCTCTGGCTCAACCACATCCTTTGTGGGAGCGGCCTTTTTTTGGGTCCGCGCTCCATATGTTGCCCACCAGCCTGTTGTAACATGCAGACAAACGCTTCAAACATGGTTTTCTCACGTACTTGTTGGTCTTTCCACCCGATGCAGGTGTGACTGATGTTGTCGGTCCTGTCCAAGAGTTCTTCGTCCCTCCGTTTCTCCAGCTTGTCTTTCTGGTTTTTAGAGAAAGCTCAGAACATGGGCTTTGGTTAGAACTGATGAGGAGGTTATTGGTGTATGTGTGTTTTTGCATTCTTTGCCTGCCTGCCTGTCTTAATTTAGTCTTATTTCATTAGTTTTACCTCTTGTTCTTCTAATCCCTGTTTCAACATTTTCAATTTGCCCGAATTTAAAGGAAACCAAAAAATATATATATATATTTTGACCAATACGGCAGACACTCTAGATATTCTGAACCACCCTTTACCATCTCATCCACCACGGGTCCCATAGGAGTGTGTGACCCGGATCCGCTCGATCCGTTACCCATCCTACTTACAATTGTCACTGTAAGGCCAGGTTTCTATCTTATTTCGGAAAAACCCATGCACGAAAAAAACCTAACAGTTTCTGAAAAACCGTTTATTAGATTTACTTCAAAATCTAATTAGATTCGTCCCCCGAAAATCTATAAAACACCTGTGTGGATAGAGATCTGTGGCTAAGAATTACTGCTAGAATATTCACAAATGTAATTACCCAAATTTAAAAGGACCACCCAAAATGTATACAAACAACCCCAAAATGGTTGTCCTATTTCAGTTTCCAATGTCAGTATTTGTTTCTGGAAGTTTACTACAGCCAATTCAAATTACTCTTAATTCAATTTAAATTAGAGTGTGATCTTACCCTGCTGCTTGAAATTGCTTTCGTCTTAATAGATCAGTGTTGGGTCAGTAGAGCCCTCCGTGGTTTCTGATCCTCTCTCTCTGAATGCTTTTTGGGGCGAGGTAGAGGTAAAGATCGTTTAATCTCGGATCGCAAGTGCTCAGTCAACCACGGAGTCTCTTTTATCTGAGCCCCGCACATGATCTCACATCTCGTCGCCAGGTTTGTCGTGGAAGTTTCCTTTGCAGCAGGGGGGGTGGAGTTTTTGCAGAGTTTAGTAAATTGAAACAAATGAGACAGACTGAGACTAGAACCAAGTTGGGTTTTTGTATTTTATCAAAAACATATATATATATTTGCAAATATAGGACATGACTTCACAAAAGGCCGGAGCCCAGTGTAGAGTCAGTTTCTCAAATGAGTGAACAGAACCACCAGGCTTTTATGCATCTTCAGAGTGACAGCACACACGCACTTGGATTATTATGACGCTACAATTCTTACAGGCAATCTGATACACATGCAGACATCTCGGAGCCATTTCGCCTCCTCCTCCCTGTAAGACTTTCACCCCCCAGTCACATCTTAACTGGCATGGGAAAACTAGAGAGTTTTAGGTGACCTTGTACCTTTATCTGTTCAGACAAACCGCTCACATTATGTTCCAGACTGGACACCTCAGCAGTTTAAGCAGAAACTGAGATAAACTGTCTTTCAATAATGTGAGAGAATTAAAGTAGAAATCAACATTAAAATATAAGGCATTATGCTTAAATGTAATTTTTCCCATTACAAAGTCAACTCGTAAAAGAATTCCAGTATTTTTTCATATGGCAGGAAAAAATATATATACCATATGTCGTTTCTTTTCCCATAACTGTGCAGCGCTAGTTTCACTGTTGAAAAGTAAATGTTTCATGGTATGACAAGACTCTGGTTAGTCTTTGGTTAGGTATATGCACACTATGCATGTGAAGGTAAACTGTTGTTTTGGGGATACCTGTTGAAAAGGCTGATTCTGTATTTTTTCTTGGGAGAACAGTTTCAACTTGTGAGTGGTCAGGAGCACCACTCTGTAGATGGTATATGGTTTGAGCACAGTATAAAGGCATTCTGTCCTTATATTGGTTTGTTCCAGTATTCCAATGTGCTAATTACCGATTGCGTAGGATTTTTTTGCATGTTAGGCCTATAGAGTGGTAGCCTGGTTCCGCCCTCCTACGTACTTCCGCTCAATTTTCATTTTCCTTTAGTAAGTCGTCTGGGTTTGCGGTATATTCTTGGGTTTTCTCCAGCCAAATCTTTACCAGTCCAATCAGCGAACAGAGGGAGTGGCTGAGAACAATGACGTTGAGGTTGTGCGCTAGTTTGAGTTGTAGTTCCGTAATGGCGGCGGAGAAAGATGCTAGCGAAGCCATTCGGTCCATTGTGGCAACGCTGCCGAATATCCAGAAATTAAAGCCCGAGCAAGAAAAATCTTTGCTGAGTTTTGTTGGTGGCTGTGATGTCGTGGCCCTCCTCCCTGCGGGGGTTCTGGAAAAGTTTGATTTTCCAGCTCGCTCCATTAATCGTGAAGGAGTTGGCTAAGGAGAACACTAGCGATGCTAAGCCGACGTCACGACCAAACGTTAGCGATTGGTTATGGCAGATCCATAGTGGCTCTGCGCAGATCCAATAGTTTTAAACTTCAACAGAGTACCCACCTTAACTCTTGTCAATGGAGAGTGGCCAGACTCTCTGTACAAATGTGATGTACCAGAGTCTGGTAGGACCAGGCTAATAGAGTGCTGTAGGGATGATATATTTTTGCAGGCCAACCTGGAAGTTATCTTCCCTGTTTCCCTCAACAAAAAGCCAATGGGATGTTTCCATTGGAGGTTCGATTGTTGCTAATAATAAGCTCTGTGGCAAACAAAATGTTATGGTACTTACATGTCTTGTTTAGTAAGATAATCTTCACAAATTAATACCACCTGGATTTTGGAGGCATAAATACATTTGGCAGGAGTAAAAAACTACTGGTACGGGACTTCAACTACAAAACTGAGAGTGACGCCTAATGTCCCTGACCAACTCTGTTGTCTCATTTAGCTACTTCTTAGCACCCACCTTTTTAAGAAACGTGAAAACTTTAAAAGGTGCCATGTGTAAAAATTGAGGTAAAAATATCCAAAAAAATTAGCTACACGCATCAAAAAAATGAGAAGAAATAAGGGCCATGATGTCATTAAAAAAATGTCAAGTTATAGTGCTGCAGAGATATCAACCTGAATTAGCATGCTAAATTACTAGCCACGGCCCGACAGGTGTCATAATACCAGTTTCGGCCATGGGAGGCGGTATGCGGGCAACATAACCACCAGCCAAACTGCAATACACGAATAACTCGCACGGCTTGTGGGCGTACTTGAACCTGATGTCAATCGTGTGGAAAGTACAGCCCACTACTATATTTCAGTTCAGGGAAGAGAGCGGAAGAATGGCTGATGCCCTTGGCCAGAGACCCCTACCACCACCACAACCACCTGCTGCCGGGAAAAAAACGCGCTCGGAATCACAAATAAAATCAGATAAGAAAAGGAGCCGAACCCGAGTAAATATTGGCACTGCTTTCCATCGCTGGAGACAACTGATGGACATGAAAGAAATGAGGTTCGACTCCGAACTTGCAACATTTCTTTTGGATTGGTAAGTAAGATGCTGTCAGTATTTCGCTAGAAGTTTGTTTTATATGTTTGTGTAGTTTTTTCGGGAAGTTATAACATAGAAACGTATCGAAGGCTGTTCGATAAACGTGCTAATGTTAGCGATGGCTAACCGTAGCTGTTAGCGTTTGATAGTTAGCTCTACCCACAGATCCGATCCGGTTTTCACCTGTTATCTACCAGAGCCCGTCTCTACCAAGCTGATGCTAAAATGTAACATTACCTAAGAAGCTTGAAATGTCTTCGATGATGATGAACCCCAAATGGACGCACGAAACGTAACGGAAAACATTGCAAGGTGTAATGAGACCGAATGTTTGCAGGTGTGGAAGAATTAGCCAGGCTTGAGTGCAGGTAGGTCATAATGTGCACTGTGATTGCAGGTTCTTCTAAGAGCTTTTCATTGTTACTTCTTTCTGATTTTGTGTTAATTTAATATTCTATCTTATATAATGCTGTTTCTAAGCCTTGGTGAAATGAGCATTGATGCAGAGGAACATCTGGATGAACAAGCCATGAATGACTTAAGGAATAGCACGTGAGTATTTTGATCAGCGGAGTTGATGTTGTCACTGAAGAATGTTATCTCAGTGTATATTATGTTATTGACTGTTTTGTCTCATCAGGATTGACTGGGCAGTTAACCCTCCACCTGTAAAGGCATCAGATACTGATGATGAGGAGCAGGACAGCTCTGATGAAGAGTACATCCCTCCACTTTCTCTTCGGTAGGTTTCCTAATGTCTCTTGTACTGCAACTTAATACTACCATCAAGTCACAAATGTATAGCTCCACAATTCTTGGCTCACCATCTCAGCTACACTATGGTATTCTGTTCACCTTATTCTGACACAAGCATTTTATTTGTTTTACCTTCCGTGTATGTGTATAAACTTCCGTTATGACACTTGCAGACCTGCCAACCTTGAAAAACTTTTTTGAGTAGCAACTTACTGATTTATTGTCGAAGTTCTGGTTCATGAACACGGCGGCACGCACGCGGAATAAATGTGCCATTAAATGTCAAATCTGTATACATTTTAAACCCTAGAAAATAATTATGTTCAAGTAGGCTACTTGAATTAAATAAAACATTTTATTTAAATTATCGGTCATATTTAATACAATTAATTGGATCATAATATAATCCAATAAAATAAAATATATTACACTGCATCATTATGCAGCAGTTTTACTTAAGAATATTTTGATAACACTTTTGTACTATTACATAGGGAAGATGTTGAATGCAGGACTTGTAACTGACAAGTAATTTGTAACTCTACAACACTGTTCTTTCTACTTTTACTGCGATACATGATCTGAGTAAGTCTTCCACCTCTGGAAATCACCAACAACAGTCGTGCATGAACACCTGCAGCAGTGTTTAACACTGAAAACACACCGCTCAGTTCAGCGTTTCCTTACAGCTCTGCTACAGTAGCAGCTAACCGCTAACGTTACCTGCCGGTCACCTCGCACTTTGGGACAGTGCAATTTCATAAAACACATGAACAAACATGGTTAAAAAAGCCAGAATTAGCGAAATGGCTATTTTTCATCTGTAGTCCCCTGAACAGATGTTAGAGTCCGGCGGCTGCTCGCTCTGTTTGTTATAAGACGGCTAGCTAATAAGCCGTTAGCCTGTTAGCTTGAGCTTTGTCTGAAGGCGCCGAGCGGCCAGCCAAGGTCCGACAGACACCGACACATTCCACACATCCTCCGCTCAGTTTAACGCTACCCCCCCGCCCCCGGTACCGGTCAGAGAGGTGTGTTTACTTTGTGTCTCGGTCCTCCGGTGCGTCCAGTGACGGGCTCCGGGATCCAGTTTTTAATTAGCCTAAATTAGTAACAGTTAATTTTGTTACGGTATGAACTTAATCATAGGAAAGGCAAAACAATATAAGACCTTTGTAACGAAATCCAAGACTTTATAAATGCAAGGCTTTAATAATAATAATATAAATAAATAATATTTCTCCAAAGTTGACAGGTAGGCTACGTAAATTAATTCATTTCAGCTTTCTAAATCAAATCAGTTTACCTTTGCAAGCACAGTCCTCCCTTGGGGAAACCCATAGATATATGGGGGAAACCAACCAAACTAAACGGGAATGAGGGAGGAATTAATAACACTATCAGTAGCCTATGTCAGTAGCCGATATCCCCGCTTCACATTAGAGGAAGGGACCCGACGGTGTGATTGGTCGAACTCTTCTTCTTTGGGTTTTTTTTTTCCAGCATGCTCGTGGCTGCTACGCTGTTTTAGCCATACGTTTGCTGCCTACTACCATCAAGTGTTAGACTGAGACGGCTACTGCGTTCTCTTAATACATCCATGGTTACTACACGTCAACTATTGACATATATATATATAATGGACCAACAGAGCCCGTTGCTCTGGACAGAGACCAGTGAAGGCTATTAGAAGCACTTTTCCGGTGATGGCCAGCTTTACTGCGCAGCCTCCAACTGAGAGAGACAGTGTAAATGTGACGTGAGCAACGTGTCTGAAAGTTGTAAGTCTTCTGGTAGCTGTGACAAGAGAAATCTCAATCATTCCCAATCTTACAGAGACGGAGAGTGTAGGTATATGTAAGGAGATAACATAAGCACAGGCTAATTATTGCTAACTAACATGCTAGTTAACATTAGTAATTAAACAGCTAACGTAAGTCGAAACTGCCTGCGAGCTTCTCCTGTACTATACGGTAATTCTTCTACTGTGCGACAGTAAGTCACTTGGTTATGACACAATCGTTAGCCTATTTTTACAAAAACGTCTGCTACGGAGCCATAACGTGAGGTACAAGGTAATGGAGCCTTTTATACGTTGTTGTGTTTCTTTAGAACTAAACAATGGACAAATCGAGTCTTTAAACGCTTCGGATGTAAAGTTATTCTCAGTCAAGTGACGTAAAAATAAAATGGCGGTCAGCGGAATGCTAACAGGAGGTGATGGCCAGTTAGCAACAAAATGGCGCCATGATGGCTCGAGTTCTGAAGCGAAGCTTACCCCCTTGACGTCAACGAGTGAACTCAAAGCAGTCACCTGATTTTCGCGTAATTTAAAGTGACAAATCGTATCACCGTATTTCGATGTCAAAATGCGTATACTACTACGCAAAATGCGTACAGGTTGGCAGGTCTGCATTTGCCTTCATACACATCGATTCTATTTTCATGAAATGTGATGGCAAAACTCCTCACACTAACCATCGAAACACAGGTTTTACTGCTGAAAATAGCCTGGTTGTTCGGGTGACCTACTCTACAAGCCTGTTTGATTATGGAGGCACAACTTTATAAAAAGACAACTTAAATCAGACAGTTGAAACGACAACCATCACTAATTCATTCCAGTGCATTGTCCAATTGGATGTTCCGAGACAAAGTGTCATGTCAGCCCCCATGTTTGCGTGCGAAAAAAAAATGTTTGTTCACATGTTTTTGGTAACATATCTATGTTTGTACTGTTTGACTGAAACAGGTTGGGTGGAGCTTTACCAAATGTTCCAAACTTTGATACGCTGCCAGTAATTGGTTTGGAAGAGACTGTACACGACCTCACTGCAGATTTTGAGTCTGAACCATCTACAGATCCTGACAGCTCCAGTGCCTCACCAGCTGATTCAAATGTGCCAACTGTACAGAAGGCAGAGGACATTGTTGGTGCCAAGGCATCGATTGTGTATGTTGACTGCTTGAAGTACCTTGCGGCCTTTGTTACACCACCGGTGAAACGGTTCACAGCAATAAATGTGACCGTTGCAACATGCCAACACCATCCACCATTCCTGGTGAACATCAAAGGGAAAGGCACTGCAAGCATGTTAGAATGGGTATGTGACACTTTTGTTATGACAATAACTATGTGAATGTACACTTCAAATGGACACAAACATGTACCCTTACCTCTAAATGTTTTTATGAAAAAGTTAACTTGTACAAATACTACTATAGCTTATTATATAAGTCTATTTGTTCTTATCATTAGAGCTGTGCTGATGGACACATTGTGTGGCAATGGGTTTCACAGCCCTTGATGAAGTACGGACTCCAGGCTGGAGACTTTATGCTGAGCACCAACATCCTGCTATCAGGAAACAACTACGCTAAAATTGCACTGCTATTTAGATGTATGAACATGGGCATTTTTGCCTCAAACACTTTTTTCTCCATCCAAGACACGCACTGTGTTGACTCCATCAAAAAGTACTGGAAGGAAAAAAGGGCAGATGTGATTGCAAGACTTCAGGACAAAGATGTTGTTGTCCTTGGTTAGTGATACACATACAGTTCATCTTTCTAAAAATTATGATGCAGTATTTTTATCTAACACAAACTCTCTTGTCCTACACATCTAGCTGATGGCAGAAACGACACTCCGGGTCACTGTGCGCAGTACTGTAGTTACATGGAAAACGACACATTGGAGATCATCGGTGTAGTCACAGTAGACAAAAGACAAACCAACAGACGGTCTGCCATGATGGAGAAGGAGGCCTTCATCTTGACTATGGATCAACTAGTCACTGAAGTTAAACTGGTCGAAATCTGCACAGATGCCCACTCACAGATTGGTGCCCTGATGGGTGTGTTCATATCCACATGTCCTAGATGTTACTTGACATGTAGTCAACATTTGACTTATTTACATCTCTGCATGTACATGTTTTGTAGATCCTGTTAAGGGGAGGTACAAGGACCATAGGATTCATCACAGTTTAGATATGTGGCATGGTGCCAAGAATTTGGCAAAGAAGATTGCGGCTGTGAGTGTCCATAGTAGCAGTTTAATTGCACCCCTGCGCATTATAATGTTGTCATTGTTGTGCATTGCTATTAATAACGGTTTTAATCCTTATACCCAGGCAGCCCAGTCAAAAGAACTGTCTGTCTTACTCCTTTGGCTGAAAGATATCGTAAATCACTTCTGGTGGTGCTGCAAAACAGCCGACTCCTATGAAGAGTTCCTGGTAAGTTTTGTGTCATTTCTCCCTTTTAATTTCCAAAATCTTATTGTAAATTAACCTTATAAATAAGCCATCGCACTTGTGAACTGCCCACTGATACAGTGGGTCCCATTTAGAAGTGGCCACTTCATTCACGCTTTCCGTGATTTACGCAGCTGTTTGAAATGTATTACAACTAATAACGTAGAACGTATTACAACTTATAACGTATTACAACGTATAACGTACAACTTACAACATATTCTTTGTGGTTGTTTGGGTCATTGCAGCTTCACTTGGGAAAAATAAATAAAAGATGCGTAAGGTCCCGTGAGAATCACGCGTGAAACCGGACAATTCCAAGTGGGACCCACTGTAATTGTTCTTCCTTTTTATGTTGTGTATTACAATTGTAGACACTGTGGGCAGGCCTTTTACATCATGTCTGCAACGAGCATGAGTGGGCTATGGGCAGCTGTAAACATGTGCAGCTGGCAGACTCGGAGAAACAATGGATTCAAAGAGACTCTAAAGCACACAAGGCTCTTGTGGAGATACTCCTCAAGAAACGATGGTTGAAGGATGTGCACAAATACCTGCGCTTTAGGTATTTGTGAGAATTGGGGTGAAAGTGTTCATTTGACCAACAACTGCTCAGTTCTGCTTAGCTGTCGTAATTTGTTCTATTTTAATTTCATTACAGATCAATGGCAGACCTCGAATTCTTTCAAAATCATATATTAATGTATGCCAGCAAGCGCTTTGCATTCAGTCCACCGGTGTACGAAGCCCGAGTCCTCCTGGCAGCCCTGGACTACAACTACCATCGGGACCGACCAACTCAGAAGAGGGCAGATGGTACAGAGATGTAAGTATCTACTGAACTACTGAAATCTTTCTTGGTACTTGTCTCCATGTTTTTCTTTAACAACAATATTACCACCCTATTTTCAGGTACAGACGAGTGTACAAGAAGAATGCTAAACAGTACAGTGTCTATGCGCACAAGACTCCCAAAAGCTACAGCTACATTGGGGAACTACAGACGCTGGTGGTGAGATGTAGGCTGGAGAGTGGCTCTGGAATGCCCAGGACAAGAACCCTAAGGCCAGATGACCCACGAAGGCTTGGTTTACTTCCACCTGTACCACCCCCACCAACGGCAGAACTTGTACAAAGACAAGTCAGGAGAGGACTAGGTATGCAAAACTTAGCTCCTGTTCAGGGTTTGGGTGTGTACAAGCAAACATACCACTGGTTAATGGCTGTAGTTGAATGAATGTCCTTCTCTTTCAGATAGCAATGTTAAAACTGGCATAACATATGTACTTCAGTGACATGTGTAGTAAATGAATGCAAACTAATAGGATCTGGTGGATCCTGACACTGAGTATGACCTGATTTTGGTTTGAGGAAGAAAAGTAGTGTCAAGTTTTCCTGTTTGACCAATCAATCAAGTATAATTACAAGTAAATGTTTTGTATGTTTTAGGACCTGATTTACAGTCGAGTTCTCCCCAGTGAAGCCAGAATTGCAGCATCCAGTGTACGCATAGGTGAGTGAAATGCACTCTGTCAGGTTGCTTCATTTTTGTCTGACATGTAAAATGTATTTCAATCATATTGTCATTGCCTTTTGCAACTTCTTACAACTGTTCATTTCCACTTGTCGCAGTACAAGCCTCCGGAAGAGAGAAGCATTGGGACCAATGGCACACCCCCCAACATTCACACTGTCCATGCAAATATGAGTAAATTTGAATTTGTAGTTCACCATCTTACTTTGTCTAGGATTTAATTTGAATTCCTGTAATGTTTTTTACAGGGTGACTAAAATTTGTGATAGTTTGCAAGTTTTGTAAATAAAACATCGGAACCAACCTGGTATCACTACCATTTCATGCTTTACCACAGTTCTTTCAGTCTATAACACAGACTGAAACCCTGCAACATTATGTTTGTCCTGATCGTTATTAGAGAGTAATTTGCTCCAGACTGGCAAGAATTATTCTACTGCTTTCTTTCTTGTACACAAATGGTAAGAGCTGGCCTCAGGGTTTGATTGTCAACGACGGACAGAAAGGTTTATCATTGTACTTGTACTTGTTACAGTTGTACTAACATGTGGTAAAAAGAACATTTTACACACTGAATTTAGTCCGTCTTTCCAGTTTTAACAAATTGGTTAACTCAAAGCAAAGTAATGTAACAACACAATTTACAGTAAACCTTATGAAAGTGAAATAAAAATAGTTACCGTATTTTTCGGACTATAAGTCGCTCCGGAGTATAAGTCGCATCAGTCAAAAAATGCGTCATGAAGAGAAAAAAAACATATATAAGTCGCACCGGACTATAAGTCGCATTTATTTAGATTATAAATACAAGAGTTATTCAACTACACAATAGCACACAGAACAATACGCTGAATACGGTAGGTGTCCGGTATGTTAACGTAACACATTAACAGTTATTGAACTATACAATAGCACACAGAACAACTAGCTACCAGGGCGTGGAGCATGGAGGTATTAAAAGACGTGGAGACGAAGCTGCACCGTGAACGAGCCCCTCCCGACTCGTTCCTCCAGCTCTGGCCATCTTGCTTTCAGCCCACGATTAGCCGATTAGCTTTCTTTGTTTTCTTCATTGCAGTAAGAGTCACCTTTTCGCCAGTCTACCTCATAAGTTTCTCCCTCATTTCAAACTCTCTTTCTGCTGCTCGATTACCGTTTTCGGCTGCATATTTCACTACCTGCAGTTTGTTATCTCTTTTCTTTCTCAGTTGTCTTTACGAGGAGCTTTCTAGTGGTCACAAGCCTAGAGCGCCCTCTTGCGGCTGTAGACGGTAATGTTTTCATGTAAAAACATGTTAAATTATATATATTTTGATATATAGGTCGCACCTGACTATAAGTCGCAGGACCAGCCAAAGTAGGAAAAAAAGTGCGACTTATAGTCCGGAAAATACGGTAAATAGTTATGTAAACTAAAAGTTAAGAACAAAAAAGTAAACTAAAAGCCAGGAAGAAAACCTGTGTATTGGCCCTGAGGATCTGGAAATGTGTCCCTGATTTTAATATTCAATGGTTATCTCCTCAAATAAGCTAACTGTCCAGGATGTCATGTGTGGCCAGTGAAATCCACTTGAAATACTACAAACTGGGTGGACATAAATAACGTTTAGTTTCAGAGACACCGCCTCCAAGTAGCCTAACCTGAGTTGCGGACATTCTCTCACGGCGACGCTCCTCCACTCTTCTCTCCTCTTCAGCCCTGGCTGCTACTACCCTATTTGCTCGTGTGCGTGTGCCGGTGCCCGTGCATCTGCCTCTGCCTCTTTGTACAGAATCACCCCTTTTCTTTCCGGTCAGACTGCTCTGACTAGGCTGTGTCTGGCTGGACACTGGGGTGTAATCTTCATCATCATCACTCTGCCATAACAGATAAAAACGGCCTGCTGGTTATTTATTCACGCAAATGTTGGCTCAACATTAGCGCTTGACATTGGCTAACGTTACCGTAGCTACCATAAACATCTTACAATGTTTACATGGTACAATTTCTGGTAAGCTACGCTTTTTTAA
Source organism: Perca flavescens (assembly GCF_004354835.1). Lineage (NCBI taxonomy): Eukaryota > Metazoa > Chordata > Actinopteri > Perciformes > Percidae > Perca > Perca flavescens. Next base: position 9,445,730 of record NC_041334.1, read on the forward strand.
TATTTCAATTAAATTCAATTATTGTGATTTGATTTAATATTGACTCATTTGGTAAATATTTGGTACTCAAAATGGCTTTCCTGAGGTAAATCTGACATAATTGTTCTCCAGCTATGTTATTGACCTCTTCACGCTGATAAAAAAAACTGATTGATCGATATTATGTATGAGGAATACATTTTGGTAAGTTGTAGCCTACTGTATCTTTCAACAGTATTTTTTTACTATTAGCTAGTAGATATGATCGGTTCATGTGCGCTAGGGATCTGTCGTGTAACATTTACAAGTGCCAAAACGGTATTTATTGTTTGAATCTGAGAGCTGAGATTTTTTATATCATAACTAACCTGCTCTGTCTAGTCTGTCGGTCTCTGTGTCCTCTTTGCTTCGCGATTTTTCTGTGCGTGACAAAATTGATGTGTGGCGTGAGAGCGTGTGAAAAGTGTCAATTGCGTGTGTCTCACGGTGAATATGTGAGAGTTGGCAGCTTTGGTTACGTTGGCGCTAGCTTGGTCAACATCAGCGAATGCTGTCTGTCAAATTAATTTAATTCAAACAAGCAATAAAAATGTAATTTGAACAAAACAAATATGAACATATTCATTGGTAAAGGTGAAGGGGAGTAGCCTGAAGATGTCATATTTCAAAATCACAACATCAACCAACGTTCCTCTGGAGTCAAATCGTCCTCTATTAGGAGTTGGCTCGGCTTCGGCTATGGCTCTAGGGTCGTTGTAAAGGTAGGGGCAGAGCTTAGAGACTATGCCGTTTCTCGTTTGTTACTCTAGAGTAGACCAATTCACTTTCTGGAGGTATACTGCCCCCATCTGGTAGGCTATGGAATGTTGAGTATAGGGCTGAACGATTAATTGCATTTGCGATAATATTGCGATATGTTAAAACGCGATTTCCTAATCGCAAAGGCTGCGATTTGGTCTCGATTTGATGACTCGCGAGAGCAAATCAGTCTGCACTACGCAGAGAAAGCATCAACTTAGCACGCTAACGCTACACCGTACCTTGAGCTGATGTCTGTCATTCAAACAATTCTGAGTTGAAGTTTAAAACTTTTACAGCCAGTTTAATAAAATGAAGGGTTTTGTTCGGGCTCGAGTCCATACATGCAGTTAATGGATACAGGCATGCAGAACTGAAGGCTCGGTTGGCAACGAGCTAGCTCTGATTAGCGGTTCGCTCCGGTTAGCGGTTAGCTCCGTTATAAAGATATGGGTGGAGGAGCTGCCACTGAGAGGGGTAACAATCAGACTGATAAATGACGGTTCGGGGAGCTTTCACAGCAGCGTGGCCGCGGTGTTTCAACGGTTTTATTAGTACAGTTAATCCCACGGCAAGACCAGCAGCAGCTAACGTAACGATAGCATCTCTGAGCTAGTGCAGTGTTGACGGTGTCGGCACGCAACTTCACGAGGGGGAGGGGCTGGAGGCAGCTAATCTCTGTGCACTGTAAAAAAAAATATGTGTATATATATATATATATATATATATATATATATATATATATATATGTGTGTGTGTGTGTGTGTATGTATGAATGAATGTGTGTGTGTATGTATGAATGTGTGTGTGTATGTATGTATATGTGTGTGTGTGTGTATGTATGTATGTATGTGTATATACGTGTGTGTGTGTGTTTATATATATATATATATGTATGTGTATATATGTGTGTATATATATATGTATATATATGTATATGTGTGTATATGTATATATACACACATATATATATATACACACACACACACACATATATATATATATATATATATATATATATTTGTGTGTGTGTATATGTGTTTTTACTTATTTAACTGTCTAGTGTGTAATTGTGTGTTGTTCATACTATACAATGATTTATTGTTTGTCTTTGAATAATACAGAAGACAAAAAGCTTAAAAAAATAATCGAATATCGAATCGCAATCGCAATATTTGGGGAAAAAAATCGCAATTAGATTATTTTCAAAAATCGTTCAGCCCTAGTGGAGTATGACTTGATTTTCTGCCAGACATTACACATGGCACCTTTAAAGAACAAAAATGCCAAACATGTTCCTCTAATGCGTTGTACGTCAACGGGAGATTGAGAAAGGGAAATGATAATAATCAAGATTGATGATGTAATGCTGTGAAACTTGTAGACAGCAGGGGATGTATCACCATAACTATCATTCTCATAGTCATAACCACTGTTGTTGTTTATGACAGGTAATAGTATAAAAAGACTGACATCTCCTGACATTAACACTGCTGAAATCCCCAGCTCCCCATTTATGGATTAATAAAATCTCTTGCTTCTATTTGTAATTTAACTTTATCCCAGTCACATGTACTTACATTTAGGATGTCGATATAATTAACTTATTTAATCAAAGCCAAATAATGAACAATGATGAGGCTCTCTATTATGCTACTATTCTACTTCTGACATATTGTTTATGTCAAGGACTTCCTATTAATCCAAAGTGTATTTTTCTTCGCATGACTTAGATTATTTCCTATTTATTGTAAATGCAAAGGTATAAAAGGAAGAAGTTATATAATCAGGAAGAAGAAAAAAGGGGAAGAATAAACAGAAAGGTGGGGACGGGACGTTTTTTAAATAACATATTATGACAGATATTCAGGAAACCCAACTCTTGAGAGCGACCAACTGTAGAGACAGCGATCAGACAGAAGTGAAATAACCAGCTGGAGTTTAAGAATCATCCCACAGCAACATAATGAAGAGCTTTCTTCTACTCATCCTCTCACTGACGATAACAGGTACAACTAATACCTCCTCACTGATAGATACAATCATTCAAATGTAAAACTGTTTAATTCAGTTTGACCTAATTGTTTTGTGTTTATGTGCTTTACAGTGTTTTACTGAATGAATATGAGTAGAAATCCTACAGAAACATATTGTACTGCTACTGTACTACTGTACTGTTCCAACTCCAGTAATTGCAACAAAAATACAGAGTAAAAATACAGTGTACTATATTTCTATCTGTTTCACTTTCACTATAACTCATTTATACGTAACACAGCAGTTAAAGAAAGATTATTTTAGATTAAAAACTCCTTTGGTGAACTCGCAGTAAAAAAAAACAAATTTTAACAATTAATAAAAAAAGGAAAAAGATTCTTAAAATCTGTGAACCATTCGTACATATAGCTACGAAAGCAAAACACTGTAATTTGTATGTAATTTGTATGTATTGGGAGCAGAGTTCGTGTCCCGGGAGAAGTTAAGGGGCAAACACAAGACTTTCACCCAGGAAACGGGAGTTCATGTCCCAGGACTTACTAAAGATGACCCGTGTTTTAATCCAAAAACCCAATCTTTTTTTCTAATCTTAACTAGTCTTTTGGGACCTTAACTTAAATGTTGTCGCCACATGATGGTTACCTTTTGTCTGCTAAACTTCATGGCAGAAACGACCGTCACCTCAGGGTGACTGCAACTCGGCTCACAGCACCCCGTTTTCAGAATCTGACATGATGTGAACTTTTCTCTATGATCTACAGGCTTGGAGGCCTCATCTGAAGTGAAGAGATGCAAAGACGGATGGGTGGAATTCACCTGCAAATATCCAAAAAATAACACATATTCAAGAACAATCATAAGAACTACTCAAAAGAATGTTGTTTCTGTGTACAATGACAAAAAAAATATAAGTCTCAGAGTGGTTATCAAACCACTTCAACAAGAGGACTCCGGGGCGTACGAGTGTAAATTTGACCAAGAATCTGACCCTGCCAATGAAGTGGACTTAAAAGTTGGTGAGAAATGCTGCCTCTTTTTATCACTGTCTCTCATGTCCTTTGTTAAAGCACTTTGTAACTGTGTTAAAGAGTAACTCATAGGTGTGATTGGCAAAGGACAAAAAAGCAGGAAAATATATGGCACACCTACCTCTTTAAACAGATTTTTATCTATCTGAATGTTTTCTTCACTCTGTCCGAAAACAACAATTAATAGTGGGTAAGACCATACTATTTGAGAATATACAGATTTTTGTTGGTTTCTCCAAATACCTTAGGAAAAATGTCATTAGCACCACATAATAAAATGAACTGTTTTAGTTGAAAAGGAAGCTACAGAAATTGTGGCCAAGGTATTGTATATATAAAATTTCACATTATGTTTTTATGAAATCATGTGTTTTACAACATGTAGTTTTTTTAAACTATTTGTCTTAGTCATGTTTAAAAGTCCATATGCCTTGAGGATACTCAGAAACATGTATTTACCACTCCAAACATTGTATGTTGGAACGTGAGGACGCTGGCGTGAATATTGCCGCTTCACAATCCGCGAAATTAATATATTATTTTTGTTTTCTAGTAAATTAAGTACCTTGAGTTTTAAATTAGGGTTTGGTCATTCTCAACACCTTTCTATCCCCTGCTTTGACACATCAATTCTGGACTCTGTGCTGCTGCCAGCCTGTGTACTCGACTGTCAGCTTTAGCTAGCTAACGTTAGCTGTCAACCTCCCGACTAACGGTTACCACTAACAAGCTAGTGATCTAGCGAGGATTATCCCTTCAGACCACAGTGGACTTCAGTGGACTCTCCATCCAAACTCCTGACTGGACTTTTGTCTGCCATGCCTACCGGACTCTTTCGAGTAGCCGATATGTATTCCCTGTCTCCGCCGATCACTTGGTAGCTTTAAGAAACCTGGTCAGCTGTCTGATTACGCCAGTTAACTTCTGTTAGCTTCCACCGACTGATGGCTCGCCCAGCACATCTGTTCGCTGTAGAGCCCTTTTAGCCATGTTTCCCGGCTCAAGCAAATAGCTAACGCTTAGAATAAAAGTTTGTGTTGGCCACTACCTCTCTGCAGTGCCGAAAATGGTGCTCCTAAAATATTCCTCACAGTCACTGCAACTTCTCAACGTCATCTGCTACGTCGCTCAAGTTTGCAATGCCAACATAAAATAAAAATAAAAGTATTGTCCCGTTGTCGGCTTCAGCTAAGAAAGAAATAGTTTGCCCCCACACGTCCAACATTCTTAGAACACATCAGATAACCTTCCGCAATGATTGCAGGCTCTTTGGTGGAGCTCTGCTTTGAATGAAGTTCCATTGTGACAAATGAATGGACTACTTGCGGAGGGACATGACGACATGAATCGGATGCACAAAAAACGTTGACAGCGGTGAGCGGTCATTATGTTTACCAATACCCGACCCGTGCCTTGCGCGCGAACCCCTCCCCCCCCAATGATTTACGAGAGCCTCATTTTCAGGTCGGAAAATCCGGAAGAATCACACCCCTGTAACTACACCCTCAGATAACTAAGGTTTAATACATGCACACTTAGACATAGTCTTCTATTTCAAGTCATCATCTACAAAACTAACCGAGTAATACAAAATTTAAATCCATTTGCCATAAAGTACATAGTCAAAGTCTCTTTTGTATTTTCAGATGACAGCTGCCAGCCACAGTTTAATCAAACTGCGTACAGAACAGCTAAAACCACCATGTCATGTGACAAAAGAAACAACTCCGGAGTCATGTTTTTCTGCAAAGAGAAGGGTTCAATCTGTGAGAATATTTTATCACCAAAATCTTCTCCGAGGTCAAACGGGTCCTTCACTCTCACAGAGACCAGCAGTAGCTTCACCATGTCCATCAGTAATGTGTCCTCACAGCATGTTGGTGTCTACTGGTGTGGAGTGGAAACAAATAATGGAAGTAACAGAGCTGGACTCAGAAAAATACAACTGAAGGTTAATGGTGAGAAACAAACATCTGACACTTTTAGGTTTGATTTACTCACACATATAATTAAGGTGTCAAATACACTGTTAAATACAGTTACTGATAGGCAATGCTGTCTTTCTGTCTGTCTACAGATACTATTACTAACTTCACTAGTTCTCCAACTGTTGGACAGAATCTCACATACTGGTGTAAATATCCAAAGGTTACTTTAAAGATGAAAAAATTCATCTGTAAAGGAGAAGATCCATCTACATGTGAACAGATAGTAAGCACCGCAAAGACCAACTCTGGAAAGTTTTCTATGGAGGACAAAGAGGAGAGAAATATCACCATAACAGTGAGAAACGTAACAACAGAAGACTCTGGGACATACTGGTGTGGAGCAGAAAGAAATGACCCAAAACAGAGCAACCCATTCTTCCACAAACTTGTGATGACTGTCAGTGAGTTGTGACATTATTGTATGGTTTGGATGTAATCTGACCCCCGTTCAGTCTATAACTGTTTAGAGAAGATAATCTTTCTTTTGCGTTGCTGATCTGTTTAGTTTCAGGCAGCAAATTTCAAATAAATTATATCCGCTTGTTTGAAAAACAAATTGATCACTCCAAAACTAATGAAACGTTGGTTGCAGTCCAAGGCTAATGACCACATGATTTCTTTTTGTCTTTTTTTTTTCCAAATTGTATTTATTATTTTTTTTATAATTTGTACTCCACACCTCTTATCTATCATATATTTTTTAAGTGTCACCAACCTTGTACATCAGGTCATGCGTGGTTTTGTAAAAAACAAAAAACTACAGTAACAAATGTACAGTATTTTGTTTATATCGTATTATATCTATTTGCAGTGCATCCAACAACACTGAGCCCCTCTACTATCTCAACATCACCTCGTACAGTTCATACATCTGCTTCTTCCACCCAGTCGACCACTGCATCTGCCCACAGCGATGGTGAGAAAGCATTTCTGAAACCTACTGCAGCCGGAGCTTAACTTTAATGAAATGCTTACCAGCATCAAAATAAAAGCAAAAAGTAATAGTTACATGACAAGTCAGTTAAAGTCCCAGGCTCATGATAGAACAATTTGTTTGTTTTCTGCCAAGTTTTGGCAAATTACATTTCTTATTTTCTATACTTTCCTACTGTATATCTCTAATCTATTATATATCTATTTTCAGGTCCTTCAACTACATCAAGTCCTGGTGAGGAAGCACTTTAGTTGACTGAAACCTCCTGCAGCAGATAAACCCTTCTGGATGAGTTGTGTGTGTTTAAATAAAGCTGGTTGTCTCTTAGTTGTGTGGTTGTGTCTCCTGCAGGGGCCTCCTCGTTACCTGGAACCATATCTGTGGTTGTCTGTGTGGCTGTGCTGGTGGTGCTGCTCATTATGGTTCTCGTCTGGAAACGTAAGAGACTTCTTGGAACACACACGTACATGGATACACACTTTTTTTCTTACCGAAAGTAGGTGGGCTGGCAAGCGGCGATTCAATAAATTCATTACAGTTTTTTTTTGATTGCTAAACAACAGTGGGCACAACTGAAGCCACATGTGCAAAACTCAAACTATAGTCTGCACAGCAGCAGTTCATGGGGACCAAACTCTAGTTCGTTTTTCATAGCTTGAACACCGTTTTCAAAACTTATCCCATGACTTTAACCACAACTTGCACAACACTGTGGATTTACAGCACTTTGTTCAAATGCTAACACACTGCTGTCAAAACAGAATAGATTTCAGTCTGGTGCCTATCAAACACTGCTGATTACAATTTTAGCTGAAAGCCTAAGCAGGTGTCTTGTTTTAGACTAGTTAGTGAAGATATACGGTATTTATACAGAGAAAGCTCAGAAAGACCTTTTTTGTATACAAACACCAAATAAGAAGGAAACAAGTATAAAATGTACCGTTTGAGAGAAGCAAGTAGGAGTAAAGATACCAATACTGTATGTCCAGGTAAGTAGTCTGAGGTTACATACACAGCTATAAAATAAAATATAAAATATCTTTACTATACTCAAACTGTGGACGTCCTGTTTTTCAGAAAGTAATGCAGGTGAAAGCAATGGAAAATCATTTGTATTTAGAGATGACACAGACATCCAATGTGATGTAGAAAACTCGCCGCATGATGCTGGAGAGACGCAGCATTAGTCACACTATTCTTTGTTACTGTTGTTACCTTTAGTTTATTCCCCAGTAATTCCATAAATTACTAGAGACAAAATACTATATTGAAGCAAACTGCTGATTTTCATTTCTTCTTGTTTACCTTATGTAAAAATTGGTATATTACATAACATCTACACTTCCAGTCAAAAGTTTGGGGTCACTTAAAAATGTCCATTCCACTCCATTATAGACAGAATACCAGCTGATCTGAGTGGGTGGCTGATCTATAATGCAATATCTACATTGCCCATTATCAGCAACCATTCGTCCAATGTTCCAAAGGCCCATTCTGTTTACTAATCTGATATCATTTTTAAAAGGCTAAGTGAGAAAACATTGGAGAACCCTTTTGCAATTATGTAAGCACATAATGTAATCTGAAAACTGCTGCCCTGGTTAAAAAAAACAACTGATCTCAGCTGGTATTCTGTCTATAATGGAGTGGAATGGAAATTTCTAAGTGACCCCAAACTTTTGACCGGTAGTGTATATCTTTTCTTTAAAGAAACTATTGAGTTGTGTGAAGTCACTCAAATTGTTCAAACTGTAAAGACGAACAGTTTGTAATTTCTGTATTGGTGTTTGACGCTAGTGTTTTTACTCTCAGTGTGTGTTATCTCAGGGAGGAGTGTTTTGAGATATGTGTGAAGAGTTGTGTTGCTGTGAATGAGTTTTGCAGGAGATGTGAACTGTTTAGTTCAGGTGACTGTTGGTAGGGCGGACTGTAGTTTGAGTTTTGCACATGTGGCTTCAGTTGTGACCAGTGTTGTTTAGCGATCTAAAAAAAACTGTAATCAATGAATAATTACAAATATTTTTGAAAAGTCTTAAAATCAGATTCAAATAAACCTCCACAGGTGTAACTGTGTCAGATATTTCCTGGTCAGTCGTACAGTAGGTCCTGCTCTGATGAGACGGATTAGTGTGCAGAAATTAATTCTTAGTCTCTTTTGCTCGTTACAGTAATATCTTTCCTTCTCTTGGCAGGATTTCAGCGTTCAGAAAACACAAGAACTGGAGAACAGAAAAATGAGGTTAGTGTACGTGTTTGCACGCGTGTGTGTGTGTGTGTGTGCATTCATATTTTCATAATTGGGGGACCAACAATTAGTATATACCAACACATATACATGTATGATGCCAGAGTGTGTTTGACATAGGGCTGGGCAATATATCGATATTATATCAATATCGTGATATGAGACTAGATATCATCTTAGATTTTGGATATCGTGATATCGTGATATGACATACAGTGGGGGAAATAAGTATTTGACCCCTTGCTGATTTTGCGGGTTTGCCCACATACAAAGAATGCAAAAATCTACAATTTTAATCCTATGTACATTCTAACAGTGAAAGACAGAATCCCAAAGAAAATTCCAGAAAATCACATCATATGAATTTATTAAAATTGATAACCATCTGATGAGGAAAAACAAGTATTTGACCCCTGGACAAACAGCAAGTATTCTGGCTCCTACAAGCCAGTTAGTCTTTCTTTAAGACACAGCCCCAATCCGAACCAATTATCTACATCAAATACACCTGCCTCACCTCGTTACCTGTATAAAAGACACCTGTCAACACCCAAACAACCAGCATCCAATATCACCACCATGGGCAAGACCAAAAGAGCTTTCTACGGACATCAGGGACAAGATTGTTGATCTGCACAAGGCTGGGATGGGCTACAAGAGAATCGGAAAGCAACTTGGAGAAAAAAGATCAACTGTCGGTGCAGTTATCAGGAAATGGAAGAAGCACCACACCACCGCCAACCTCCCTCGGTCTGGGCCTCACACAAGATCTTGCCTCGTGGGGTGTCCCTGATCATCGAACGGTGAGGAATCATCCCAAAACCACAAGGGGGAACTGATGAATCAACTGAAGGCAGCTGGGACCACAGTTACAAAAAAAGCGGTTGGTAACACACTACGCCCGTCATGGATTGAAATCCTGCAGCGCACGCAAGGTCCCCCTGCTCAAGAAGAAACATGTACAGGCCCGCATGAAGTTCGCCATTCACCACCTGGACGACTCAGAAGAGGCCTGGAAGAAGGTGATGTGGTCAGATGAGACCAAAATAGAACTTTTGGCCTCAACTCAACTCGTCGTGTTTGGAGGGCAAAGAACACCGAGTACAACCCAAAGAACACCATCCCCACCGTCAAGCATGGTGGTGGCAACATCATGCTTTGGGGTGCTTTTCAGCCAAGGGGACGGGACAACTCCATCGTATTGAGGGAGGATGGACGGGGCCATGTCGTGGAATTCTGGACCGACATCTCCTTCCCTCAGTGAGAGAGCTGAAGATGGGTCGAGGATGGGTGTTTCAGCACGACAACGACCCTAAGCACACCGCCAAAGCAACAAAAGAGTGGCTGAAGAAGAAGCACATCAAGGTTCTGGAGTGGCCTAGCCAGTCTCCAGACCTGAATCGATTGAAAATCTTTGGAGGGAGCTTAAAATTCAAGTTGCCAGGCGACAACCTCGGAACCTGAATGATTTGGAGGCTGTCTGCAGGGAGGGTGGGCCAACATCCCTGCCGAAATGTGCACAAACCTTGTCACCAACTATAAAAACCGTTTGACATCTGTGCTGGCCAATAATGGCTTTTCTACAAAATATTAACATGCTGTTTGTCCAGGGGGTCAAATACTTGTTTTTCCTCATCAGATGGTTATCAATTTTAATAAATTCATATGATGTGATTTTCTGGAATTTTCTTTGGGATTCTGTCTTTCACTGTTAGAATGTACATATGATTACAATTGTAGATTTTTGCATTCTTTGTAAGTGGGCAAACCTGCAAAATCAGCAAGGGGTCAAATACTTATTTCCCCCACTGTAAGTGTCTTTTCCTGGTTTTAAAGGCTGCAGTACAGTAAAGTGATGTACTTTTCTGAACTTACCAGACTGTTCTAGCTGTTCTATTATTTGCCTTTTCCCCACTTAGACATTCTGTCCACATCACTGATGATTATTTATCTAAAATCTAAGTGTGAAGATATTTTGTTAAAGCACCAATTGTCAACCCTAGAATATCGCCGCAACATCGATATCAAGGTATTTGGTCAAGAATATCGTGATATCTGATTTTCTCCCTATCACCCAGCCATAGTTTGACATCATCTTTGCTGCATAGATAGTTATGTCACTAAGCTGCATTTTTCTATACAATATTTACAAATGGATGATTTCCAGCAACAGTCTTCTCATTTCACTACAGTGAGTCTACAGTCATGTTTGCAGCGTTGTAAGGCTTTACTTATGTGCAGCAGTGCTTATGCTAAACACTAGCAGGGCAAAATGCTATGATGACTATTTATTTGCAAGCAAAGGAGTTATGGAATCAAATGTTGTGATTGGGCTAGAGAAAATAAACAGTACAAGCTACATCATGCAAAATTAGAATTAGAATAAAGCACTAATGTAAAAGTCACCTATGTCATAACAAAAAGCCCTTACTTAACCAAATAAATCAAGCCAGCAATGTTAAGCAGGGTTTTCCCTAACATTATAAGGCTTAGGCGCAGCACCTAAGCCTAATGAACGTAAAATCAATGTGAGCATCAAAACTAACTAAATGACTTTCCTCAGATCTAAGGATTGTAGTTGGTCCCCAGTGGACGTCTTTAAGCTGTTCTAGCTTTTTCAACGTTTAATAATATAAATTATTAATTAATAATAACGGTGCAAAATGATATGAAATTGCATGTTTATTTTAATTGGAAAACATTTTCTTGAAGGTGAACCCCTAAATTCACCTCTAAATTCGTGCAACTAAGTCTTTCACAAACCATGGAAAGCACTGTTAAGTTTTTAAAATCTGAAACGGGCCCTAAAGGGAGTTTTGTAGCTATAAAGCCTTCAGTAATGTGTACATTTACATTTTAATATAATCTAATAACGTGTATATTATTAGTTGCCCTGATGTACAATTACAAAACCAACATCAAAGTAAACATGGAAGGCGCTGCAGTATTATGCTCATTTCTAGGGCTACACAATGGTCAGGTCACAAATCGTATAAAGGGAAAACAAAGCATCTACAGCCATACTAGAACCTCTGCCACTCTGGTTAGAGCATATTGTTAGGATCACATATGAACTATTCCTCCTGTGCTTGTCTTTGTTCTCTGGAAGAATGGTGCCTATGAGGAGATACAGGAGCGCCCCCAGAAGCCAGACTCAGGAACTGCACTCAACAATATTTATGTCACAGCCAACGCTCCCACAAACCCCTCTGCCCCGCAGCATTACTCCACGGTCAACTTTCCCAACAGCTCTGGAGAAGCTAGTGGTGACACATATTCTACTGTGTGGGACAGCAGCCATAGTCCCGCCCACTCTGCTGTCAATCATCCATCCAGACTTCCTGAAGACCCTTTCTATTCTACGGTCAACAACCCACAGCAGCACTGAGACCAGTCCTGACACTTAGTCACAGGGCTTCTGCACTGATATACACCAAGTTACCAGCCCTCTAACCAGCACTGCAGTTCAATACAACATGTCCAACTACCACCCCAATAAGGACCACACAACTCAATCAACACCTCTGATCTATATTCATCAGAGGTGTCAAGTAAAAAAGTTCAAATACTTTGTTACCTTACTGAAGCAGACATTTTTTGGTATCTATACTTCACTGGAGTAATTATTTTACAGCAGACTTTTTACTTCTACTCCTTACATTTTCACGCAATTATCTGTACTTTCTACTCCTTACTTTTTAAAAATAGCCTTGTTACTCTTATACAGACAACAATACAAGGGTAATTGTTACTAAGCCTGCCCTGCACCAATTTTCTTGTACAGTTTTGTTATCCTACTGTACATCCGTTGCCCTCACAGATTCCTGCAGCTAAGCTTGGATGTACATTTACATTCCAATAAAGCCTATTGATAACATGCCTCTGAAGTTTGACTTTTTTTGCACCATTACAATACTTATAGGCAACTAGTCATCATATATTCCGCTCTATGAAACACATGTTAATGCTCAGTAGTACGCATATATGGTTCTTTAATGTATTTGCATTGTACTAAAATGTGTTCATTTTCAATGGGCAAAAATGCGGCTGAAACAGGTGCATACCAAATTTTTCAACATTAAAATTTTAATATAACATTATAGTATATTATGGCCTTTAGAAACATGTTTTTTTGTGGAGGTGGGATAGTGCACTATATAGGCCCCTGTGGGACGGGCTAAGCTTTTGTCCTTAATGGCATTTCTTTTCCCCTTACATTACTTTTATACTTTAAGTAGTTTTGAAAACAGTTCTTTTACACTTTTACCTGAGTAAAAAGCTTGAGTTGATACTTCAACTTCTACAGAAGTCTTTTAAAACCTAGTATCTATACTTCTATCTGAGTAATGAATGTGAATAATTTTGACACCTCTGATATTCATTGATAATAAGAGTTAATCCAGGACAGTTGGATTGGATTGCATGTCTCAGACTAATGTAATTTATATATATTTTATTGAATTTTTTTTTTGTATTGAGTATACTGTTTTATATATTGTGCAATTTGTTTTGTAACATCTAGGTATTTCTTCTTTTTTTTAAAACCTTCCATTTTTTTGTACCAACATAATGCATTTTAACATCCTGTCACTTGTCTTTTCAATATCTTTCAATATAGTATTTGAATTACAAAAAAAATGCCTTATGGTGATATTAAACAAGGTTTACTATCACATTGAGTAGTCTTCTTCATCCTATAATTGATATTACAAAGAGTATGCGTTTATCCATATGATGCACATTGCACACAATTTGGGAGATATGAATGTAAGATGATTGCAGAAGTGACACTGATCTGTGTTTTTGTTTATTATTTTTAAAGAAATTGCAGAACAGATTCCGAAAAAAAATCCAGTGTGGTAGGGTTTACATTTTTATGGTATAATCGGCATCGGCACTAAAAAAAATCTATATCGGTCGATCCCTAACCATGCTTTATAATAAAAAATACATGGAAATCTCACTTTTTACAGGCCGTTAAATATATATTTTCCAGTTACATTATCACATCCATTTTTCTTCAAAACAATGAAGAAAAGAACATTTATCCTACCATCTTATCTACCTGCCACTAACCTTTCTGACTTCAGAGGGGTCAAAGGTCATCCCCTAGAAAGTAAATAGTTCCCTTAACCCCCCAAACCAATAAATAACACAAGAAATCATTTGGTAAAGTCTGTATAGCCCAATTTTGCATTAGGAAGAATGGGGACAATGTGCAGTGGTATAAACAAGAGCTATTGATATGTTGATAGATGGATTGGTTCCTGTACAAGCTGCTGGGATTGATATGGTTAATGCTGTAATATGCAAAACTCAGTGATGATAAAAGAGTAATTGGTGGAAGAAGATGAGTAGGGCGGGCGGGCTGTGCAGACCCTGAATATCAACCGACAGATTGAAATAGGAACCGACAGTAGAGTAGAGAATAGTCTCACTGAGGATTTCAGCATCCAAATCAACACAATGAGGAACTTTCTTCTGATCTTTCTCTCACTGATGATTACAGGTAAAAAATATGATTACTGTCTGACTTTGATAGATACCTGTCACAAGCTCTTAAGAAATCCAAACCAACCGATTTCAACACATCCTGTGGTGTGTTTTCAGCTACTCTGAGTGTAATCCTTTACTTTAACACAGCTCACAGTGTCTTACTGCAGCACTGGTTCACAAACTAAAACCAAGAAAATAAATTAGTACTACTACATTTAATACTAATTTTATTACATACATTTTCTGCTTCTCATAAGGGAATTTAACCAACGCAGATCATCTATAGCCTGTTCACACCGGTAGCATTTCCTGTAAATATGCAACTTTCACTGTTTTGAATTTGATATAACCTACAGTCTGTTCAAACACCTTTGCAAACATTTAGTGATTCTACTTAACTTATTTATTTATTTTACTGAAGAACATGTAAACAGAGGTTTCTTGTATTAAACGAAGATAGAACAAGAATTCTGGATGGAGAAAACACAAGAGGAAGTGAAAGTCTTATATTGGCCATTGTAAGAAAAAATAGCCTGCATGTTCAAAAGAACCAAACAGGTGCAGAAACAAACTGTTGATAACAATTCAAGCTGCCTTAACCGTGGCAGCAACATACAGGAAATACACTGTTCTGTATATAAATGTTATAGCAGAATTATTAGTGACAATACAGTTAATACAATTTAATGAATAAATAAAAAACACTAGGTGTTTGCAGGGCTGTATAGATATTTGCTGATTCATGTCAATATTAAGCTATTAGACCTATGTTTGTGAATACATTACATATTACTGAAGAACCATGGCCTGTATGACCTACTGATAACTATGAGAGATTTACAGACCACACACCCAGTGAAAAGTCTGGCACTCTGCGGCTTAAACATGCTGGCTTGCTAGCTTTCAATATTTACATTTTGATAAGTTCCAGTTTAATACAATACATTTTTGCCTTTTAAACAACAAAACCCCATCTTTATATCTGCCTTAACTACATATTGGCTATTTGGGAGCAGTAACACATAGCTGCTTTAATTTCGCAAGTTTGTTATAGCTAACCAATGCTGATTGGTCCAGATAGTCACAGAAAAGAAAAGGTTAACAGAAGAACAGCAAAAGGGTAGTTCTCCACAGCCCTTCACTGTCTCATATTTGGGATCTACTGGTAGAAAGTGTACGTTGTATGAGTAGAGAGCTAATTCAGACAACCGCTATCTAATTTAGAAAAGTTTCAGTGTCTGACATGATGTGAACTTTTGTCTTTGTCTGATCTACCCATTGTAAAGCCAGGTCTGTGGTGATGGGAGGATGTATGATGGATGGGGTAAATTCACCTGCAAATATCCCAAAACAAATGGAAAATATTAAAGTAGACAAAGACAAATACCCATACAAAGTACTAAAACTGATGTGTGGGAAAATAATAGTTTTTGTATACCATGATATAGGGGTGGGAATCACCAGAGGCCTCACGATACGATATCAACCCGATACTTATGTGACGATGATTGTGATTTTAAACATATTGCAATATTCTGCGATATATTGCAATGTATTACCTTTTTTCAAACTTCAGATTTTTCCCAATTTCACAACATCTGTTTTATCTAAAAAAATACATTTCTCTGTTTGTTCATCTCACTTCAATTTTATTGGTGCAAAATGTAATTGTCAAGCAGACAAACTGACCAACACATAAAACATAAAAGATTGATATTTGGCGTCTGTGTATCGATACAGTATTGCCACGAAAAATATGGCGATACTATACTGTATTGATTTTTTCCCCCACCCCTACCATGATACAAAAACTAAAACTCTCAGGGTGGCCATCAGACAACTTGAACAAAAGGAATTTGGGGTTTATAGTTTGTGTGAATTTCCCCAAGGAGACAAATCTTTCCCTGACACATAGAACCTCACATTGCTAGTTGGTAAGAGACACTCACTATTAATGTGTTTTTGAATAAACTCAATATTAAAATATGGTCAGACGTTTTTTTATTAAGAAACTTACTTAGAATGTAACAACACAACGCACATGTAATGAATCAAATTTTCACAGACTGTGTTTTGAGGCACACATCAAGCCACTGATTTTTGATTAGAGATTTAATCCTTAAAGACCTCAGATATCAGAAATGTAAAGTTTGGTGCCACTATTATTAACATTAACTAAGTGTGGTGACATATTCTCCCAAAATGTAGTTCTGCATTCTGTCACTATCACTTTTGGTTATTATGCCTTCAGCTAAACAAATTAGCAGAAATGGAAATCAATCTGCCATAAACAACGGATTACAAGACAAGACGATATAATAGGTGAATAAACCACACACTGTACTGTATCAATGAGACGGCATTCATTTCAAGCAAGTGTTAGTGATACATTTTGCTGATTTAGTGTCATTTTAAAAAGCTTAAAGCCCTTCCTTAAATTCTTGCTGTGTAGGCACTATAAAATCAAGTTTACTTACTTACATTTTGCATTCTTCTTTTTATTTACAGATGACAGCTGCTAGACACCATTTATTCAAACAGTGTACAGAACAGCTAACACCACCATCTCATGTGACAAAAGAAACGACTGCAGATTCATGTTTGTCTGCAAAGAGAAAATAAAGAAAAATATACAATGAAAGAGATTAATAGGACTAACCTGTGATCTACTGATTAATCCTGAGAGTGTGTTTCTGATCATGTTCCAGACAGACGGTGTATGTTTTGTTGATAGAGATCATATTCAGACTGCAGCTCTGAGATTGTTTCAGAATCTGACATGATGTAAACTTTTCTCTCTGATCTACAGGCTGGGAGGCCTCATCTGATGTGAAGGGATGCACAGACGGATGGGTGGAATTCACCTGCCAGCATAAAACAAGTCAACAATATCACAAAGACAACCCCCCAATCATACGAAGCACTCAAAAGAATGTGTGGCAGACCAAGGACAGAATTTCTGTGTACCATGATACAGCAAATAGAAAACTCAGGGTGGTCATCAAACCACTTCAACATGGGGACTCTGGGGAGTACAAGTGTAAATGTATATTTGACCAAAGACCTGACTGTGAAGAAGTGTACTTGAACGTTGGTAAGAAATGCTGCCTCTTTTTATCACTGTCTCTCATGTCTCTCATCAGACATGCACACTTAGACATACAGTACTCCTATTGTTCTAGTCATCATCTAATGAGTAACCAAGTTACAAAACAAATGGAAATAATTTAGCCATAAAGCACATAGTACCAGGCATGATGGAAAGATTTCACACGTTTTACCTTCCTTGTTTATTTTCAGATGACGGCTGCCAGACACCATTGATTCAAACTGCGTACAGAACAGCTAAAACCACCATCTCATGTGACAAAAGAAACTCCAGAGTCATGTTTTTCTGCAAAGACAACGGTATAATCTGTGAGAATATTTTATCACCAAAATCTTCTCCGAAGTCAAACGGGTCCTTCACTCTCACAGAGACCAGCAGTAGCTTCACCATGTCCATCAGTAATGTGTCCTCACAGCATGCTGCTGTCTACTGGTGTGGAGTGGAAACAGATAATGGACGTAACAGAGCTGGACTCAGAAAAATACAACTAAAGGTTGATGGTGAGAAACAAACATCTGACACTTTTAGGTTTGATTTACTCACACATATAATGAAGGTGTCTCTGAAATCTGATGTTAAATACAGTTACTGATAGGCAATTTGTCTTTCTGTCTGTCTACAGATAATATTAAGATATTCACTAGGTCTCCAACAGTTGGAGAGAATCTCACATACTGGTGTGGATATCCAAGGAGTACTTGGATAAAAAAATTCATCTGTAAAGGAGAAGATCCATCTACATGTAAACAGATAGTAAGCACTGCACAGAGCAATGCTGGAAAATTTTCTATGATGGATGACAAAGTGAAAAATATCACCATAACAGTGAGAAACATAACAACAGAAGACTCTGGGACATACTGGTGTGGAGCAGAAAGAAATTACCCAAAACAGAGCAACCCATTCTTCCACAGGTTCATGATGACTGTCGGTGAGTCGAGTTAATTTATTTTGTGGATCTGACCCTGGTTCAGATTGTGAGGGAGTAACTCATCTATTATAAGCATGAAGAGAAAGCTACAACAATTCTTGATCAGTGCTGGACTTATATTTAAATTTTATGAAGTTAAATAATAACTGTGTTTTGATCTGTTGAGTTTCAGCCAACACAATTCTTCCTAAATGACTACTAACAGTAGAAGCAATGAGCCCATTCATACTGTATTAGAAGAAGCAAATATGTCTCTAAACCATTAAAGGCGTTACACAGGAGCAAAACAAGAAAAGGAAGTGGTTTATTAAGTTAAGCGAAGGTGGGTGAGATAAAAAGGTGTGATGTGCGTCACCTCAGTCCTAACAACTGTTATACTTGAAGTTCTCATTTTATAATCATAAAATGCGTCATGTTAAAAACACTTGTCAAACTTAACCAAAGCTTTAGTAATTTAATCTTAATCTTAATATTACTATAATCTATGCCCACAACTTATTTAAAACCTTTATATCGCCTGTAAACTGAACATTTACTCTTTACACAATAACCACAGATGATAAATGTATATAATAGTAATAATAATAATAACATTAATATTAATTGCATTAGCTGCTTCCACAACACTTATTCTTCATTGCAGAGCGGGTGCTGCTTTTATAAACATGCTGCCTGAACTATGAATGATTCCGTTTCCTCTACAGACATGCATCATTTACTGAGGACAGTCACTGTCATATGATTTCTGTGATCAGCCACTTTGAGAAAGACTTTTTATCAAATGGCAGTGAGCTGTGATATCCTGATGCTGACTGATACTTGAGCTTGTTGCTATTTATGTTCTTGTGTTCATTTCCTGTTCTTCCCTTTCACATTCAGAGAGTGCTGCAGTGATGTGACAGACTGTATCAGCATCAATCTAAACCTTTAACAACTGATACACTTTCAAGTTTCTACAGATTTTATCCCCACAGATGTAGTGTCTTCATTTTAAAACAATTTTTTCATTATCTTTTATGTTGATTCACATTATTTTTTTTATTTACATATTTACATTCCTTTTTATTCCCTTTTGAAAGTGTTATCGGTCACTGTAATTGTCCCCCACACTGTACAGTAGCTTGTAAAAACACACTGTGAAGTTTAACTGAAGCTCATGTGAGGCTATGTGCGGGACTATTTTTTTTGGTCAGAGCAGTTGCCAGGCAACCAGCGAAAACTCCAGGCCAAGAAATATCCCAAGACCTAACCCTAACCTCCAAAATCTATCACATTTGTATTTTAATAGGGAGGTTTTTGTCCAAACACATTCTAACATGTTTATCAGTGAGCTTTAGAGGTGCTGGAAGGCTGATTTGGTAAACGTTGGACAGAGGCCAAGCTAGCCGTTTCCCTGTTTGCAGTCTTTTTGCTAAGCTAAGCTAACCGGCTGCTGGTTGTAGCTTCAAATTTATCAGACAGACGTGAGAGTGGTATCAATCTCCTCTCTGCCGAAAAGCAAATACATTCCCCACAACGTTAAAGTATTCCATTAAAAGGCTATATAACCCTTTTACACAGCAGATAGTAGGAAAAGCAATAAGTAATAACATTAAACATAGCTGAAAGTGACGCAGCATCTCATGACAGTGTGAACAATATTAGGGCCCTGAAACCATTGACATATATATAATGGACCAATAAACCCCGTTGCTCTGGACGGAGACCAGTGAAGGATATTAGAAGCACTTTTCCGGTGATGGCCAGCTTTACTGCGCAGCCTCCAACTGACAAGAGACAACGTAAATGTGACGTGAGCAACGTGTCTGAAAGTTGTAAGACTTCTGGTAGCTGTGCCAAGAGAAATCTCAATCATTCCCAATCTTAAAGAGACGGAGAGCGTAGGTATATGTAAGGAGATAATATAAGCACAGGCTAATTATTGCTAACTAACATGCTAGTTAACATTAGTAATTAAACCTAAACAGCTAACGTAAGTCAAAACTGCCTGCAAGCTTCTCCTGTACTATACGGTAATTCCTCTACTGTGCGACAGTAAGTCACTTGGTTATGACACAATCGTTAGCCTATTTTTACAAAAACGTCTGCTACGGAGCCATAACGTGAGGTACAAGGTAATGGAGCCTTTTATACATTGTCGTGTTTCTTTAGAACTAAACAATGGACAAATAGAGTCTTTAAACATTTCTGATGTAAAGTTATTCGCTGTCAAAGTGGTGCCAAAATGTATGCTAGTCAGTGGAATGCCAACGGGAGGGGATCTCTTTGTAGCGTCAAAATGGCGCCATAGGAGGTTCGAGTTCTGAAGCGAAGCTTACCCCCTTGCCTGAAACCAGTCCCTCCAGGATTTCGCGATGTCGCGATCGCGCCAATTCACGCAAATTCAACCAATCACCGCGACTTTGGTGCGATTCGCAATTTTGACCAATCACCGCAACTTTTCTGCAACTTTGACCAATCATCGCGGTCTCCTGCCAAGCGTCGTCATACGTCAACAAACTCACTTTCTTGTTTTGTTCAGAAGATGCAGCAGCATGCGCAGCAGACATGTGTGCTGCCAGCGTCTCAGATTTACATACAAAAATAACAGCAAAGGACCGTGAAAAACAGTATCCAGATGTTCTTTACGAAAGCGGGGGTAAACGGTTTTGCAAGACGTGCAACGATTTAGACTTTAACGATTTAAAAGCCGCTGCCGTTTCAATCCTGGCTGTCGGCTCTCTGCAGCGGGTGGGGCTACTGCTCCGTTCCCTCCGCGACTGACACTTGCACACACACAGACACACACACAAACACAGACAGACACACAAACAACACACACGGTGGATGCAGGTGAAAAAGGAGATGAGACGAAACAATGACGTAAATTGAGGACAGCTACGCTCGTTATTGTAAGTGCAATGATAAGTCAAAGTCAGTACTTTATCAAACTGTATGAATGTGAGTCCCAGGCCAGGTTAGGAAATGAACTAACAATGTAAAGATCAACAAGCCAGTGAAACATATGTTCAAAATATGATTCATTCAATAAATTATTATTTTTTTGTCTTAAATCCACCAACCATTTTCATATTATATCAACATTTGCAGCATCCTGAGCCTTTCTGGTAAGGTTACTAGGAAAACTCAGCTCAGGATAGTTTTATTCTCCCCAAAACAGGTTTCCTTTTTATTTTTAAAGAACTATAAAAAAAAAAAAATTTCAACTTTTTTGCAACTTTCGCTGTCTCCTGCAACTTCATTGCAACAAACATACAAAATGCACTAATTTTTTTACAAAAGCTCCCACGAAATCAGGCATTTTGGACCGCAACAATCTCAAAAAAAGGCCGCGAAATCCTGGAGGGACTGCCTGAAACTGAAGCAGCTGAATGGAATTCAGTCTCATTCATTTTATTATTTACACCTGGGTTTTTTCTACTGTGACGACATATCAAAATCTCTTCATTCAATAACGTTTGGTTGTCACACATTCACTCAACTTCACTCGTAGAGTTTGTTCAAAACTGTTCCATAACATTTATGTCTGTGCCTTTTCTCTGTAACGATGAAAAAGAGTTAGAAATAGAAACTGGGCATGAACATTTGTGCTAGGTGGATGTATTAATGTACATTCAGTCTAAAAGTTTTTCTTTCTTTTGATGAGTTATTAATCTCTATGCTTTCATGCACAACTTGAATGCACTTTTGTTTGCTTTCAGTGACAGCAAAAAAAACACCAACACCACCCACATTTACTGTTTCATCTCAGTCAACTCCAACAACTACTGCATCTGCTTGGAGACATGGTAAGAGGTGGCCCGTCTGCTGCAGACGAGCATTTTTACTATTTAACCCTTGTGTTTTCTTCCCGTCGACCATGTACTTGTTGTCCAGTTTATAAAGCATGAAGTATAAATCATCACCCAATTCTGTTACATCTTCTTAGCCAACTTATTTCCAACCTATTACCACTAGTTTTACACTTATTTTTTTAATACATGGTCAAGAAACCTAATTTATATAAAATGATACCTAATTTCTGAGTTAAAAAAAGCTGAAATAAGGAATTATTTTGACTAACAGTTGAGATCAACAGGAAGATATGTTGATGGGTTATCACAGACTGGTATAAGTCAAAGTTTAGTCAGGATACTAACAGGAAACCATTTCAATTTTTTTTAATGGCAGCCAATAATCACACTTGTTGTCCTCCTTGTTGTCCGTTTTGCCTATTAATAAAGCAAAAAGTATAAATTATCACCCAATTCTGTTTTACACCTTTTAACACTGAATTTGGGTCAAATTGACTCGTTTTCAATTTTTGTTTTATAATCAGAAAATATGGGACTTAGAAATAAGTGCTGAAAATGTGTAGACGAAAAATTTTACAATTTAAAATGTTGGACAAAGCAAAAAAAAAAAAAAAAAAAAAAAAAAAAAAAAGGTGTCAAAAGCATCAACAACAAAAAAAGGTTGACGGGAAGACAACACAAAGGCTAGACAACTTCATTCCAACTCATTACCACTAGTTTTACCCTTATTTATGGTGAATAAACTTCATTTACATGAAATAATACCTAATTGTGGGGTAAAATAAGCATAAATTATGAATTATTTTCATTATAGTTAAGATCAGATGAATCTATGTTTGTGGATAATCACTGACTGGTAGCCTATATGTTAGTGATTTGTCAGGATATGGTTTTGAAATTATTTTATTATTTTTAATGGTAGCCAATAATCCCACCTGGGGCCCTATCTTGCACCCAGCGGAATAGCCTTTGTACACCGACGCATGTATCATTCCTATTTTGCACCCGACGCACAGCGGACTTTTCCCTCCACAGACGCACGTCGGTAAATTAGGGAATGTATTTGCGCTCCCGGGGGCGGTTCAGCGAAAAGAGGAGGCGTGTTCCGGCACAAACGTTATTGGTGTTATTTTGCAGTTTCAGAAAACAATTCCGCCACTGACCAGGAAAAACCTGGTCTAAAGTCAGTAGCACTAGTCTAAAGTCAGTGGCGCTAGTCTAAAGTCAGTAGCACTAGTCTAAAGTCAGTGGCGCTAGTCTAAAGTCAGTAGCACTAGTCTAAAGTCAGTGGCGCTAGTCTAAAGTCAGTAGCACTAGTCTAAAGTCAGTGGCGCTAGTCTAAAGTCAGTAGCACTAGTCTAAAGTCAGTGGCGCTAGTCTAAAGTCAGTAGCACTAGTCTAAAGTCAGTGGCGCTAGTCTAAAGTCAGTAGCACTAGTCTAAAGTCAGTGGCGCTAGTCTAAAGTCAGTAGCACTAGTCTAAAGTCAGTGGCGCTAGTCTAAAGTCAGTAGCACTAGTCTAAAGTCAGTGGCGCTAGTCTAAAGTCAGTAGCACTAGTCTAAAGTCAGTGGCGCTAGTCTAAAGTCAGTAGCACTAGTCTAAAGTCAGTGGCGCTAGTCTAAAGTCAGTAGCACTAGTCTAAAGTCAGTGGCGCTAGTCTAAAGTCAGTAGCACTAGTCTAAAGTCAGTGGCGCTAGTCTAAAGTCAGTAGCACTAGTCTAAAGTCAGTGGCGTGTTATTCAGATGCTATTTTAGGGGCGCATGCTTGGCCATAATGTAGCGTGCGCACAACGCGCATACACTTCTCTCATCTAAACGGACACAGCAGTTCCCATGTTTGCAAACCATACATAATTACAAGGAAAAGGAGCGGGTGGACGGAGATGGAGTGGGGGGAGGAGGAAGGGGCACAACAGGAGCAGCTGGTGCGTTTGGAGGCCCACGCTCCATGGCTGCAGCAATCCTCTCCAGACTTGAGGAGATGCGCCCGAGAGGAGCAGCAACATCGCCACCCGGTCAAGACGGCCATTTATTACTTTGCCGCATCCCAGACAGCTCCACTGGCGTGCGGCAGGCAAATCCACCGTTATAATAGCAATCCGCCATGGAACAAGCGCGCCTGAGATGACGCTCTGATTGGTTTATTGCACGTTACGCCCAAACCACACCTAGCTACTTCAGACCAACCCATTTTAGATTTGCGTCGGGCGCAAGAGTCATTTATCCCGCCGGTATAATAGCAACAGCGCCGGAGATCCGCCCACAAAGCTACTTGCGTTTTGCGTTTCATACTTGCGTTTTAGATCGTTAAAATAGGGCCCCTGGTGTCTTCCCAGGTCAAAAGTGACCTGGTCTGCTTTGCTTGTTCATAAAGCATAGACAATTATAATTTATCACTCAATTCTGTGTTACCACTTTTATCCAACTTCATTCCAACTCATCACAACTAGTTTTACACTTATTCTTTTTTATTTATGGTCAACAGACCTCATTTACATGAAATTATACCTACTTTCTGAGTAAAATGAGTTGAGATCATTAGTTGTTTTGGATTAATGGCTGGTATGTGACAATTATTATATCCCCAGGTTAAAATTAACTGATGCTATTGTATTCGCAAACAATGGAGAGCTAACAAAAAGGAAAAAAAATATTTACAGAAAAGTCTCCATTTAGGAAAAGACACATCAAATGTGTTATAACAAGTTTACAAAGCTGTAGTTTGAAGTTGTGTCTGTATGTTTTTATTTGTGTGTGTGTGTGTGTACGTGCGCACACACATGTGTTTGTGCGTGCATGTGTGTCTGTGTAAATTTTTATGTCAGGACAATAGTGTGATATATTGCAGGTCTCAGCTGTTTGTGTGTGTGTGCGTCTGCGTGTGTGTGTGTGTGGGTGTGCATGCATTTGCGTGTCCACGTCTGCCTGTACATGTGTGTCAGTGTGTGTTTGTGCGTGTTCATCTGCTGAAAAGAACAGTAGTGTGATCCATTGCCCTATGCAACGGGTGTGTGTGCATGTGTGTGTGTGGGTGTTTGTGTGTCTCCGCATGTGCATGCGTGTGTGTGTGTGTGTGTGTGTGTGTGTGTGTGTGTGTGTGTGTGTGTGTGTGTTCATCTGCTGTAAAGCGCAATAGTGCCCCATTGCACCACCGGGTCAAAATTGATCCAGGAAGGCCACAAATGCTATAAAATTAAATAAAACACCAAAAATTCAATGAAAGTAGTGATCATTAATTTTACTTGTGAAGAACATCATTGGGAACCACCAATGTTATTTTTGGTTAATTTGGTTGAAATAAACCCATATTTCTGATAAACAAACTTTGAAAAGGGGTCAAATTTGACCCGAAGACAACAAGAAGGTTAAGTTCTGTAAATTCTTCTTAGGTTCATCAACACAGACACTGGATAAAATGACTAGAGGTATAACTCACAACTTTTATTACGATGCAATATTATATTAATTCTTTCTGATATTAGCAATTGTATCGTTATCCATTCCAAGTCTGCCATGATAAGATTTTGATTTGATGCAATTCAGGGGCCTGCGATCACAAAAAGCAACTCAATTAGGAATTGACCATTTTATCAAAGAGCTCTTCCAGCGATTTAAATGAAAAGTAAACTTTGTCGTTTTAATAAAAATAATAAATAAAATATAGGAATTTCAAAATAAAGGTGCCGCATCTTATAGATGCCCTTTGCTGTGTGTCATCCCCTCTCTCTCCCCCCTCTTTCCTGTCTATCTGCACTAATTAAAAACAAACCTGTATTTTCACTTTGCATTGATTATATTGGATCGTTGATCCAATTCAATGTATCAGAATCAGAGACACCTGTAGTAATGACATGTGTTGACTGTTTTAAACCCATCTGGATATGTTCTCTGTTGTGTGCTTTATCTTGCAGGCGGCCCTGGGAGGATCATCACTGTGACTTTCTGTGTATCTGTGGTGGTGCTGCTGCTGCTGTTTGTGCTCATTTTGATTCTTATCTACAAACGTAAGAGTTATTACTGGTTCACGGAACACCAGACACACGCATATGGTACACCCAAAACCACATGGACGACATCTCCATCCTGTATGGATGTGATGTGTAGAAAAGCCAAAGCAGACAAATACAAGACTAGAGTATACTTGTCCTGGGGATACACAGTGGTAGTTAGGTGTCCTACTCAGTGAAACCAAACTGGAAAATACTAAATCATCAACAAGTGCAACTCTGTCAGTTTTTAACTGAACAGTGCATCAGGCGCTGGTTGAACATTTGGTGGCTGTAGCAACTGTGTCTCTGCCTGATGGAAAGTGGTGAAATCGATCCACTTGATGTCCTTCTGCTGGTTTATTGTTTTTGTTCTCTGCCTTTTCTTTCTGCCAGGACGTTCAAAAAACAGAAGAAATGCAGCAGCAGCAGCAGCACATCAAAGAGGTTAGTGCATAAATAAAACCCAGAAGGATACCCAATATACAAAACAATATCTATATTGTATTTTACTGTGTTAGAAGACATGGGAATTCTTTAAAATATGAAATACAATTTTTTATATAGGTCTGCTAAATTGATTTTGTTTTCACAACAGAGAAATATAATACTGAAAGTTTAACCCATTTCAAGTTTTTATTTGATATGCACAAGGAAACTTAAAATGTACAGATCTATAATAGTTATTTTAAAGTGTGACAGTGAAAAAGTGAAAGTTTATATAGGAGACAACCTACACAGCAGAAGGTTTTATTTATTATTTAATTTGATCCGAGACAGCTTTTAAATAATTTACTCCTGGCTTTACCTGCTCTGATGTTTGCACTACAATTAAATAGTTGTAATTAAATGTATTTTTCATTCTTCCCTGAAAGGAATATATCTACGAGGAGATACAGGAGCACCCCCATCACCCAGACTCAGGAAATGCACCCAACACGATTTATGCCACTGCCAACTTTCCCACAACCCCCTCTGCCTCGCTGCATTACTCGACCGTCATCTTTACAAACTGCTCAGACAAAGCTGGAGCTGAGACACTGCTCACCAAACCCAGCTCCTCTGCCTGTGAATATTCAACTGTGAAAAAAAGCCAAAGTCAAACCTCCTCTAGTGTCAACCAGCCTTCTTCAGAGGATCCTCTCTACTCAACAGTCAACAAGTCACGGGAGCAATGAGGAAGGATCAGTCTGGGGTTTTACCGTGGAGAATTTCAATGTCTTGGATAAATGGGAAAAATTCTGATCAAATAGTATCTGTGTTTATACAGCTTAAAAACAATTGATAAGCAGGCTAAATAAAGAATAGCATCATAAAGGCGGATAGATGTAAAATACATTGTTTTAAAAAGCGACATTTGCATGTATTATATTCCAAATAAAATTAGTCTCGTCAATAGACTTAAGTGTGTTTAAGACAGGTCGGGTGGGTTTCTGACATCGACACAGAGCCCTGACACACTGAGGACAGTCCGCACAGGGACAGAGTACGCAGCGAGTACTAGTCCACAGCGAGGTCCGGGCGAGCCACCTTCACCCCGGCCCTTTCCGTTTCCGTTCCTCTTTCTCACGCGAGGCCACGAGGCAGTGGAATGCCCTTCCCACAGAATATATCTTATGTATAAATTCCCACACATTCTCATGCCTAACAAAGAGTTGGTTGTTGAGTAAGCAAGTTTGCGCACATCTATAAGATAGGCCTACTGTATGTGTGAGTGAGTGCTCGCTCAGCACGGGTAGGAGAGACTAGACCGCCGCCGCGGTACCGACTCATCGAAGATCCAGCAGATCAGATAAGCAAAGCCCATGACATGTTGTCGCCATAGCGACTGCAAGCAGCGGGGATTAGACTGTGTTGAAAGCTCAACTTTTCAAGCTGAAGCCAAGAAGCACTCTACCATTAGGCTACATTCAAGTTAAAGTGTGGGAGAAGTGGTTCAACTTGGAATTTGCAATAAGGACTCCTGACATTACAGTGCTTAGCCTGTATGTTTTGGGGATGAATCTAATGTGCTGGAGTTTCTGGTTGTTTCATGCTACAAGGTGTAAAGGGGAATCTAACTCCATAATGGAGTGGATAAGTTTTGAGTATAATGGTGAAAGAAAAGGACAACATAAGTTTAAGTACTCCTCCACGACTCCTCCAAATCACAGAGAACACAGATGGGATGAGTTATATTTTGAATGTGCACAAGGTTTTGAACATAAGCAGAAATCTTGCTCAAACACATCTGAAATATTACAGTCCAGGGGTTTATTAATTCATTAAAATTAATGAATGTATCATTGAGGTGAATACTTCCCCTACTAAAAACGCAAAAGAGGAGGGAGGAGTATATGATGCCTAGGCTACATGTGTGCTGACTCATATACCTGGAAAAGTCGATCCAAAGGAGAATAAATAGTTGAAAGCAATACAGAATGCCTAAGAGCCTTATTGCAATATATTCCATTATGTTTTTATATTTTGAATTGTCCCCTATGTTTCCCTTTACATAAAGATAGTTCCAGCATAAATTGATTTAGAAAAAGGTAGAAATAGGTGCATTAAAATGCACCTGAATGCAGGAAATGAAGTGTTTAATGTTCAACATTTTCTGGGGGAGGACCATAGATCCCCGGCATCATAAGTCACCACACACATCTGGAAACAAAACCTTGGTCTTTAGGTTGCCAGGTCATTAAGGCCAAATGTTGGTGCCATCTAACTAACTGGCCAGCTAAAATGAACATACACTGGTTATTAACAAGCTGGGCAAACCAAATGCCATTTAGCATTGCATTCAGTTTATTTAAATGGCTCCGGGCTAAGCCCCGAACCTCCTCAAATCTTGGAAACGCCCCTGGGAATTACTTTCACCGGACAATGGCCCTCATTTATCAACCTAACGTAGAAACCAGCGCAGATATGAGCGCAGAAATCATCTTACGACAGGCTTCACGTGGTATTCATGAAAAGTTCGTATCACACCAATCCGAGCGTAAGAATGGTCGTACATTGATAAATGCGGCGGCTGGAAACGATCGTCATTTAAATATCATGCCCCAATATATTCTGGGTTTTGAGGCCTC
Source organism: Perca flavescens (assembly GCF_004354835.1). Lineage (NCBI taxonomy): Eukaryota > Metazoa > Chordata > Actinopteri > Perciformes > Percidae > Perca > Perca flavescens. The sequence goes on from NC_041334.1 coordinate 9,475,087, forward strand.
ACCCCTACAATTTACGACATGGCGAGACGTAATCCGGCTGAGAAGCGGAACTTTTCAGAGGTGGCGATTGAAACCCTGATATCTCCGGTTCATTTGCACTAACGTGTGTACTTTTTGGCAGCCTGAAAACTGGTATAAAGGCTGTAGAAAGAATGCGGGATGAAAAGAGATCACTGATGCGGTCAACAGTGTTGCCGTAGTAAATCGGACTCCAGCTGAAGTTTAGCCTATTTAATTTATACATCACATTTTCTATAGTCCTAATAGTAATATACAGGCTTCTATTGCAATCTATTAGGCCTACATGTAGGTGTACCTATAATTAAATAAACACACGGTAGCGGAGTTTATGCAGTGTCTTTTATTTTACGTGTGTTCGCCGGAACGAGGCAATAGCTGAGGGAGAGCTGCGTGTCCTCCGCCCCCGTGCTGGACCCTGTCTCCTGACAGCAGAGGGCTGGAAAAACAAGCCAAAATAACTTGGTCAATGGCAGAAATAAATCATTCACTTGAAAGAGAAACAAAAACCTGAAGAAGAATAAATAAAAGGTTTTGCATCGTCATGTTTCCTGTATTGAATATCATTGCCAAACATAACACTATAGGCTACCTTTTAAAAGTGAGGAATAATATCCTGTCTCCTTCGTATAGCCCTCAGTTGGTGTCTGTTCTGGACACTGCTCTCTGGGCATCTGGTCATCTGGCTCCATCGCTACATTTATGGCACCGTGTTTTCCTGTGCGATGTTGTGCAGAACCCCCCAGGCTAAAACAATGTTGCAGACCGGCGCATAGAGGTCTTGTAAAAGAGCCAGATCTGCCATTGCTGATAATTGATCAACTGATGACTTCTCCTTCTCCTGTTAAACTGATTATATGCTGCACCGCAAGTCCACACTGACTCAAAAACTTGCGTACACGAGTTCAGACCAGACGTGAGATTTGATTGCAGCCTACGCTCACGTCCAAATTGATAAATGCCGAGCTTTGCGTAGGAATCGGCATACGCCCGTCGTACGCCTGTTTTAGGTCGTACGCACGTTTCATAAATGAGGGCCATTATTTCTAGAGAGATTAAATATGTCAGACTTCAACAGGTTATTCTAGTCAAAAACATTGTTAACAATGAAATCCTTCTCAGACTTCAGTAATAAGGCTTTTTTTACGGATATGAAATTAAGTTATTTTATACTGTAAGTTTATATATAAGGGACAAGCAACACACATTTGACACCTTTTAAATCATTTACTCCTGGCTTTGTACATACTCGCTCTGATGTTTGCATTAGAATTATATGGAAGTTTGTTAAATTCTGTCTACAATGTTGAGTACAATTTGTATGGTCAGTGCTTATTGTTTGGATTGGAGGAACTGTTCAGACTGTAATAACTTTAGTGATCAGCTGAATTTGAACCCTTAACCCTAATAGCTGCACAACCAAATAGCTGCACAACTAACTGGTATAACGGTTTCCTCATTTAATCTTAACACAGCATGAAATGTATGCTATGTTAGACTTTGTTACTTTCTACTTTGGTGCTATCTGGTGGTGGGAGATGGCATATTCTACTGTGTGGGACAGTGGGCCATAGTCCCGCCCACGCCCGCCGATAGGGGGGCCAAACGGGTCTGTTGTCCCGGGCCCACAGTGGGGGGGGGCCCAGAACTGGGCCCTCATTAAATTATGGAATAATTAAAAATCTTTTTTTAAATAGGCCTATTTGTGGAAAAAAATATGTAGCATAATATTTGAATTACGTAAAAGCTTTTTATTTGTTTTCTTCCTAATTGTCCTGGAAATGGTGGTCAAGAACCCCACCCCCACCCCCAACATAAAAATGGTTTGGCCACTGATCAAAATTTGATGTTGTCACTTGATTTGAAGTTCAGTACGCTCAAAATGTCCGGTCAGCACAAGTCCGGAGCTCGGAAAAGGAAAGAAAAGAGAAGAAGAAAATAGAGGCCTTAGAGATTTTCTAAACAAATATTTAAAAAAAAGGTGGTGACGGTGAAGCTGGAACTGTCAACGTAGAGCAAGGTAAGAAACAGCGCAGCCATTGTTTACGAGCCAGCTCTAATGTTAACGTCCATTAGCTCGTATAAAGCCGGACACAACACGTTAACTTTGACAGAAACAGTTGAGTTTGGTAGCTCCGTCAGTAAGGATGAGACAGAGAGAGATCCAGATGCAGTCAGGTGACAGAGAGAGTGATGCGGGAGGGGCCCGCTGCCCCGCAACGGAGGGACAGAGTCAGGCTACCCGTGAGAGAGAAGAGAGAGAGAGATAGAGAGAGTGAAGGTGCTCGCTGCCCTGTCGGAGAGTCTGAGCAGGATGGATCAGAGACTGATTAAACACTCAATTTCAGTGAGAGATGTGAGGAGAGGAAGAGCAAGGGAAAAGGAGAGATCTGGCCGCGAGGGGGTGGGGGGGGCCCATCTAAGATCTCGTCCCGGGCCAAGGCAAGACTGTCAGCTGGCCTGGTCCCGCCCACTCTGCTGTCAATCATCCATCCAGACTTCCTGAAGACCCTTTCTATTCTACTGTCAACAACCCACAGCAGCACTGAGACCAGTCCTGACACTCTTCACTTCATTTTAAGGTTTAGTCACAGGGCTTCTGCACTGATACACACCAAGTTACCAGTTGTGCAACCAGCACTGCAGTTCAATACATGTCCAACTACCACCTCTATAAGGACCACAGGACTCAATCAACACTTCTGGTCTATATTCATTAATAATAACCAGAACAGTTGGATCGGATTGCATACGGGTGTGCTTGTCTCAGACTAATGTAATTTATATATAGTTTATTGATATTGTTTTGTATATTGAGTATACTGTTTTATATATTGTGCAATTTGTTTTGTAACATCTAGGTATTTCTTCTTTTTGAAAAACCTTTCTTTTTTGTACCAACATGATGCATTTTAACATCCTGTCACTTGTATTTTCAATATCTTTCAATATTGTATTTGAATTACAAAAAAAATGCCTCATGGTGATATTAAACAAGGTTTACTATCGCATTGAGTAGTCTTCTTCATCCTATACATGATATTACAAATCCTATGTGTTTTTATGGCCCAAAACAATAATTCCAAAGTGGTTTACTGACACTGGGAAGAAAAGTCCTGATGGCTCATTTTAAGGCAAAGTTTCTGAATACAGCTGTGTGCATTTCTCTTTGGATTGAGCGTTTGATACTTTAAAAGTACTTCTATAACACTTTGACCTGCTTTATAATGAAAAATACATGACATCTCACTTTTTACAGGCCGTTAAATATATATTTTCCAGTTACATTATCACATACATTTTTCTTCAAAACAGTGAAGAAAAGAACATTTATCCTACCCTCTTATCTACCTGCCACTAACTTTTCTGACTTCAGAGGGGTCAAAGGTCATCCCCTAGAAAGTATATAGTTCACTTAACCCCCAAAATCAATAAATAAACAATAAATAATTTAGTAAAGTCTGTATAGCCCGATTTCGGATTAGGAAGAATGGGAACAATGTGCAGTGGTATAAACAAGAGCTATTGATATGTTGATAGATGGATTGGTTCCTGTACAAGCTGCTGGGATTGATATGGTTAATGCTGTAATATGCAAAACTCAGTGATGATAAAAGAGTGATTGGTGGAAGAAGATGAGTAGGGCGGGCGGGCTGTGCAGACCCTGAATATCAACCGACAGATGGAAATAGGAACCGACAGTAGAGTAGAGAATAGTCTCACTGAGGATTTCAGCATCCAAATCAACACAATGAGGAACTTTCTTCTGATCTTTCTCTCACTGATGATTACAGGTAAAAAATATGATTACTGTCTGACTTTGATAGATACCTGTCACAAGCTCTTAAGAAATCCAAACCAACCGATTTCAACACATCCTGTGGTGTGTTTTCAGCTACTCTGAGTGTAATCCTTTACTTTAACACAGCTCACAGTGTCTTACTGCAGCACTGGTTCACAAACTAAAACCAAGAAAATAAATTAGTCTACTACATTTAATACTGATTTTATTACATACATTTTCTGCTTCTCATAAGGTAATTTATCCAACACGGATCATCTATAGTCTGTTCACACCGGTAGTATTTCCTGTAAATATGTAACTTTCACTAATGTTTTGAATTTGATTTGTCTGTTCATGAAACATCCCTTTGCAAACAGACAGTGATTCTACTTATCTTATTTATTTATTTATTTATTTAACAATTCAAGCTGCCTTAACCGTGGCAGCAATTTACAGGAAATACATTGTTCTGTATATAAATGTTATAGCAGAATTATTAGTGACAATACAGTTAATACAACTGAATAAATAAAAAACACTAGGTGTTTGCAGGGCAGTATAAATATTTGCTGATTTATGTGAATAATAAGCTATTAGATGTATGTTTGTGTTTGTATGACCTATTGATAACTATGAGAGATTTACAGACCACACACCCAGTGAAAAGTCTGGCACTGTGCGGCTTAAAAATGCTGGCTTGCTAGTTTTCAATATTTACATTTTGATAAGTTCCAGTTTAATTCAATACATTTTGGCCTTTAAACAACAAAGCCCCATCTTTAAATCTGCATTAACTACATATTGGCTATTTGGGAGCAGTAACACAAGCCAACAGGAAGTGCTGCTCTAATTTCATTAAGTTTCTTAGAGCTAATCAGGCATAGACGGATGGGTTAAATTCACCTGCAAATATCTCAAAACAAATAGAAAATATCAAAGTAGACAAAGACAAATACCCATACAAAGTACTAAAACTGATGAGTGGGAAAACATTAGCAGAGTTTTTGTATACCATGAAACAAAAAAATAATACTCTCAGGGTGGCAATCAGACCACTTGAACAAAAGGAATTTGGGGTTTCCATGTGTGAATGTCCCCAAGAAGACAAATCTTCCCCTGACACATTACCAACCTCACATTGCTAGTTGGTAAGAGACACTCACTATTAATGTGTTTTTTAATAAACTCAATATTAAAATATGGTCAGATCATACTCAGACCGCTGCAGCAGCTCTGAGATTGTTTCAGAATCTGACATGATGTGAACTTTTCTCTCTGATCTACAGGCTGGGAGGCCTCACCTGATGTGAAGGGATGCACAGACGGATGGGTGGAATTCATCTGCCACCATAAAACAAGTCAACAATATCAAATAGTTGATGTAGTTAAGGACAACCAAACAATCATACAAAGCACTCAAAAGAATGAGTGGAAGACCAATGGCAGATTTTCTGTTTACTATGATGCAGCAAATAGAAAACTCAGAGTGGTCATCAAACCACTTCAACAAGAGGACTCTGGGAAGTACAAGTGTAAATTTATATTTGAAGGAAAATCTGAAAGTGATAAAGTGGACTTAAACGTTGGTAAGAAATGCTGCCTCTTTTTATCACTGTCTCTCATGTCCTTTGTTAAAGCACTTTGTAACTGTGTTAAAGAGTAACTACACCCTCAGATAACTAAGGTATCAGACATGCACACTTAGACATACAGTACTCCTATTGTTCTAGTCATCATCTACTGACTATCCAAGTTACAAAAATGGAAATGATTTTGCCATGAAGCACATAGTACTAGACATGATGGAAAGATTTCACACATTTTACCTTCCTGGTTTATTTTCAGATAAGGGCTGTCAGACACCATTTATTCAAACTGCGTACAGTACAGCTAAAACCACCATCTCATGTGACAAAAGAAACTCCACAGTCATGTTTTTCTGCAAAGAGAATGGTTCAATCTGTGAGGATATTTTATCAACAAAATCTTCTCTGAGGTCAAACGGGTCCTTCACTCTCACAGAGACCAGCAGTAGCATCAACATGTCCATCAGTAATGTGTCCTCACAGCATGCTGCTGTCTACTGGTGTGGAGTGGAAACAGATAATGGAAGTAACAGAGCTGGACTCAGAAAAATACAACTGGAGGTTGATGGTGAGAAACAAACATCTGACTCTTGTCTCTGAAATCTGATGTTAAATACAGTTACTGATAGGCAACGCTGTCTTTCTGTCTGTCTACAGATACTATTACTAGCTTCACTAGGTCTGTAACTGTTGGACAGAATTTCACATACTGGTGTAAATATCCAGAGGATACTCGGAAAAAAACGAAATTCATCTGTAAAGGAGAAGATCCATCTACATGTGAACAGATAGTAAGCACGCAACAGAGCAACGCTGGAAAGTTTTCCATGATGGATGACAAAGTGAAAAAAATCACCATAACAGTGAGAAACGTAACAACAGAAGACTCTGGGACATACTGGTGTGGAGCAGAAATAAATGACACAAAACAAAGCAACCCATTCTTCCACAGGTTCATCATGACTGTCGGTGAGTCGAGTTATTTTATTTTGTTGATGTTATCTGACCCTGGTTCAGATTGTGAGGGAGTAACTCATCTATTTGAAGAGAAAGCTACAACAATTATTGATCAGTGCTGGACTTATATTTACATTTTATTAAGTTATATAATAACTGTGTTTTTGATCTGTTGAGTTTCAGCCAACACAATTCTTCCAAAATGACTAATAACAGTAGAAGTAATGAGCCCATTCATACTGTATTAGAAGAAGCAAATATGTCTCTAAACAATTAAAGGTGTTACACAGGAGCAAAACAAGAAAAGGAAGTGGTTTATTAAGTTAAGCAAGGGTGGGTAAGATAAAAAGGTGTGATGTGCCTCAGTCCTAACAACTGTTATACTTGGAGTGAAGTTCTCATTAATCTTAAAATGTATCATGTTAAAAACCCTTGTCAACCTTTACCAAAGCTTTGATGATTTACACCAACTCTTTGTAATCTTTGTAAAACCTTTATATCAGCCCTAAACTGAACCATTACTCTTTACACAATAACCACAGGTGACAAATATATATAAGTAATTATATATATATATATATATATATATATATATATATATATATATATAGTATATAATAGTAATAATAATAATAGTAATAATACAAATATTAATTGCATTCGCTGCTCCCACAACATTTATTTTTTTTTCATTATGGGGGCGTGTGCTCCTTTTATAAACTCTAAATTATTCTGTTTCCTCTACAGACATGCATCATTTACTGTCATATGATTTCTGTGATCAGCCACTTTAAGAAAGACATCACTTTTTTTTTTTTCAAATGGCAGATATCCTGATGCTGACTGATACTTGCTGAGTGTGTTGCTATTTATGTTCTTGTGTTCATTTCCTGTTCTTCCCTTTCACATTCAGAGGAGAGTTCTGCAGTGATGTAACAGACTGTATCAGCATCAATCTAAACCTTTAACAACTGATAAACGTTCAAGTTCCTAATGATGTTATCCCCACAGATGAAGTGTCTTCATTTTAAAGTTTTTAGAGTTTTTCATTATCTTTTATGTTGATTCACATTATTTTTTATTTAAATATTCACATTCCTATATATTCCCTTTTGAAATTGTTATCGGTCACTGTAATTGTCCCCCACACTGTACAGTAGGTTGTAAAAACACACTGTGAATGTTAACTGAAGCTTATGTGAGGCTATATGTGCTGGACTATTTTTTTGTTCAGAGCAGTTGCCAGGCAACCAGCGAAGACTCCAGGCCAAGAAATATTCCAAGACATAACCTCCAAAAACCATCACATTTGTATTTTAACACGGAGGTTTTTGTCCAAACACATTATAACATGTTTATCAGTGATTTAGAGGTGCTGATAGGCTGATTTGGTAAACGTTGGACAGATGCCAAGCTAGCCGTTTCCCTGTTTGCAGTCTTTTTGCTAAGCTAAGCTAAGCGGCTGTAGCTTCAAATGTATCAGACAGACGTGAGAGTGGTATCAATCTCCTCTCTGCCAAAAAGCAAATCAACACATTCCCCACAATGTTAAAGTATTCCATTAAAAGGCTATATAACCCTTTTACACAGCAGATAGTAGGAAAAGCAATAAGTAATAGCATTAACAATGGCTGAAAGTGACCCAGCATCTCATGACAGTATGAACAATATTAGGGCCCTGAAACTGAAGCAGCTGAATTCAGTCTCATTCAGTGTGCCGATGTACAATCGGCACAATGACTATTGTTTCTCATACTTATTAATATTATTCCGCCAGTTTTTTGTCCCGCTAAGGCTCACGAAGCGTTGCCAACACGCGCACACATATAACATCATCACGTGTGTAACGCTCGGGAATGGTGTGCTATGACTTTTCTAAGAGATTTGCCGCACGGTTTTCACGAATTAGATATATGTTTGTGTTTGTATGACCTTCTATTGATAACTATGAGAGATTTACAGACCACACACCCAGTGAAAAGTCTGGCACTGTGCGGCTTAAAAATGCTGGCTTGCTAGTTTTCAATATTTACATTTTGATAAGTTCCAGTTTAATTCAATACATTTTGGCCTTTAAACAACAAAGCCCCATCTTTAAATCTGCATTAACTACATATTGGCTATTTGGGAGCAGTAACACAAGCCAACAGGAAGTGCTGCTCTAATTTCATTAAGTTTCTTAGAGCTAATCAGGCATAGACGGATGGGTTAAATTCACCTGCAAATATCTCAAAACAAATAGAAAATATCAAAGTAGACAAAGACAAATACCCATACAAAGTACTAAAACTGATGAGTGGGAAAACATTAGCAGAGTTTTTGTATACCATGAAACAAAAAAATAATACTCTCAGGGTGGCAATCAGACCACTTGAACAAAAGGAATTTGGGGTTTCCATGTGTGAATGTCCCCAAGAAGACAAATCTTCCCCTGACACATTACCAACCTCACATTGCTAGTTAGTAAGAGACACTCACTATTAATGTGTTTTTTAATAAACTCAATATTAAAATATGGTCAGATCATACTCAGACCGCTGCAGCAGCTCTGAGATTGTTTCAGAATCTGACATGATGTGAACTTTTCTCTCTGATCTACAGGCTGGGAGGCCTCACCTGATGTGAAGGGATGCACAGACGGATGGGTGGAATTCATCTGCCAACATAACACAAGTCAACAATATCAAATAGTTGATGTAGTTAAGGACAACCAAACAATCATACAAAGCACTCAAAAGAATGAGTGGAAGACCAATGGCAGATTTTCTGTGTACCATGATACAGCAAATAGAAAACTCAGAGTGGTCTTCAAACCACTTCAACAAGAGGACTCCAGGGAGTACAAGTGTAAATTTATATTTGAAGGAAAATCTGAAAGTGATAAAGTGGACTTAAACGTTGGTAAGAAATGCTGCCTCTTTTTATCACTGTCTCTCATGTCCTTTGTTAAAGCACTTTGTAACTGTGTTAAAGAGTAACTACACCCTCAGATAACTAAAGTATCAGACATGCACACTTAGACATACAGTACTCCTATTGTTCTAGTCATCATCTACTGAGTATCCAAGTTACAAAAATGGAAATGATTTTGCCATGAAGCACATAGTACTAGACATGATGGAAAGATTTCACACATTTTACCTTCCTGGTTTATTTTCAGATAAGGGCTGTCAGACACCATTTATTCAAACTGCGTACAGTACAGCTAAAACCACCATCTCATGTGACAAAAAAAGAAACTCCACAGTCATGTTTTTCTGCAAAGAGAATGGTTCAATCTGTGAGGATATTTTATCAACAAAATCTTCTCTGAGGTCAAACGGGTCCTTCACTCTCACAGAGACCAGCAGTAGCATCAACATGTCCATCAGTAATGTGTCCTCACAGCATGCTGCTGTCTACTGGTGTGGAGTGGAAACAGATAATGGACGTAACAGAGCTGGACTCAGAAAAATACAACTGGAGGTTGATGGTGAGAAACAAACATCTGACTCTTGTCTCTGAAATCTGATGTTAAATACAGTTACTGATAGGCAACGCTGTCTTTCTGTCTGTCTACAGATACTATTACTAGCTTCACTAGGTCTGTAACTGTTGGACAGAATTTCACATACTGGTGTAAATATCCAGAGGATACTCGAAAAAAAACAAAATTCATCTGTAAAGGAGAAGATCCATCTACATGTGAACAGATAGTAAGCACGCAACAGAGCAACGCTGGAAAGTTTTCCATGATGGATGACAAAGTGAAAAAAATCACCATAACAGTGAGAAACGTAACAACAGAAGACTCTGGGACATACTGGTGTGGAGCAGAAATAAATGACACAAAACAGAGCAACCCATTCTTCCACAGGTTCATCATGACTGTCGGTGAGTCGAGTTATTTTATTTTGTGGATGTTATCTGACCCTGGTTCAGATTGTGAGGGAGTAACTCATCTATTTGAAGAGAAAGCTACAACAATTATTGATCAGTGCTGGACTTATATTTACATTTTATGAAGTTATATAATAACTGTGTTTTTGATCTGTTGAGTTTCAGCCAACACAATTCTTCCAAAATGACTAATAACAGTAGAAGTAATGAGCCCATTCATACTGTATTAGAAGAAGCAAATATGTCTCTAAACAATTAAAGGCGTTACACAGGAGCAAAACAAGAAAAGGAAGTGGTTTATTAAGTTAAGCAAGGGTGGGTAAGATAAAAAGGTGTGATGTGCCTCAGTCCTAACAACTGTTATACTTGGAGTGAAGTTCTCATTTTATAATCTTAAAATGTATCATGTTAAAAACGCTTGTCAACCTTTACCAAAGCTTTGACAGCTTTACACCAACTCTTTGTTATCTTTGTAAAACCTTTATATCAGCCCTAAACTGAACCTTTACTCTTTACACAATAACCACAGGTGACAAATATATATAAGTAATTAGTATATATATATAGTATATAATAGTAATAATAATAATAGTAATAATACAAATATTAATTGCATTCGCTGCTCCCACATTTATTTTTCATTATGGGGGCGTGTGCTCCTTTTATAAACTCTAAATTATTCTGTTTCCTCTACAGACATGCATCATTTACTGTCATATGATTTCTGTGATCAGCCACTTTAAGAAAGACATCACTTTTTTTTTTTTTTCAAATGGCAGATATCCTGATGCTGACTGATACTTGCTGAGTGTGTTGCTATTTATGTTCTTGTGTTCATTTCCTGTTCTTCCCTTTCACATTCAGAGGAGAGTTCTGCAGTGATGTAACAGACTGTATCAGCATCAATCTAAACCTTTAACAACTGATAAACGTTCAAGTTCCTAATGATGTTATCCCCACAGATGAAGTGTCTTCATTTTAAAGTTTTTAGAGTTTTTCATTATCTTTTATGTTGATTCACATTCTTTTTTTATTTAAATATTCACATTCCTATATATTCCCTTTTGAAATTGTTATCGGTCACTGTAATTGTCCCCCACACTGTACAGTAGGTTGTAAAAACACACTGTGAATGTTAACTGAAGCTTATGTGAGGCTATGTGCTGGACTATTTTTTTGTTCAGAGCAGTTGCCAGGCAACCAGCAAAGACTCCAGGCCAAGAAATATTCCAAGACATAACCTCCAAAAACCATCACATTTGTATTTTAATACAGAGGTTTTTGTCCAAACACATTATAACATGTTTATCAGTGATTTAGAGGTGCTGATGCCAAGCTAGCTGTTTCCCTGTTTGCAGTCTTTTTTCTAAGCTAAGCTAAGCGGCTGTAGCTTCAAATGTATCAGACAGATGTGAGAGTGGTATCAATCTCCTCTCTGCCAAAAAGCAAATCAACACATTCCCCACAATGTTAAAGTATTCCATTAAAAGGCTATATAACCCTTTTACACAGCAGATAGTAGGAAAAGCAATAAGTAATAGCATTAACAATGGCTGAAAGTGACCCAGCATCTCTTGACAGTGTGAACAATATTAGGGCCCTGAAACTGAAGTAGCTGAATTCAACTCAAAGAGTTAGAAATAGAAACTGGGCATGAACATTTGTGCTGGGTGGATGTATTAATTCAGTGTAAAAGTTTTTCAGACAGGGACCGGGGTAGGTGAATTTAAACAACGGCTGAGTTGAAAACGCATCTTGTTGTCACATAAGGGCCCCGTTCATGTTGCACAGACATTTTAATTGCATTCTGTGTCTGTTTAGAGGCACAAAGGCACTCTAAAATTTGCCCCGACAACTGCCGTTTTAGCTCAGTGGAAGCTCGTACACGTAGCTGCAGCTTCTCCGTGTTGCCCGCACAGATTCGGGTCGGGGTTTTTTCAATCGAAAGTACACGCATGATTACAGCGATCAGCATTAACGTAAAAATTAGTTAGTGCGCTGAAGCACAAAAGGGAGGGGGAGGGGACGGGATGTGGAGGAGGGAGGAGCGAGCTAGTCTCCGTTTTGTTTGAAAATACTTTGAACATCAACAAGAAGTAACGTCACCCGACATTGCTTAGAGCACCTTTAAGTTCTGTAAATTCCTCTTAGATTCATCAACACAGACACACCTGGATAAAATGACTAGAGGTGTAACTAACAACATTTATTACGATATAATATTACAGGGCCCCAGACTAACTTTTTTCACTAGGAGCACAGTGGCCCCCAACTGAAAATGTTAGGGGCACAACCAGAAAATGTAGGGGCACGCACCGTCAATCAACATGCTAACCAAAATATTCACATTTCTGCTGATTTCCACTGTATTACTAATAAATACTTTGATAATAGATGCAGAAATTACAATGGGCTGTTTCAAATTCAGTGTCACTTTTGAAGATGCAACATAGAACATAGCCTGCTCGTCTCCGAGGAAGTGTAATGTCAAAAGCACCGCGACTGCTTTCGCCTCGCCATTAATATCATATCGCAGCAAACGCTGTCTGCAGGAAGTTATGAAAAACTGTAACCACACTTGAAACCACTTTATCAGCATCGCCGTGACTCACTGTGATTTCAACATAACAGCCCACATAGTTTGCTCCGTCTGCAGCTCTGCGTTTGTGTGCGAGTGTGTGTGTTTCTGTCAGAGCTCTGCTCTCTGTCAATTTTCAGAGAAGACAATAAGCTTGCGCTTACGCGCTCTCAGGTACCGAAATTTAGATGTTTAACGTGTAAAAAAGGGGGCACATTTACTGGTCGCACATGTGCGACTGGATGTAAAATTCAGTCGCACACTCTCAAATTTTGGTCGCAGTGTTGAGCCCTGTATTATATCAATTCTTTGTGATATTAGCAATTGTAGTGCTCTCCAGTCCAAGTCTGCCATGATAAGATTTTGATGCAATTCAGGGGCCTGCGATCACAAAAAGCAACTCAATTAGGAATTGACCATTTTATCACAGAGCTCTTCCAGCAATTTAAATGAAAAGTAAACTTTTTTGTTTTAATAAAAATAATAAATATAAAGTGGCGTATCTTATAGATGCCCTTTGCTGTGCGTCATCCCCTCTCTCCCCCCTCTTTCCTGTCTATCTGCACTATCTAATTAAAAACAAATCTGTATTTTCACTTGGCATTGATTATATTGGATCGTTGATCCAATTCAATGTATCAGAATCAGAGACACCTGTAGTAATGACATGTGTTGACTGTTTTAAACCCATCTGGATGTGTTCTTTGTTGTGTGCTTTATCTTGCAGGCGGCCCTGGGAGGATCATCACTGTGACTTTCTGTGTATCTGTGGTGGTGCTGCTGCTGCTGTTTGTGCTCATTTTGATTCTTATCTACAAACGTAAGAGTTATTACTGGTTCACGGAACACCAGACACACGCATATGGTACACCCAAAACCACATGGACGAAATCTCCATCCTGTATGGATGTGATGTGTAGAAAAGCCAAAGCAGACAAATACAAGACTAGAGTATACTTGTCCTGGGGATACACAGTGGTAGTTAGGTGTCCTACTCAATGAAACCAAACTGGAAAATACTAAATCATCAACAAGTGCAACTCTGTCAGTTTTTAACTGAACAGTGTATCAGCCGCTGGTTGAACATTTGGTGGCTGTAGCAACTGTGTCTCTGCCTGATGGAAAGTGGTGAAATCGATCCACTTGATGTCCTTCTGCTGGTTTATTGTTTTTGTTCTCTGCCTTTTCTTTCTGCCAGGACGTTCAAAAAACAGAAGAAATGCAGCAGCAGCAGCAGCACAGCACATCATAGAGGTTAGTGCATAAATAAAACCCAGAAGGATGCCCAATATACAAAACAATATCTATATTGCATTATACTGTTCCAATGTGAACAAAATATTGTAAACTCACTGAGTGGCTACAACTGAAAATACTAAATACAATTTGTTATATAGGTCTGCTAAATTGATCTTTTTTCACAACAGAGAAATATAATACTGAAAGTTTAACACATTTCAGGTTTTTATTTGATATGTACAAGGAAACTTAAAATGTACAGATCTATAATAGTTATTTTAAAGTGGGAAAGTTTGTATATAGGGGACAACCTACACAGCAAAAGGTTTTATATATTATTTAATTTGATCCGAGACAGCTTTTAAATCATTTACTCCTGGCTTTGTACATACTGTACCTGCTCTGATGTTTGCACTACAATGAAACAGTTGTAATTAAATTCTGTCTAAATTTTTTAGTACAGTGTGTACGGTCAGTGCTTATTGTTTGGATTGGATGAACTGTTCAGAATGTTTTTTTCATTCTTCCCTGAAAGGATAACATCTACGAGGAGATACAGGAGCCCCCCTCTGCCTCGCTGCATTACTCCACCGTCATCTTTACAAACTGCTCAGACAAAGCTGGAGCTGAGACACTGCTCACCAAACCCAGCTCCTCTGCCTGTGAATATTCGACTGTGAAAAACAGCCACAGTCAAACCTCCTCTAGTGTCAACTAGCCTTCTTCAGAGGATCCTTTCTACTCAACAGTCAACAAGTCATGGGAGCAATGAGGAAGGATCAGTCCGGGGTTTTACCGTGGAGGATTTCAATGTCTTGGATAAATGGGAAAAATTCTGATCAAATAGTATCTGTGTTTATACAGCTTAAAAACAATTGATAAGCAGGCTGAATAATGTATGTATGAGTGTCTAGAGTTGGATTGTACTCTAATGTGCCTAAGCTGCTGCTTCAGTCTGAGTGTGTGTGCTGGGGACGGGAGAGAGAGAGAGAGAGTGAGTGGGCTGTTGGTGCTCCTGTATTTTTTGCTAGTCTGCTTGTTTTTAATTACTATGGTCACCACGTCATCTATAGTCCTGTTCAATTTCTTTTTAAAATTGTTATTTTTTATAATTGTCATACCTGTCCAGGGACTACAGGTGGATATTAGTAATTTTTGCTATAACCTGGCCCAAGACATATTCTCTTATATTACAAGTTTAATGTTTATTTGTGCATTGTCCCAAATACATTTCCATTCCAAGCTGACCTGGAGGTGCACTGCCATGATCTGGCAAGTTGAATCACCCAAAGAGACTGTGCATGTTGAGAAATGTAAAAATATTTTGGGTTCATTATGACACTCTTGGCGACTGCCTATCTTGCTTTAGCTTTCTGCTGCCAACTTGAAATCAAATAATTTGTGTTCACTATAGGAATTTTCTTAGATGAAATATAGGATTTAAAATCTTCGAAAACAAAAAAAATGAACTATAAACTATTGCTGGCTCATACCATTTCACTTCTTCTGCTTTTTGCACCAGTGAAGCGTGCAGTTTAGGGGGAATTACTTTCACCGGACATTATGTCTAGAGAGATTAAATATGTCAGACTTCAACAGGTTCTTCAAACGATTCCTTGAGTCACTAGAATAGCCGATTACTCGAACTTCGATTACTAAAAATCCTTGATGCAAAGTGATTTGCCTTGAAGCTTCATTTAATCAATGTTACTAACGTATCGCTCACGGTGTTTCCGCACGGATGATTATTACTGTCGCACAGCGGGTGGACGCTGCTGGCAATACATGCCATGAAGACTGACGGCGCAGATTACAAAAATGAAGAAAGAGCATAAGCAGTGAGAGGCTAAGAGAAGAGACAACAGAAAGTGTCCAAAGTTTGGAATCAGTTCAAACGTAATTAAAACGAAAACTCTGTACAGTGGGTCTACTGCAAAATGGAACTAGCTTACCACAATAATAGCACGACGTCAGTGCTTTAGCATCTCAACAGAAAACATTGAGTCTAACTTAATCATCCATTCCACAAAACGGACCCATAAATCACAGAGTCGTATGGACGATGAAACTACACCAAACACAACAACCACCAAAAACAAAGACCAGAAAATACATGGCGGTGATCACAATTTGATCTAAAGAGCCGACTTGTTGACTATCTCTTCGGAAAACAGCTGAATGTTGCGCACCATTTTCTCTCACTCTCTTCACGGAGAAACAGCTGATCAACGATCTACTAGCATAAGTGTTACAGAGCTGTGTGACATTGTAATCAAATCTATAAATGAAAATATTTTGAGTATAAGGGAGGGAATCACTGTAATTGTTGGAGTTTTGGAATTTATAGAGTGTGGTCTAGACCGACTCTGTAAAGTGTCTCGAGATAACTCTGTTATGATTTGATAATATAAATAAAATTGAATTGAAATTGAATTGAATTATAACTTATTTATACTTATAGGCCTATAATACAGATCGGTCTCAGGTTGAAACTTGTAGTTCTGAAAGTTAAGTTGCACAATTGAAGGTATTGTATGTTTAATGTATGCCTTAGTTTGAGGTTGTTATTGCATTTCAGAAAATGTTGCATGCAGGCTAATATGGCACTTAAATGCACTTAATCTTTAGTGTTTTGGGAGATGATATTGTAACCAATGTAGGCGATAAAAATGTTGCTTTTTCCGAAAATTAAACTATAAACTATTGTATATTATTGCTTTTCAATAAAGTATTTCTTATCCGATTACTCAATCGATGGAATAATCGGTAGAATACTCGATTACTAAAATAATCGATAGCTGCAGCCCTACTTTTGTTAACAATGAAATCCTTCTCAGTCTTCAGTAATTAGGCTAACTGAAATTTACGGTTATGAAATAAAGTTATTTTATACTGTAAGTTTATATATAAGAGACAACCAACCCACATTTGACACCTTTAAAAGGTCCCATGGCATGAAAATGTCACTTTATGAGGTTTTTTAACATTAAAATGAGTTCCCCCAGCCTGTCTATGGTCCCCCAGTAGCTAGAAATGGCGATAGGTGTAAACCGAGCCCTGAGTATCCTGCTCTGCCTTTGAGAAAATGAAAGCTCAGATGAGCCGCTTTGGAATCTGCTTGTTATGAGGTCAAGCAAGGTTGCCTCCCCTTTCTCTGCTTTGCCCGCCCAGAGAATTTGGCCAACCCATGAGAGAGAGAGACATCATGGCTTTCAAACGAGAAAAGTGGCAGTTGGTAAAGGCCACACCCCCACCCTCCACCTTGCCCCCCCCACTCTCTCCTCCTCAATAGCTACAGACACAGAAATGGCACATACTAACTGTACGTACACACCGCCGCCGACTTGGGCGTCTAAAGATACCGGAAGTCATTAATTTTCAATGGAAGCTGGCTTCTCTCAGCTGCAAGGAGCGTCAAAACTGTCGGCGTCGCGTTTTGGGCGTTTTGGCGTCAATCAGAAAGTTGAAATTTGGTCAACTTTATGGTAATGAGCTATGACGCGGTTCAGCGGCAAGCAGCGACAAACGGCAGCAACCAATCGAATATAGGCGTCCTTCTCGCTGGCTGATTCTGGAGAAACATACGATGTAAACTTTTGTTCCTACCAAGACATTAGTTCCATGAAAATGGAGGAAATCTCCTAATCGCCGTTGCTGGGTTCCCCTATCATTTATGATGTGGCGTTGTTTGCGTATAGGGACCAGTTAACGTGCCGTCACATGGTCTGTAAACAGTCCGCTCACAGTGAAGTCCTGCGGGTCAACAGCTGGCGGCTGCTCGCTCTGCCTGCATTCTGCTGCGGTTCAGCGGCTAACTGCTAACAGACACCGCTGTGACCAACAAACAATACAAATGATGTCCTTATATATGTAATTTATAAAAGGTTTCTAGTGTCAGTGTATTGGTCGTGCAGTGGCTGCTTGTGCTTTTTCTTCAATCGCGTGTTGCACATGATCGAAGAATGCTCCCACGTCAGAGCGGCCAAAGCGTCAAACAGCTTCCTCGGACTTTTTGACAAGCGTCCTCGACAGGGCGTCCAGAGCTTCTTTGCAGCTCAAGTCGGCGGCGGTGTGTACGTAAGCTAAGGAAAGCTCATTGTGGGACTGGCTCTAGTGGCTCTAGTTCTGCACCAAAGCTGAACTTTGGGAAATAGACTTCAGATACAGTATTAGAGGACCACTAAGGTCTATATAAAAGAGACTTCAGATACAGTATTAGAGGACCACTAAGGTCTATATAAAAGAGACTTCAGATACAGTATTAGGGGACCACTAAGGTCTATATAAAAGAGACTTCAGATACAGTATTAGGGGACCACTAAGGTCTATATAAAAGAGACTTCAGATACAGTATTAGGGGACCACTAAGGTCTATATAAAAGAGACTTCAGATACAGTATTAGGGGACCACTAAGGTCTATATAAAAGAGACTTCAGATACAGTATTAGGGGACCACTAAGGTCTATATAAAAGAGACTTCAGATACAGTATTAGGGGACCACTAAGGTCTATATAAAAGCATCCAAAGAGCACCATGTCATGGGACCTTTAAATAATTTACTGCTGGCATTGTACATACTCACTCTGATGTTTACATTAGAATTATATGGAAATTTGTTGAATTCTGTCTACAATGTTGAGTACAATTTGTATGGCCAGTGCTTATTGTTTGGATTGGAGGAACTGTTCAGACTGTAATAACTTTAGTGATCAGCTGAATTTGAACCCTTAACCCTAATACTTTATGACCCAATAGCTGCACAACTAACCGGTATAACAGTCTCCTCATTTAATCTTAACACAGCATTACATGTATGCTATGTTTGACTTTTTAACTTTCTACTTTGGTGCTATCTGGTGGTGGGAGACGGCAATAGGCCTTTTTCATGGAAGACATTTTGACTTGTCACAGAAGGAAAAGCATAGGTGTACATAATAAAATGAATGATGGCTGAATTCCATTTAGCTGCTCTGATTTCAGGGTCCTGGCATCGGGCATGCTGGCTCACGGTCACTCGCACTGGAACACTTAAATACGGAAGGAAGGAAAGGAAACATTTAAAAAAAAAAGGGTTTAGTTTTTTTTTAACCTGGACTCCATTTCCCCCTGCATTTGTGTCTAATAGACTGATGTGACCGGCATTGAGCAAGATCGTAGAGACGGGCCGGCGCGAACCGAGCTGCAATGGAACCTAATAGGACAATTGTGCAGCCATGATTTTTCTCCACTAAAAGTGATTGTTTTGACCACTGACAAGCTCAGATTTGTTGGGGCTACGGTGTCAAACTCCCTGAATGTGTGTATATATATATATATATATATATATATATGCACAAGCTGGTGTGTAAAAATGTGTAAACCTGAGTCAAAATAAAACCCTAAATTCTTGCACACAGGCATTACATTGCAAAAAAGGACCCCAGGGTACACCATCATGAAAACTGTCATCATGTCTGTCTGTCCGACATGCGCAAAAGAACAATAACAAAGATGTCACAACAACACACTTGTCAGAGTACTCCCATAAGAACAGCAGAGGCTACTTTTTTATTTAACTTATCAACTACAAAAAGCAAGCAGGCAGCAGTCTATCGATTTTGGCTCCATTTCAGTACCGCACATACAGTACAGCAGCTACACATGCAAACAGCGCCATCTGAGAATATTAAACTAGGCCTGATAGTAATTCATGTTGATGCATAATGAATAATGTTATATTACTTTTACTTATTGCGTTAGAGATTTTTGGGGTATTGCATATTTCATTTTGTAAATAAATTAAAAAAATAAAAAAACAACAAAGCATTGAATACTGTTGGGCAATACGTTAGATTAATAATTTAATCAATATTAATACTGAATAACATCTTCACCTGTCTGTCTACGGTTTTAACTTTTACATAAAAATAAACCGATGATGTCACCAAATGAAGATGAATAGAAGATTTGGCCCCATTTCAGAAAGCTGGTTTTGCAAAACTCAGAGTTAGTTGTCAGAGTTGACTGACTGTCAAAATGTTGTTGATCAGGTTGTTGAAACAAGTTAACTCATTCCCCTCAGCCCCCTTTGAGTGATCTATTATAGCTGTTGTATTTTGAAATCTGTCTTTTTATCTGCAGCTTTATTTGGTCCATTTCTAGATCGGCTTTTTGTAATCTTTTTCTCTAAGTACACCTTGTACAGCTGTTTCACAGGGAGTTATAGGAACACAAAATTACATAACATGTTCACAGTGCCAGGCCTTCTTTAATGCATTGTTAAGTCATGGGTCAATGCTCAACATCTTACAGAGCCAAGCTGGGCTGGAGAAGTGGATGGCCTCATAATCCCCAGCATTGCTCTGTTAAAGAAATAAGGTTTTATCATGGTACACCAGCAGTTAGACTGTTAGCAGACGAGCTTCAAACCGAGATGCCCTCAGCCATAGCTCACCCACTGTTCTGACTGAGGACCATCTTGTCAGCCTCTGTGAGTGCTAGTGGATTTTGTGATGGCTGAAAAAGTTTGTTTGTCTGACCTCATTCTTATAACCTGTTCTGAAACCGGAAACTCTGAGTTTGACAGATCAGAGTTAGTCAACCCAGAGTTCAGGCTGGAACTCGAGAGTTTGTTAAACCTGCTTACTGAAATACCCCTCTGGTCGTGTCTGTATCAGCAAACCTGCTCTTACCAAAACAAGGAAAATACGCAGAATAAAAACTTGATGTATCGCATAGAATTGATTTGCCATATTTTCTATCGGCCGAAGCATCTCCTGTAATGTAAAATATTATAAATTAGGGCTGCACGATACACCATAGAAAATATGTAATTGTGATTATTTTGACTGATACTGTGATTGCGATATGATTCACGGTATTAGAGGGAATGATCATTTTTGTATCATTATTCTCATTTCCATTAAAAAATATTACTAATCTGTAATGTTGCCCAAGAAATGAAAACCGGCAGCTGATTGGACGAACGCGTCACATGGGTTTGTTTTCTCCGGAAATTCAAAGCCAGACTGTCATGGCGGCCGTTCAGAATACGATCTCATATTGTACTAAAATAGTTCACTAAAACATGTTTCTGAAAACATTTTAAGCGAGAAATAGGCCATGCAGTTGCTGAATCTGTCTTGATTTCAGATCAACAAAGGTCAGTGTAAAAGATTTTCATCAGATTTTGAGAGACTCTAGTCACCTCATTCCGCTCGCCATTTCCGGGTGAGTCCCGACTGCCCTGCCGCCGACCTAACATGTCAGGTCGGCCAAAATGAAGGCCAGGACACACCGAACAGATTTAAGTCACTGACCTCGCCAGGCTGTCCCACGGCCGATTATCGGCCTGATGTGTCCCGGCCACAATACTTCATTCAGAATGGTTTGACACATATTTGCCTTTAACAAATATTGCGCCCCCCTGCAGTTTGGATATTGCACTTGTCCATATTGCGATTTCGATAAAACTGCAATTAATTGTGCAGCTCTATTATAAATTATATGATTTTAAAAGAAGGAAATACCAGTAGAAGAACATATACAATCCACCAGTTTAATCTGAATGTTCAGTTTAATGTGAATTAAAAGTAGACTAAGTAGGCTACACAGTTTACGTTGCTATCGACTCAGTTTTCAAACAGTAGAGACGGACTATTTTCTTTAGCAGAAGCAATATAATCGTGTTTGAATCAATACAATCTTTTTTTAATTAATATTTTGTGTCAAATTATTGATTTATTTGGTAAGTAGCCGTGTAATAAGCGGGATCATGTAGAGCAAGCAGGTCATTATAATATTATTATACCCTTTGCGTCGAGGTCCTGCATCACCCTATCAGGGTTATATTCCCTATAATTACCAGTTCGCTTTACATTATCCCGTACACATGGAATATGAATAGTGAAGTATATGACACCACGTCATCAGCAGCAGCTTCTTGTGGTGTTAGGTTGTTAGCGGGAAATTCAATGTGTCATATCCTGGCTTTAAATAGTTTGCAAGATTGATGATGTAATGCTGTGAAACTTGTAGACAGTGGGAGATGTGTCATAATTACTAACACTATCATAGTCATAACCACTGGCGTTGTTTACAACAGGTAATGGTTTAAAAAGACTGATATCTTGTGACATTAACACTGCGGAAATCCCTAGCTCCCCATTTATGGATTAATAAATTCTATTGCTTCTATTTTAATTTTATTTCCCCAGTCAGTTTTTTTTTTTTTTTTTTTTTTTTTTACATTTAGGAACTGATGTTGATATAATTTACTTATTAAATAAAAGCCAAATTATGAATAATGATGAGGTTTTCTATTATACAACTATTATATATACTATTTCTGACATGTTGTGTTTGTGTCAGAGACCTCCTCACTGATAGATACAATCATTCAAATGACAAGCAGTTTGATTCAGTTTGAGCTAATTGTTTTGTGCTTTACAGTGCTTGAGTAGAAATCCTACAGCACCATACTGTACTGCTACTGTACTACCGTACTGTACTGCTCCAACTCCAGTAATTGCAACAAAAATACAGAGTAAAAACACAGTGTACTATATTTTTTATCTGTTTCACTTTCACTATAACTCATTTATACATAACACAGCAGTTAAAGAAATATTATTTTAGATTAAAAACTCCTTTGGTGAACTGGCAGTAACATTTTTTGGTTGTTTTTTTCACAATTGCAGCTCCGAGATTGTTTCAGAATCTGACGTGATGTGAACTTTTCTCTCTGATCTACAGGCTGTGAGGCCTCATCTGATGTGAATGGATGCACAGACGGATGGGTGGAATTCATCCGCAAATATCCAAAAAATAAAATATATCAAAGTTTTGATGTAGTTAAGGGCCGCCAAACAATCATACAAAGTACTCAAAAGAATGTGTGGCAGACCAAGGACAGATTTTCTGTGTACCATGATACAGCAAATAGAAAACTCAGGGTGGTCATCAAACAACTTCAACATGGGGACTCTGGGAAGTACAAGTGTAAATTTATATTTGAAGGAAATTCTGAAAGGGATAAAGTGGACTTGAACGTTGGTAAGAAATGCTGCCTCTTTTTATCACTGTCTCTCATGTCCTTTGTTAAAGAGTAACTACACCCCCAGATAACTAAGGTATCAGACATGCACACTTAGACATACAGTACTCCTATTGTTCTAGTCATCATTTACTGACTAACCAAGTTGCAAAAAATGGAAATAATTTTGCCACAAAGCACATAGTACCAGACATGACGAGCAGATATAATGGACAGATCTTATTTATCTGCAGATGACGGCTGTCAGACACCATTTATTCAAACTGCGTACAGAACAGCTAAAACCACCATGTCATGTAAAAAAGGAAACTCCGGAGTCATGTTTTTCTGCAAAGAGAATGGTTCAATCTGTGAGGATATTTTATCAACAAAATCTTCTCCGAAGTCAAACGGGTCCTTCACTCTCACAGAGACCAGCAGTAGCTTCACCATGTCCATCAGTAATGTGTCCTCACAGCATGGTGGTGTCTACTGGTGTGGAGTGGAAACAGAAAATGGAAGTAACAGAGCTGGACTCAGAAAAATACAACTGGAGGTTGAAGGTGAGAAACAAACATCGGACACTTTTAGGTTTGATTTACTCTCACACATATAATGAAGGTTTCTCTGAAATATGATGTTAAATACAGTTACTGATAGGCAACGCTGTCTTTCTGTCTGTCTACAGATACTAATTACACTAAGTCTTTAACTGTTGGACAGAATCTCACATACTGGTGTAAATATCCAGAGGGTACTATGTTAAAAAAATTCATCTGTAAAGGAGAAGATCCATCTATATGTAAACAGATAGTAAGCACGCAACAGAGAAACGCTGGAAAGTTTTCTATGATGGAGGACAAAGAGAAGAGAAATATCACCATAACAATGAGAAATGTAACAACGGAAGACTCTGGGACATACTGGTGTGGAGCAGAAATAAATGACCCAAAACAGAGCAACCCATTCTTCCACAAACTTGTGATGACTGTCGGTGAGTCGAGTTATTTTATTTTGTGGATGTTATCTGACCCTAGTTCAGATTGTGAGGGAGTAACTCATCTATTTGAAGAGAAAGCTACAACAATTCTTGATCAGTGCTGGACTTATATTTTTATCTTAAAAAGTTATTTAATAACTGTGTTTTTGATCTGCTGAGTTTTAGCCAACAAAATTCTTCCAAAATGACTACTAACAGTAGAAGTAATGAGCCCTCACTACAGCTCTCACTGTATTTATAGCAGCACATATGTTCCTAAACCATTAAAGGTGTTACACAAGAGCAAAACAAGAAAAGGAAGTGATTTATTAAGTTAAGTGAGGCTGGGTGAGGTAAAAAGTAGTGATGTGCGTCTACTCAGCCCTAACAACTCTTATACTTGGAGTGAAGGTCTCATTTTATCATCTTAGGGCGTTTTCACACATACCTCGTTTGGTCCGGACTTTTGGACTTTTTAGTTTGATCCAAACCAAAATTACAGGTGTGAAACCTCCCCCGGACCACGGTCCGGATCAAAAGACCAAATTTTGGTCCGATAAAAAGAGGTGGTCTCGGTCCGGACCAAACTGAACCATGGTCCGGTTCGTTTATAGTGTGAAAGCATTTTTTGGATGGTTCGGCCTTTTGAATGGGAGTGATAGGGGCACTCTCATGCTAGTCTCAAAATAGCTATTTTCGAAATACTAAGAAGGCTCGACACAACATGATACTTTGCTTCAAGTATCACCAGGAGCTCTACGCCTTAACGCAAGCATTGACAACATTCTTTGTGTACACAGATTTACTAAAAAGAAAGTTTATGAGCAACTCACCGCAGCGGTTGTTGTTTCCGGCCATTACCACCTCGGCAGTCAAGATATCCGAATGCGAATGAACAGACTCCATATGAGGCTCCTTTTTCAACTACAAGGTCAATATTGGTTTTTCAATAATGACAAAACAACGACTTATCCATGCATTTATATGGAACTAAAGGTTTAGGAGCTTTCTGTCTTTACTCTCCTCCCTGTTACGTTGCATTCGGAAATCGATTGTTTTTGACTGATAAAATGGCTGCGGCCGGAAACAACAACAGCTGCGGTGAGTTGCTCAAAACCTTTTTTAGTAAATCTGTGTACACAAAGAATGTTGTCAATGCTTGCGTTAAGGTGTAGAGCTCCTGGTGATACTTGAAGCAAAGTTTTATGTTGTGTCGAGCCTTCTTAGTATTTCGAAAATAGCTATTTTGAGACCAGCATGAGAGTGCCCCTATCACTCCCATTCAAAAGGCCATTTGACCCAAAAACGATAATACGGTGAATCTTAAAAGTGGCGATTCGGTCCTAAATATGCTT
Organism: Perca flavescens; assembly: GCF_004354835.1. Taxonomy (NCBI): domain Eukaryota; kingdom Metazoa; phylum Chordata; class Actinopteri; order Perciformes; family Percidae; genus Perca; species Perca flavescens. The sequence goes on from NC_041334.1 coordinate 9,500,477, forward strand.
TTAAACTAAAGTTTGACTCACGTACATTCACAAAAATACCCTAGGATGCATTTTGGCGAGAGTTGCGCTTTAAAACCTTTATATTATATCAGCTGTAAACTGAACCTTTACTCTTTACACAAAAACCACGGATGATAAATATATACAGTATAAGTAATTAGTATAAATATAGTATATAGTAGGGATGCACCAAATCCAGGATTCTGCCTTGGATTTGGCCAAATATTGGGTTTTTTAACGGGGTTCAGTTTCCGCCAAACCAAACCCTACGCTCGTCGACGTAATGACGCCGCCGTTGATTACGAGAAGGTCTTTACGTAGGTGGAGCGTTCAATGCAGTAGGCTGTGAGAAAGTGAGAATGGAACTTGTGAGCAGAGAAAGTGTTGTTTGGCTATACTTTCAGTCAAAGAAGGCCATTCAAGTTGAGCTACATGTTCAATTTGCAATGCCGATTTGTCCCGTGGTCGGAAGGACCCTGAACAACACACAACATCGCCACTGTTAAAACATTTGCGTATTAAACATCCGAAAGAAAACGAGTTGTGCGTGAAGGAATCTACAGACAGCAGCCAAAATGCAGCAACTTCAGGTATGGCAAAGGAAGGACAGATACAGCAAAAAATAAAAATAAAATGAAAAATACACTGCTGTGGACATTGTTTACTTCATTAATGTTTTTACTGTGTTAATGGACTGAGGATGGGAGTAGGATTCAGTATTCGGTAGGGCTGGGCGATATATCGATATTATATCGATATCGTGATATGAGACTACGTATCGTCTTAGATTTTGGATATCGTGATATCGTGATATGACATAAGTGTCTTTTCCTGGTTTTAAAGGCTACATTACAGTAAAGTGATGTCATTTTCTGAACTTGGCCTCTTATTTTATAGGCTATTTTTATTTAAGATATTTTTTTTATTTAAATGTGCACCTTATGGAGCTTTGATTTAAAAAAAAAAAAAAAAAAAAAAAAAAAAGGTACTCCTGTTATACAGTATTTATGTTTACATTATATTGTTATTTGAACAGCTGAGCATTTAATCATGAACAAGGTGAAGAAACCCGTTTATTATTTATTAATTTGATTTTGCAACTGTTCACTGAAATAGCCGGTTTCTATGAAACTACTTGTGACATGTCATATTTGGCTTTGACTTTGACTGAACAGCTCTCACTTTGCGGAAAAAAAATATCGGAATATATATCGTATATCGATATTCAGCCAAAATATATCGGGATATGACTTTTGGTCCATATCGCCCAGCCCTAGTATTCGGTTTCAGATTCGCCAGAATCTTAACCAGTGAATTCGGTATTCGGCCGAACACCAAAAATCTGGATTCGGTGCATCCCTAGTATACAGTATATAATAGTAAAAATTATAATAGAAATATTAATTGCATTAGCCACTTTGAGAAAGACTTTTTTTCAAAGGGCAGTGAGCTGTGATATCCTGATGCTGACTGATGCTGCATCAAATTGCAGATCTGTAGCTAATTAACATTTATATATTTATAATGATAAATGAAACATGTGGGTGTTCAGCTGGTGTCTGTAGTCAGACAAAGATTACTCAGAAGTGAGTTTATGCTGTGTCTTATATAGCAGTAGCTTATGTTAATATATATTTAACTGTATATTTAAGATTTGTGTTATCAGCATTTTGTGATTAATACTTTTAAATGAATGAATACTGGTGCAACTGACAGGCAAAAGAGAAAGGACCATTTCAACATATTTTCTCGCTGAAATACAATAACATTTAAAAAGGAAAAGTTTTATCTTTCAGATTCCCTCTTGATTTATTTAGTCCTTCTTAGTTTGTAATTCCATTGTTTAAATATTTTAAATGTATTGTTTTTTGCGGTCACAATTTAAATGTAGTTCTATTTGTTTTCAGTGTCAGCAATTCCCACTACAACCTCACCACCACCTTTAACACAGCCTACTACTGTTTCCTACGATGGTTTTGGTAAGAAAATTGGCTGTTTTTTAAACCCTATGAGGCCTAAATCTTGGTCAGTAAGAGGTCAGATCCCTTAACAAAGACAGATGTGGATGCTAATGCTACTTTTTGATGCTCTTGATGTCATTTTCTTAAAGGAATATGCCACCGTTTGTTGAAAAAGGGTTATTCACCGTCTCCTCTATATTTATATAGGTGGGCAAACGCAATTTTGTCTCAGTGCATGCATTGTCTTAGTCCACCGGCTGCGCCGCTAGCTTAGCTTGGCATAATGAATAGAATTTGTTGTTGCCGTTAGCATGTCGTGAGTAAAAGTGACCCAACAACAACAAAAACAAAACTTAATTACTTCTTGTGGCCTGCGTATTCACAACGAGTAAAAATAGCAATGCAGATTAAGACTAGACGATTTCCTAGGCAGATATTTTTTTTTTTTTTTTCTACCACCATTGAGATGTATTCTGAGATTAAATTTGTCCAGTGATTGATGTGGCAAGAATTCTTTGATTTCCAGTTTTGGAGGACTACTTTCTTAGCGACAGCTAGAGAAATGAACAACGGATTCCTGAATTTTTGCGGGAGGTGGATTTCGGAGATATCACCAAGGAGACAGAGTGTTTGAGATGATGGGATTCTGTAGCTCAGGGTGGTGGACAGTGTCTCGTGACCGTGATCCAGAATGAATAAACTGGTTGACAGATCCACATGGCGTGCAGATAATCGTCTGTGCTACCTAAGGTGCATTGTGAACAGATACCGGTTTGCTAGGCCCATTTTGAACATTTTACTTTGGGTGATTTGAGTCCTATGAATTACTTTATATTGTATAAGATGCAGGTTTGTGTTAGCAGTCATGGAGAAGGTATTCTTACAGATTTGTTCCTAGTAATCTATATATAAATATAGAGGAGACGGTGAATAACCCTATTTCAACAAACGGTGGCATATTCCTTTAATGTTGGATGTCATTTTGATGTGTGCTCTTTTAATGCAGATCAGGAATCTGTGTTGACGATTGTTGTGGGTCTCTCTTTGGATGTGCTCCTATTGGTGCTCATGTTCACCACATATTTTGCCTGCAGAAGTAAGAGATTTCTTCACTGGTTTACACACCATCAAACACCTCCAGTCACACACAAAGGGACATGGATCAAGTCCAGATTAGATTAAGACATAATAAATAATAATTGTGGTAGCAGGTCTAGAGATTATTGTCACTATTACATGTGTTACTGAGACTATACATTTTATATTCTTCCCCAGATGGAATCAAATATATGAGAAACAGGAACAAACCCAAAAGCCAGATTGAGGAGCATCACTTGAATGACATCATTGATAATTGATAACTTTCCAACAAGCCCCTCTAACTCCCTGCACTGCTCTACGACGCTCCGCAACATCTTCAACTTCCAAAACAACAACTCTGACAAAGCTGATCTACTCCTCACCAAACCAGCCACTCAGTGGTCTGAATTATTCTCTTTGATTTTGTACAGCATATGAAAATGTTTGCCTGCAACAACGTTATAACATAACACCAAATTATTTTTCATGTTTCGTTGTCTGCTTTTGCTTTAATATACTATTACACTATACTATTACACTATACTATTACAAATACTATACCTCATATACATATTTTTTGTAGTTAAAAAACAAGGTCACACATTAAGATAAAAAAAAAAAAAACATTACAAAATAATTGTCATCGATTAAACCGCTTTCTCGGATAGTTGATTAATTAGTTGTCTATGAAACATCAGAAAACAGTGAAAATGCCAACCACAGTTTCCCAAAGTCACCAAAAGTCTCATTTGATCTAGTCTCGCTTTGCCAGACCCTCCTCCAAAGCACGCTGGAGGAGGGTCTGGCTACTCTGGGAGGAAAACATGCTCTGGTTTATTGGCATCTTGGGCAGTGCTAAGCACCGGAGAAAAGTGTACGTTTAAAAGTAGTTTTAGTCATGCAACAGAAAACTCAGATTGGACAGACAGTCTAGTAGGGCTGTAGCAATACACTAATCTCACGATACGATACACGATATCCAGCTCACGATACGATATATATCACGATATTCAGCCAACAATACGATTCGATATATTTCGATACACTTACATCATTTTCTGAAAGATTTAAAGGGGACCGAGTGACTTTGGTGACATCTTGTGAGTGTTCCATTTACTTGGATTTAATTAATTGAACTGAAAACATCAATTACACATTATATGTCTCTCACTGGACAGAGAGTCTACAGCAAGGAGGCCAGAGCTGGAGGAACGAGTCGGGAGGGGCTCGTTCACGTCTCCACGCCTTTTAATACATCCATGCTCCACGCCCTGGTGGCTAGTTGTTCTGTGTGCTATTGTATAGTTCAATAACTGTTAATGTGTTACGTTAACATACCGGACACCTACCGTATTCAGCGTATTGTTCTGTGTGCTATTGTGTAGTTGAATAACTCTTGTATTTATAATCTAAATAAATGCGACTTATATATGTTTTTTTTCTCTTCATTACGCATTTTTTGACTGATGCGACTTATACTCCGGAGCGACTTATAGTCCGAAAAATACGGTAGTTTGTGCTTCCTCAGGAACACAACTATTTTTAAAAAACGTTGAAGACGTGCTTTAATGGAATGTGCCTTGCTGTTGTTGGTGAATATAATGAACAGAATGAACAATGAACAATAGAGTAAGTTACGGCAACAGTTAAGAACAACAGAAGTGATACAATATGTGTAAGAAATCATTCTGACCACAGGAAATTACACTTTTTAACACTTCATCACTGAATGTTAGATAAGACTCATAGACATCACAACTGCACTAAGTGCCCCTTGCACAATAGGTTTATCTACAGCTTTATCAATACTAAACAGTTGCACATTTTTATTCCCAAATTGTATAGATTTTAAATGATTTTTTCTTATATTGGATCCTATTATTATTTCATGTATATTGTATCCTATTATTTCATGTATATTCTGTATGTGTGCTGTGTGTCTGATATTTTTCTGCTGCAACACTGGAATTTCCCTTTTTTTGGGATCAATAAAAATCTATCTATCTATCTATCTATCTATCTATCTATCTATTAAAGAAACAATAACAAATATGTACAATAGAACTGAGGATATACCGTTTTATTTGTAGGGTGTGTGAAATATCAATCTGCATGTTCTAAATGTCATAGCATATACCGTACATAGCAGTCAGGAATAAAAGTCCAGGATGTGTGTTAATGTAACATGTAGCTAGTGACTGTGGCTGGTGTAAAATGCGTAGGTGGCGACAAAAATACATATATTTTAATTTAGTTTAGTCAAGTCAGAAAAGTTTAGTTAAAACCACTTCGACAAGGGGCCCCTGTGTTAAAGCTTACCTGAAATCCAAGTGACGCCTGCAGCACGTCCGAATCCAAATGATGGGATGGCTCCTCCACAAACAGCAGCAGAATTCCTCTGGCCTCCTGCCCACTGAAGTCTCTCTTTCACAGAGTTTGACCATGAAGAGAACAACGCGCATACTGTAAAATATAACTACAATTAGTATCCACTTTAAGCAGATAAATTAGATATTGCACTAACAATAATGTATAGTTCTACTTTCTAACTGAAATGTATGAGAATGAGACAATATGCCTCTAGTTTCAGGGCAGTGCATAAGTTAAATGCTGGTGAAGTTAACCAGCTGCGCCAACAGCCGTCAAATTACCATTTCAAAGTAAATGTAAGCATCCCACAAGGCTGCGACTATTAAATAAAATTATTCAAGAGTGTTTTTAGCTGGAAAAATCTCATTTCGATGACTTAAGACGTTTTTGTTAACTTGACGTTTCTCAAATGTATGACAAAGTAGCTAATGTTAAGCTAACATCTCGGTAAAGCTAACATCCCGATTAAGCTAACATTAGGGTTTAGCTAGCACACAAAAGAAAAGACTCACCATCAGTCACCACCAAATAACTTCACCGAAAATAGACGAAATATTAAACTCAATATGAAGCACAGGATCCCATATAAACTTCCTTTGCTTTGTAACTTAAACTAATGTATCAACTTTTACTCATAATTATTTTTGCTAACTGGCATCTATCTTGAATTTAGATGAGCTCATCTTTTCCCTCGGTCTCTCTGGTGTCTTCACGTCTCTGCGTGCAGCTAGCGCCCCCTGTTGGACATGCACGGAGAGCGTAATAATAGATTGAACCATATAGAGAGAAAATCTTCGACATAACTAAGTTACTATCAAAGTACAAATTCAAGGTAATTGGACTTTACTTGAGATTTTCCATTGTATGCTACTTTATAACCCCTATACTCAGAGAAATACTACCGTTTTTAAATTTTAGTTACATTGTTACATAAGCCTAGCTGCAATCAGCTAGCTAATCAAATATAGGACTAGCCTATTCATTTGTCTAAAATTGGCTCCCATTAGACCAACTACAATATTGAAATGCTTATAGCAATACATCTGAAATTAATACCTTATTTTTCACTTATATTGCTTATATGCCATTGCTATAGTTTACACTTTTTGTATGTTGTTTGCTAAGTGTAATTTTGCTTTTTATTGTGATTTAACTGTATAACTTGTTAAAGTATGAGTAAATAAATAAACATAAATATGTATGGCATGAGTATATCTGTTATCATCCACGTGTCATATATTGTCATTATTTTTTGTAATTTGTGCATCATGATGAAACTGATTTTCTTTTGGTAAAAACGTAATAAAAACGTTAAGTCACAGCGTCCGCACAGGAGTTGAGCCCCCGGACAACAAGTTAAGCCTTTAATATTACCGATTAATAGGCCTGTCATGTTTATAGATGAATAGATCGGTTCTAGCTGATTAATCCCCTTATCCTGTCTGGATCCCCTTGCCTCCAACAGATGTTCTATCATCTCCACATCTTAATGGGGAAAGCACCATAGGTACCATACCAGACTCAGGCCAGTGCTCAAGGCCTCTCTAGCTTTCATTCCCATACAGGTCCAAGAGGGGTTTGTATTATCACCATAGAGAAGACACTTTTATGCATGTCTAATAGCACTTATTAGAGGTAGGTTATGAATCAGCTTTATGCCCATTACATGTAACGTTACATTAGCCTTATGCCCATTACATAAGTGGTTAGGAAGGACACATACCAAGTCCATAATTTTATGAGATGGATCACAACATTCATGTTGTAACTAGATGAAAAGACTAATAGCTTTAACAATTAGCCTATTTAAAGCTAGTCGTGACACAGTTTATGCAGGACTGCAGTTAGCTTAGGTGAAGCCAAGTACTGAAATAAATCCAGGGCATGTTGATCTTGATTCATAGTACAGACCTCAGGTCACTGATACTTGGGTGGAGTGATTTGCTCACAGCACCTGAGAAGCCCCATGGTGAGAAGCAGAGTGCAACAACTGTGCTTTTTCCAGGTGTTTCTCCAATCACTCCACCCAAATAGCAGTGCTTCGCCTTCTGAGAATATAGTTCCGAGTATGTATACAGTTAGAAGATGGCGGTCTCTCGTGACTGTTGTTTGTACACACTGACTATACAAATCAGAAAGTGTAAATAGGAAAATGTTGGCCTTATTGTCACTAAGCAGTAGGCTAGTTGGAGTCGGTTACCTTCAGGATCTGTGCTAAGCTAGGCTAGCAGTGGGTGCGTCAGAATTACAGCATTGAGATAGGGGTATGTAAGGACTCCTTTAACTATGGGGGATACGGTAAATAAGCTAAAGTCCCAATAAGTCAGCGTGTTCCTTTAACACGCATGTTGTAACTGGGTGAAAAGACTAACAGATCTTACACAATGATTTAAAGATAGTGGACCAAAGATCAGTTGTTAGATCTTCTGTACAGACAAACTGCACTTGACGTTTTAAAGTGTTGCTTCCACTTTATTTCCTGTGAACTAAATTAAACCTAAGAACACCATTGACAAAAAGAAACCGTGTCAATCATTTAATTTATTTAGCTAGAAAAGGAAATTCCTACTAAAAAGCCCAGTTTTCAAAAAACAGCTGTGATTGTGTATGAAAGTGGAACAGCATTGTGCTTCTTTAAAAAAAAAAAAAAAAAAAAAAGAAAAGGCCTTTATCTAAAAATATAAACCAAAACATGGGGAGTCTAGCTGATATCCATGCTCTCTGCTGACCCTAAGCCACCCCCCTCCCCTCCCTGGACGCTCTGGTAGATGGACGCCATGTCAGCGTTGGTTCTGATCTGGTTGGCGAAGTCGGCCATGCTGGGGCTCCTCTCCACCTCGGGCACGGCCAGCAGGGCGGCGACAGCGCGCATGGCCGAGCGCCGCAGCTCCTCCTGCTTCTCAAACTCCTGCTTCACGGAACCGGCCTTCACCTGCAGGAAGGGAAGGGGGACATTCATGGCAGGGGGGGGGTGGACTAGCATCACATGCTGATTCACAATGAGATCCTTGATACTAGGTTGATTATGTAAAGGACAAAAGAAATGCGCCTAGTTTTGGCCCTATCGTAGTTTGCATTGCTGTAATTTGGCAGTTGTACGATGGAATTTAGGCAAAGCTCCAACCACCTCGAGCCAAATTTTTGATCTTGAGCTGTAACAGCTTGACCCGACCTTGTTGCTGCCGTTCTGAGCTTTGCATTCTTTCATTGCACACAGTTTACAATGACAAATGCGTACACACAACTAGGGCTGCAGCTATTGATTATTTCGGTGCAGATTAATCCGTTGAATATTTGATTAGGTGGTCTATAAAAAAGGTCAGAAAATTGTGAAATCTGTGGATCAGTTTTTCCCAAAGCCCAAGAGGACATCCTCCAATGTCTTGTTTTGTCCACTTCTCAAGATATTCTGTTTACGGTCACAGAGGAGTGAAGAAACTAGAAAAGGGCAGTTTGTAATTTATAAGCTACTTAAATTTGAAGTTAAGAAAGGTGAATAGAAATCTGTTAAAAACAAAATAGCCTTTATTTAATACGAGTCATGTTTCCAAAGCCCATTGGACTTATGACGTACTGTACAGCTGTGCCAATTGGCACAGCATAGACAGAAGTGCCATACATCAGCGTTTATATGAATCCTAAGGGAAGTATGAATTATTGACTTCCAAAGAGTGCTGGTACCTTGGTAGTGCAGGTAGCTTTAAGAGGCTCTATCAGTCTGTCCAGTCTTTGGAGAACAGCTGCCGGACACAGAGACGCCAGTCGAGCCAACATCAGGAAAGTCAGCATCTACACCACACATACACAAGAAAAATAAGTTGGAGAATAAGTTTGTCAAACTGGAAAACACTGTTTAAGCAATGTTTTCAAAATCTACAAACTCTTTCAACAAAAAGATAAGAGAACAGAGCAGCTATTGAAACATGCTATAAATGTTAACTCTAAAAGCTAAAAAGGTTTTGAGCATTTTGATTAAGTGTTTTGGCTCTTAACTGATCTGTGTGGGACAGTATACTGTAGGTCTTCCTGACTTAAATCTCGACGATTTAGGATGTAAGGATGACCTCTGTTGACGTGGTTCTGGTTTCTAGATGAGATCAAATCTTGAACCTGAGGTTATTTATTGAAAATAGCCACCCCAAGCTGCTCAAATGTGCTTTGTCTGATCAGGGGCCTAAGGAGAAGGAAAGCTGCACAGTCCTGCATTGCCTCCACAGCACTGCTGAGGAAGGTCTGGCTAGTCCACACAGCATTGGATGGGAGAAAAACATGCTCTGGTTTATTGGCATTTCTTTTAACCAATCACAATCGCCTTGGGGCGGTGCCAAGTGCTGGACAGAGCAACGGTGCCTCTGCAAAACAGCCCCGGGAAAGAACTTGTTTTGGTGGAACACGTGTACGTTCAAAAGTTGTTTTAGTTGTGCAACAGAAAACTCAGATTGGACAGATAGTCTAGCTAGCTGTCTGGATTTACCCTGCAGAGATCTGAGGAGCAGTTAACCATAGTCCTCAGAAATCCACCGGAGTTTAGACTGCCAACACAAATAACGTGTAAAGTAACAGACATCTGGCTGAAAATGAGAGATATCAGGCAGATCTTCCAGCAGCACCTGAACAATCCCGGAAATAAAACGTCGATATAGACTGAGCTGCACAGAACTGATGCGATTACACTTTTCTACCCACCCTGATATCATAGTGATCTTTGAGTCCTTCCTCCACATGATCTAGGAACTGCAGAACGTTCAGCCCCTCCAGGCAGCTGTCCAGCAGAGTGTACATACACTCAAACGCCGCTTTACGCACATCCAACCCGTCATCCACAGTGTGTTTGAATGGACCCATCTCCACCTGCAGTACACACGCAGAATTAAACATCTACGCATTAACAACATGTTTAAATTTCCCCGGCTTCCCAACCCACTTCTCTGATGAGGTCCTTCCGGATCTGGGTCTCCTTGTAGAGGTGAGGCAGCACGGTTGCTAGGAGACCACGGATCAGAGATGGTTTGTTGTGAGCTGCAGAGTTAAACATCACCAAAGCGACGCGCCGCACGTTGAGGTCATCATCCTGCAGGGTCTTCAGGAAGTCACCTGCTCAACAGAGAGGATTTGATCAGATTACTGTTATCCAATAGAACGTGTGTGGGTGTACTTTCCCTTAGAGCCCATTTCAAGTGGGAAAGTTTGGAGTACAACTGAGCTTGTCTCCAAAACGTGACAGGTTTAGATTTAAGGTCAAGGTTGGATGATCGGAATCACATTTTTTAAAGTCCCCACACTCTATTGATGTGATGTAGAGACAAGGGCGTAACTTAAGTTCAACATGGGGCGGGGGGGGTGTTGAGCGCTCCTTGAGATCTTTTGAGAAAAATTGAAATTTTTAGCATCTTAACACTTCATTTTCTGTAGTGTGGTGATTGTTTCAGCAACAAGTTATGGTGCAAATGTCTTTATTAATGTTAGGGAAATTATGTTTTTTTTGGTGGGGAGGCAGGGGGGGGTTCAGTTTTGTAAATGTCTCCTGTGTGTAGAGATATTGAATATGACAAAAGGTATACTTTGATGACCCTAGAAGACTTGGTTCAGGTTTGTCCTCAAGTCAGGTTAAATAAGTGTGTTTCTGTGCCCGTGTGTCCTACCTATGCACTCTTTGAGCAGAGAGTCTATGGGAGCAGGTTGGTCAACAATAGTGAACTTGATAGCTGTCACCACCGTGCTGCGAGCCAGAGGAGAACCTGTGAGAAGGCAGGAGGAGATTTCTTTAAAACACAACCACAGAAGAAGAAAAGGTGTCCCAAGGGCAGCAACAATAACTTGATAGTATTAGATGTGATAAAGGAAGCACTGAGTAACTTGGTTGCAATCCTTTTAATGCTTAGTGCTGAAACTGTTCCTATAAGAACTGCTAACAAACTTAAAACTGACAATCTGAACAGTATTTCTAGAGATATTTAGCTCTGGGACCAAAATATTGGAGGGATAAACAGAGAGGGAGACTAACTGGCCACCAAATCTCAATCGTCACGAATCTTTGGTGCAGTCGTTATTACAGTGATCAGACGAAAAACAAACCTATTAGGGTTGTGCAATTAATCAAAGTTGTAATCGTGATTACAATTATTGGAGCCCAACGATCATACAAAAATTTGAATTTTGCACATTACATTTTGAAAGTAAACTTGGTCTTGTGTTCTGCATGAAAAAGAAATTTCAAATGGGAAAAGTATTAGGGGGAATTTCTCTTCAAGATGTTGTCACTGTTTCACTATTTTTTAAGTGCAATAATTGCAACATCTTTCCAAAAGTCGATGAGTAACCATGTTAATCATGATCTTAATATTGACCAAAATAATGGGGATTATGATTTTTTCCATAACTGCGCAGCCCTAACACACATTTCCCCCCCACACATCGTACCGGCTCTAAGCAGCTGTTTGAGTCGGGGTAACAGCTGGGCAGCGTTGACTAAAGTCAGTTTTCCCAGACATTCAGCCACCAGGTTCCTGGTCCCCTCCTCCTGACACTCACAGTTGTCAAACAGCAAGGCCCAGATAGACTCCACATGGGCCGAGAGACTAGAGGCTGGACAGGCACTGAGACCACAGGGACAAACCGGTCACCCAACTTGAAAGACAATCTGTTAACGCTGCACTTTGGGAGACATTTAATAAAAAAAAAATAAAAAAAAAAAAGTCTGTTTTACCAGTTTAAATAAAAAAAAAAAAAAAAAAAAACTGAGGGTGCAGTAAAGAATCACATCCCTACTTAACAGAACCTTTAAGTTCAAATGTAGCCAAAATTTGAATGGTTTAACAAAAAATAAAAATAACTCTACTTAAAAAAAAAAAAAAAAAAAAAAAAAAAAGTCCTTCACACAGAGTCTGAAATTTTCATGAGTCTTCGTAAAAAAATAAAAAATAAATATCTGGTTAATCTGCATGATTTTTTATACTCTTCTATATAGTTCAACATTTGTCTTTAATTGCTTTGTGAAATTACGTAGAATGATATGCGCAGGTAACACTGAGGAGAGCAAGAGGAAACGTGAAATCTAAACAAAGCGAACACACACCTAATGACCTCTTTGAGGGAGTGCAGCAGCAGGTACTGTCTCCGCGGCTGGGCCGAGATCTCCTTCAGCAGGAAGGGCAGGTATTCGTCCAGGCTGCCGACCGCCATGCTGCCTAAAGCGCAGGATGCTGCCGTCTTTACCTGAAACCACAAACTAGATACTATTCATTTTTAAAATATTAAATGTTGTGGCCGGTTAGCTCAGTTGGTAGAGCGGGCGCACATATGTAGAGATTATTCCTCGACGCAGAAGGTCCAGGGTTCGAATCTGACCAGTGAGGTCTTCCCCCTCTCTCATTTCATATCTCAGCTTTCCTATCCAGTAAAGGCAGAAATGCCCCAAAATTTAAAAATAAGCAATGTGGAACGTTGTTCTTGTTTAACCTTCATTCATCAAGGAAAAGGTTCAACTGAATGGCATCCTACACCCAGTTAATAAGATCCGATCTAAGTGGCTGGAGTGGACAGCTTCAGTACAGGTGAAAACACACCCAGGACTCCTTGGTATCAGATCACTCAGACCACATTTGGAGGTGGTCTGAACCAGTGGTTCTCAAGCTTTTTTTCAATAATGTACCCCCTTTGAACGGTTTTTTTTTTTTTTTTAAACCATGTACCCCCTAACCAGCACAAATCATTTCTGGTAGAAAAATAAAATATTGATATAAAGAACATATAGATTTACTAAACAGCCTTGTAACTGAAAAACATTTTGCAAAAAATGTCAAATACCCCCTTCAGTCCTCCTAAGTACCCCATTTGAGAAACACTGGTCTAAACTACACATCCACATTCTAATAGCAGGAATGTGTCCTGGGCCACATTAAAAAAGGACCTCCTACTCAACTGTGAGCACAACTACTCCTCATTCAAAGTATTTATCATGCATGGTGTGTTTTGGATGTTATTTTAATACTGTGGTGATGTCAGTGTTTGTTGCTGTGCTGCCTGCTCTTATATCCCCAGCTGTCTGGAGCTCTCTGCAGTGCAGTTGCTTTGAAAAGGCAACCACTGGTATACAAGAACATTGTTTTTAGTTTTATAAAATTTACCAAAAATATTTAGGATATTACTACAGACATGCCTGCTCTTATATCTGTCAACTCTGAAAATTAACCAATACAAGTCATTGTTATTTGCAGCCTGGGAATAATGTCCAGCATGTCCTACCTCTTCATTGGTGGAGGAGATGGCCTCCAGGATGACTCCCTGCACCTCCTTACTCCGCCCCAGGCTGCCGCTCCTCCCCAGCTCCCCCAGACACAACAGAGCCAGGACCCGGGCAGACTCTGGACAACCAGGGTTCTTCACCTGAGGAGAAGAGAGGAGATACGGTCAAACTGACACACATGGTGTTGTATTTTACCCGTGTACAAACTCTCACACACACACACACACACACCTCCTGCATGAGGCTGGCCACCGTGGCTGGAGTTTCTTTGGAGCAGGAGGAGGACAGAGCGGCCACACAGCGAGCCACAGACTGGTACGACTGTCTGTGGAGGATGGTGCTGTCTGAAGACTGGGAGCGGTGGAACGGCTCGGTGAGAGACTTCAGCAACTGACTGAGAGAGGAGACAAATAGAGGAGAGGAAACAAGAGAAAAGAAAACAGGGGGAAACAAGGAGAGGAAACAAGGAGAGACTAATAAAAAGTTGCTTGTGTGAATGCAGTGAATCCTGTTTTAATTGAGTGCAAGTAGGCCTGTAACAATTATTACATTAATTGTTTAATTGCAATATTTTCCAGGTAATTGCCATTTCTTTGTTTAACTGCAATTAACTGCTTACATTAGCTGAAGTGCTAAGGGGTATGGCTGTTGATGGTTATCAATTTTATGTTCATTTAAGAAAGAAATGCAATGTTTTATGAGAGGACGTGGTTTACTTCACTGGAGGGAATTTGAAACCATTTCCAAACGCTTGCTGGTGCAAATAATGAGGTCCGCCATCATCTAAAAAGGACACACACGAACATTCGCGCACGCTGCAACAGGCTGTGTACCTGTGTACATACATTATCTGGGTGTTACAGAACAGTGATCAAACCAAAAGATATATCCTGAGTTTAATTCCCAGCTGAAGCTAAAATAAGCTCTGATGGCATAATCAGAAGTAATTTCCTCAGACTTCTGAAAGCTCATTCTGAGCTACAGAAGACATATCGCAGCTGATATTAATGTGTACAATCTGTAGAATTAACTTAGCAGGGTTAATTTGAAATCAGCTGGATATCAACTCTACAAACTTGAGACTTGCTTACAGACTTGTAAAAGCCTAAATATGCAGTTTTATTTTGGCATTGCCTTTTAATGGGCTTTTAATCACAAAATATTTCAACATTGTGTTTTTTGGAAAGTTTATTTCACTTTACAAGTGTCGTTAACAAGCCTGAGGGAAACTCGAGTTTTTGCCTTTCTGCTTTCCTTGTTCAACTTTAACATTTAAAAAAAAAAAAAAAAAAAAAAAAATAAGTTCTTTGAATATTGGCAAAAAGACCGGGATCTTAAAAATATCAGATTCATATCCATATTAAAAACCTCATGTGGGCCAACAGAAACAAACTATTAGAAATTGTCCTCAGCACTTAACACTTTTCCCACCACATACTGATGAACAGAGTAAACACTAGTCCTAGTTTTCTATTGTTGTGGGGACATTTGGGCCTAAGCAGATCCAGCACACAGCTCTCACACACGCTTACCTGTAGCCCAGGTTACTGGCTTTGGACAGCACCAGTGCCTGTAGGAAGTCCAGTATGGCTGCCAGCGCTGCACCCTGCAGCAGTGGAGAGTGGACGAGTCTGAAGACTCCCGGCAGCACGGAGGAGCTGATCTTAGCCAGAGAGGAGGGACACCATTTGGCCATGCAGGTCAGCAAGGTGACAGATACCTAAACAGAGACATACGCCATGTCAACTACATGTTTTATATAACAACATCTCTATACAGAACTTTATGTGATGGGAAAATGACTCACATGTGACAACCCGTGCGGTCTGGCTGTTCACCGGTTTCTCTGACTCGGCAGGAGCTAAGTCAGAGTAACCTGGAACACCTGAGGGTGCCCAGGTTATTGATGCCTAGCTGCAGTGCAGCCGAGCAATAAAAACATCTTTGTGGCTGGCTTGACTGAGGAAACTTAATTCTTCTATGAAAGACCTGGCCTGGATTTGGGAAAGGAGAAGAGAACCATCACTATGAAAAGAAAAAGTATGAACCAGCGCCGCTCAAACACCAATTTCCAAATGATGCTGCAATACAGAGAAAAGAGTGACCCAGCATCAGGTGAAAATGCAGAAGGAGCCATCCTTGTTTCTTATTTTAATTCAGTGGATCTAGCTGGATCTGAGCGAGCAAGTCAAACAGGGGCTGAAGGCGCACGTTTCAAAGAAGGTTGCACTACTACTACTACTACTACTACTACTACTACTACTACATAGACAGTAGGCTAACACACATTTCTACAGAACTCCTCATGTGGGAACACTAAAACACTTATCATCTGCACCATCACTCCTGCTACTCTTCCAGGATCATTTGGAAATTGGTGTTTGAACAGCCACCCAGTACCAGTTTCCTCAGTCACATCAGCCACCAAGATGTTTTTCCTGCTCAGCTGCACTGCAGCCAGGCTTAAATATCCTGGGCACCCTCGGGTGTTCCAGGTTACTCTGACGAGCTCCTGACGAGTCAGAGAGACAGGTGAGCACTAGACCCAGCTGGGGTCGTCCCACACAGGGACACAGGACTGGAATACAGGAATTAGTTCAACCAAGGAGGTTTCATTTTTACATGTTGCAGGATAGATCAAAATCTACTTGAAGGAGTACTCCACCGATTCAACCTGGCACTCCTGTAACATTTTTGAGGAGAAAAGGTTCAAAATTGATGATTTTGAAGGGGTCCTAAGGGGTCCCCAGCAAAATGAGGAATCATTTATTTTCACAATAATTCCATCCATAAGTAACCCAAAACTACGTTGGTCATTGGTTTCATACACTTTCTGTAATAAAGCATGTGAAAGCTAAGATCCTGTCAGACAGGGGACGCTGGGACAAAATCTTATCAAAATGGGGTCTAATTAGTGTCAGTTTATGGGTCCTTCACGTGAAACGGTTTGGGAACCTGTCAGTACCCGATCCGTTCCACCTGCACAATCCGTTCTGCGCATGCGCAGATGATAATACCGTTTTACGACCTGCCCGATCTGTTCCACGCTAGCCTCCACCCAAGCTAACGTTAGTTTAGCTAACAGCTAATTCGGCTAACTGCTAGCCGACAAATAACGCATGCGCAGAACTGATCGTGCAAGCAGAACGGACAGCTAGATTCAGTCTAAAATAACGTTAAGTCAAACATAATGGGAAAAGCAGGCTACAGCAAAATTAAGACTTTACAGTAACAATAAAGACAAGTATTGAGTGATTGTATTTTAAATGAGCACAAGTAAAGCAGAACTGACGTA
Organism: Perca flavescens; assembly: GCF_004354835.1. Lineage (NCBI taxonomy): Eukaryota > Metazoa > Chordata > Actinopteri > Perciformes > Percidae > Perca > Perca flavescens. Next base: position 9,517,428 of record NC_041334.1, read on the forward strand.
ACAGCTGTTATATATGTTAAAGTTTGTTTTGAAGTTTTATTTTGAGGGTCTTTTAAAAGTTTGCATGTTGTCTCAGCTAGCGGTTAGCCGAATTAGCTGTTAGCCAAACTAACGTTAGCTTAACTGTGGAGGCTGACGGATGGCAGACCGCTACAATCAGCTAGCGGTTAGCCAAATGAGCTATTAGCTAAACTAACATTAGCTTCCCGGTGGAGGCTAGTGTGGGAACAGATCGGGTAGTGTCGTAAATCATCGTACCACAGCGCAAGCAACATCTTGCGCATGCGCAGAACGGATTGTGCAGTTGAAACGGATCGAGTACTGACAGAACCACTGGTCTATTTTATTCCACTCCCTTGTCAAAACCTGCTGCCTACATTACCCACAATGCAACTACCGCCAACAGTTCAGTTGGAAATGTGGCTGTGTTGAGCCAGCAGCTAGCAGCAGCTAATGTAGCGCGGAGCATTGATGAGCAGCGGGCTACAGAGGACAACACCAGCATCATTTCTTCTCTAAATGGATAAACTACGTGGTGGGAGGAGCTGGAATAACCCTCGTTTTTTCGATGCTTCTGACACTTCTTTTTTTTAAACATTTTTGTCACTTATTTAATACTTTTTATATTCATGTTCAATAAACCTAATTTTAATGACATTATATCTAATGTTTGAGTCAAAACAAAGCAGAAATGATGAATTCTTTTGACCAGGGGCGTTGGACTGGGGGTAAAACCGACACTGATTACCAGGGCCCAAGGGGAGAGAGGGCCCTTGAAAAGTCTGTAATATATTTTATTTCACCTGGATATTTTCATTTCCTAATTAAATTTCATAATGCATGTCAGATGAAATGTAAAGTTAGTGTATTGGCTGAATAACTTGGTTGATTGACTGACTACATTTTGTATACAAAAAAAGACTAAGGTCTCACCCACCCCTTGCTAATGCGCCAAATGGTTTAGTCCATCTGCACGCATTTTGTTTACGTTAGCTAGTTCAGTTGAGCTTCTGGTGGAGCAAAAGATTCTGCTGTAGAAATGTCTTTCTCAAAGAAAGCCGTAACATGCTACCAAAAAAGAAAGGAAAGACAGGAGAAGGAGAGAAAACTAAATGAGGGGAAACAATTGGTAAGTGACTTCTTTTCAAAGAAAGGTGAGCACAAACTAAAAAACAAAATCCATGGTGCTAAACTGCTTGAATATCTCCGTGACTGTTAGTGCTAAAAACAAACTGAGACAACCCATATAAAGAGCAGAACATACACTTTCAAATGATAATTTGGTTATACTTGTAATCTGAGGTAAAGGCTAAATAAATAAACTACACTAGCAATGCTGTTTGCATATAACACACCATTGTAATAGCCTAATTTAAAACATGTTTAAATGAATAGGCTATAATGTCTATAATTAGCAATAATAGGCTAATCAGTGTCATAGGTAGCTTGGTAGCTCATTGGTAGATACATATCATGTCAACATTATAGTTATGTCAGATTCAGTAGAACAACATTGTGAAAACACATGGCCCTCTGTTTCAGAAACTGTCACAGAAGGGAGCAACAGATCCCTCAGCCTCCTTTTTGGATTTGAAACAGGCTTATATCAAAATTAAAGCTAACCATGTTTAGCCATTTTGACTGAAAGGTGTTAAGTAACACTAACATCTTAGTGTGTTTTATTATATTAGGTTACAATTAGGATAAGAGGTTCATATCAGATGTATCCTTCATAGAGAAAGATGACAGAGAACATTTGATTGAGGATGATGGGAGTGAAGACAGCAGGGAGCATGAGTGTTGCTCTGAGCACAGTGTGGAAATGAGGAACTGGAAAGTAGGCAGAGCAGTGCAGACCAGTTTTTGCTAGAGGATCCAGGACTATGGCCAGATAAATTAACAGATGATCAGAGAGACACCTTAGTACGCAGGCTGGCAAGTAAAGGTACAGAGAAAACAAACAAAATGTAGTAGTAACCACAGTAAAGTAGAATGTTGACAAAGGAGGTTTGAAATGTGTGTTATCAGGCTACTCTAAGCATTACAGTTAATAGTTATTACCCTATAAACATCTAGGCCTACAGATTCATGTGTACAGAGGCCCAATCTTTTTTATTTTTTTTTTGGGGGGGGTGGGGGTGTTGAGGAACATGGGGCCCCATCAGGACTGCCTATGCATAGGGCCCAGGTGCTTTTGACTAATAATTAAGATCAGAGGTTGTTGAGTGGATCACTGATGGGTATCTGTCAAACACTGTTTTAAAACCATTTAAACTTTTTTTTTTTTTATTCTATAAAATTGAATAAAACTAAAATGTTTTATTACAGAAAAATTCAATGAAAGTAATCATTCATTTTACCTGTGAAGAATGTTGTATGGGTTCCATACAACGTACATCCATGCATCCACTTATTTTAGGGCAATTCGGTTGAAAGAAACCCATATTTCTGATATTAAAAAACTTTGAAAACAGGTCAAATTTGACTCGTGCACAACACAAGGGTCACCGAGTGTTTGTGTTGAACTCAGCGCAGTACCTACAGTACCTGTGATACGTGCATGTCGCCCTCGTCCACCAGAGCAGGAAGCTCGCTCAGAACGGGCTCCAGCGCGGCAGGCTTGATGCTGGCGGCGTGATGCGTGACCAGTGCTGTCAGACATGCCAGTGTGCCGAGTTTCAGAGCTCGCTGGTTCTTCCGCAAGAAAGATCCCAACGCAGACAGAGTCTCTGGCAGGATGGACGACAAGTTGATCTGGACGAGATGGAGGAAGGAAAGACAGAGAAGAAAGTCTGGTTAGGTTTCAGTGTTGGAAGAAGGTTTCAGAACCTTTACTTAGTAAAAGTAAAAACATACGGTAGTTTTTTCAAGTAAAAGTATGTAAAAGTACTCATTGTCCAGTAAAATGTTCCCTGTCAGAGTTCTCCTCTTCTATCTGATGTTTATGTATTATTTATTCCTGCTGCATTAATGTGTGTGTTCCTTTTTATTGCTGTAGATGTTTAACGTTGTGCTCATTTTAACTCCTTTTATATACTGTTGGCTAGTTTAATCTACAGCTATGCATCGTATCCTATGAGATCATCATATGCTTGTAGCGTTGCTGTCCTGTGAGAACCATGTACAGTATCTCTTTTTATTTTATTATAAATTTATAATCATTTTTAGGCCTGTATTCAACAGGACAGCTGAAGACATGAAAGGGGAGAGAGAGAGGGAATGAAATGCAGCAAAGGGCCGCAGGTCTGAGTCGAAGCCGAGGCTGCTGCGGCGAGGAGTAATCCTCTATATATGGGCGCCTGCTCTACCAACTGAGCTATCCGGGCGCCCAGAACCACGTATCTCTAAAGTCAACTTCTCATGGTGTCAGAAAAACAGCCCTGTTTTCAGCTTTTGGACGATGCATTTTCCAGCTGATCCAAGAGGCTTTTTAAAGACTTGATTTAGCTTAAGAAGGAGGAGAAGTTTTCTCAACACATAAAGGAACCCTTCATCCTTCAGTTCATCACAAACATTCAACCTCAACACATCTGGAGACACGTGGTTTTCGCTGGACAGGAAGGGAAGGAAAAACGGTCATCTGAAAAGTACCTGAAGCTATCAGACACATTTAGTGGAGTAAAAAGTACACTACTGTACCTCTGAGATGTAGTGGAGTGGTATAAAATGGAAATACTCTAGTAAAGTGCCTCAAATTTGTATTCCAAAAGTCTTTTTAATAAATACTTTTATATAATGAATAACTATAAGTCAAATAAAGTGTGTTTCCTACTGAACCTTTAATGGAGACACAGAGATGAGGGTGATGGTCCTAACTGCTGTCAGTCTTGTGATCTCATTCTTCAACCTCTCCAGGAAGATCGCCAAAACACCTTGTAGCTCCGCCCCCAGGTGGTCACCAAGGTGACACACCATGTGACCCATACAGGATATAGCCCTCTCTTTAACTTCCTGGTCGATGTCCGTTGCCTTCAGCCTCTTCAGGGTTGCAGAAAACACCTTGGAGAGAGAACCTGTTGTGATTTTTTTTTTTTTTTTTTTTTTTCTTCCAAAGATCATACTCCACAGTACCAACAGATAGCTTGTTGACCCTTTTACTGATCTTGTGTACGTTTTGTTCAAACTACACATTTTATTCTGCCCTTTCTGCACGCCAGAACCTGCCACTTTTATGCTTACACTGTATTAGCCAACGCTGCATGGACTCCCCAGTCCGTTGTGTCCAATGACAATTTCAATAAAGTTTATGCAAAGGTAGCTGCGTCCACAATGTTGACATAAATAGAGAAAGGCAGCATTCCTTGTGGACTTCTATTATGAACGGAAAGTAATAAGTTTAAAAAAAAAAAATAAATAAAGATGCAGATGACAATAACATGCAGACAATGTGGTGTCTGTTCTGCAGTGATGTTCACTTTTTATATCACAGAAGTGACAAGACTGCAGTTTTCAACATTTAAACATTTAAATACCACTCGTTTCCACCTTGAATACCTCGATTTTTCCCGGAATTCTGTAAACATGGCCATTACCCCCTTCAAACTGCACTCCAAACAACAAAATGATCTGGCAGAATCCACACAGTGTCTGGCCGACTTTAGGTTGCTTACATTTCTGCATGTTAATAATGAAAACAGGATGTTACTGTATCTCTGTATACTGGAGCTCGACGCTGACATTGTTTTCCAGTCCCTCCAGAAAAACACGATTATGCGATCGCATAAGTCAATACATAATCATCCAAAATTCGCATATTTATGCCGGGGCAGTATTTTTTCAAATACGCCGCACTTTCACCGCATAAATTGCAGAATGTTGTGCAAAATAAGCGGGGCTTGCATGATTTCATAATCCCCACATTTTCGTTGCAAAAAACTCACATATATCTTAGCAGAAAGTTGAAAAGTTTTGCGTGTTCTTCACACAAGAGCAGCCATTTTCCCCTGTTGCCAGGGGAACGTTATGAAGTTTTTCATCAAACCGCAGTTTTTGCAAGTTCCCTCAATTTTTGCAAGTTCCCGCAATTCCATCGCATAAAATTCCATAAATATCCCGCAATTTTTTTGCCCGCAACAATCACAAAAAAGCATTTTTCTGGAAGGACCGTTTTTCCATTTCGGAAAGTTTCAGTGTCTTTCTATGTTCTTCCCACCTCTTTGACAAACGGTTTAGGGTCGAATCGTCCGGCTGTGGCGCTCGGTCCCTGCGGTCGCATCACTCTGACCAGTTGCTGGGCGACCAGCAGAGCCTCCGAGGTGATCTTATAGAACGAGTCTTCTACACACGCCACCACCGGAGGCAGCAGCACCTGCAGGAAGCACAGCACGGGGGAAGAAAAGAATGTTCAGACTTTGTTTCAGCTATTAAGTCATGCATACAACCAAGATGAAATGCCTGTGTGACAGGTGTGTGCGAGTGAGTTAGTGAGATTGTATGTTAATAGTTGTGTGTACCAGACTGAGGAAGTGATTGGTCTACATGCTATGATTGCCAGATTTGTTAATCTTGTTTTCTTCTTTGTTTTAGTTAGTTTTAGCCTCCAGGTATGTAGTGAGCGGTATGCCCTTTTGTTTTTTTTATCTGCCTGTGTCACGTGTGATCCCGTGTGGCATACCATATGTGTATATATTAACTCTATGTTTTTGTTGTATCTTGTTGATGTCCTGTCATGAGCACACTGAAGCAAATTCCTAGCAACTTGCACCGAGTTGTATGGCAATAAAGTATTGAATCTTGAATCTAGTGTGGTGAGTCGTAGTTTAAGTTTATATATATATATATATATATATATATATATATATATATATATATATATATATATATATATATATATATATTTATAAACATATTTGATACCCTCCTATTGTTTTGTTTGTTGTGTTGGCCTTTGCCTACCCTTTTTTTTTTTTTTTTTTTTTTTTTTTTTTTTAAACACAACGTAATCAAACACATTAGTTTTTAAATGTCTATTAAGATTAAATATCTGTTTCTGTGGCTGTGTGGGTTTTTGCCATGTTGTGACTAAAATTTTAAGCATAAAATAAGCATAAAAATTCCGGGGCCTTCATTTGAGGAAATTAGACTTTTTACAGCCTAATTTTAGCCTTTTACAAAATCATTTTATGGTAAAGAATTCAAAGGAAATGGAAATGTCACAACTCGTATCTAAGTATCATAGATCTTTCCAAAGTTGTGAAAGGAACATTGATGTGCAATTTCATTAATGCAAACATTAGGAACATTTTGATTATTTTTGTTAGCATCAGGATATGATATCAGGCAAAAACAGATAAAGTCTGACTGATTCTGACCAGCGCTATAACAATATAAACAAACTTCTTGTGTGTTTTTTTTACATATTATATCCAAAATGCAAAAAACTGAGAAGAATCAGATTACTGAAATGAACTGACTGCCTGAGCCACAACATCAAGATATGAAACTAAACGGTTAGTCTGCAGGTTTACTTTATTCATAACAGCAAATCATATGTTTGAACAATATGCACGTTTCACATACAGTATATCCTGAAGCAAAGCTTATAAAGATGTTTAAAGAACCTGCATGTGCGGCTGAAAGGCTTGAGGAGGGTGGGAGAGGAGGAGGACGTGGAAGAAGGAGAGAGCATCGATCCTCATGGTGGAGGAGGTGGACTTGTCTGTCAGGGAGAAGACGATGCCTGGAGGAGGGAGGATGGGAGAACATGGAGGAAAAAGAGAGCAGGGGGGAAGAGAAAATGAAGCAGATGGAAAGACAGACAGATGTTAGGAGGGATGAGTGAGAAAATAAAGAGCAAGAAAAAGGCAGTGTAAAATAAATGAGTGGGTGTGTGTGTGTGTACCAGGTATTAGAGCAGGTATGTGCTGCTCCAGAGCTCCAGGTACCGTGTGAGACAGCTCAGTGAGCAAACAGAAGCAGCCCTGTCGAGACTTAATGCTCTTCTCCTTCAGCTGTCTGTGGAGCGTCTTCACTATCACCGGCACCTGGACAGACAACACACACACATTGATATATATATTTCTAAGAATATACAGTATCTCACAAAAGTGAGCACACCCCTCACATTTTAGTAAATATTTCATTATATCTTTTAATGGGACAACACTGAAGAAATGACACTTTGCTACAATGTAAAGTATTAAGTTTACAGCTTATATAACAGTGTAAATGTGCAGTGATGATGTGGGGTTATTTTAATTCCAAAGGCCAAGGGAACTTTATCAGGATGCATAGTATCCTGGATCCATGAAATAACTGGCCTTTAAAAATAAAAATCTGCCTGCCTCTATGGGAATTTAACATTGTGGTGGACTCAATTTTGTTGCCAGTGGTTTAGACATTAATGGCTGTGTGTTGAATTATTTTGAGGGGACAGCACATTTAAAGTGTTATACAAGCTGTACACTTAATACTTTGCATTGTAGCAAAGTGTAATTTCTTCAGTGTTGTCCCATTAGAAGATATAATTCAATATTTCCTCAAATAAATTTTGCGAGATACTGTATTTCAACCTGTACATGTTAGTTAAAGGTTTATGTTTTACCTTTGTCCAGCTTCTCTGTCCTTGTTTTTAGCTGTATGTCTATTTCTGTGTAAGTGCAATGAGAGCAATGAAAAGATAAATTCCTTGTATATGTTGACATACTTGGCCTATAAAGCAGACTGTAAAATAAATCCACTGTAAAAGCTGCTGGAACACCTTCACATTCTGGGAGTGACTGACTCTGTGCTGGTAGTACCTGTGTCTCCAGCATGGCGACGGCCGGCTCTTCCTCCCTGCTCAGCGCTGAGTCTGAGCCGGCCTTGACGTTGCCGTGGTGACCGGATCCCACTCGCGTTTGTCTCAGCAGCGTCGAAAAGGCAGCGAAGACGTCTGCCCTCACGTTCTCCTCGCGCTCCTTGAAGCGGGCCAGCAGAGCGGGGCAGATGGAGGAGTAGAAGGAGAGCAGGAGGTCCCGGCGAGTGTGGATCAACGCCTCCAGACACTTGATGGAGGAGCGCCGCACCTTCCAGCTCATGTCGTCGTCGTCGCTGTACTCATCGTCCGACTCTGGAGTCGTGGGATGAGACAGTCGTTACTTCATACTGGAAGTAGACGGACTTCAGCAAATATTCACTCTGACTCTGTTCACGTTACTAATCATCTCTCTCTGTTAGAAATAATCACTGAATTTATATCTGTGAAGTCATAAAAACTGATTAGGATGCTAACGGATGCTACATTTAAAGAGAAATTTCAATGGGAGCGTTCGACCCCATGTAGGCTGAGTCCTTTGCAGCGATATAATAAAGGGAAAAGCCCCAAAAAAGTCATCTTAAAAAAATCTCAATCTGAACTATAAATCTGACATCCCTGGAGGGTGATGCTTAAGCCTCCTGTTTTCCTCGGGTCAAATTTGACCCGTTTCCAAAAACTTTATATCAGAACTATGACAAAAGAACGTTGAAAAAAGCAACAAAAACACAGGAAAAAAAGTCGACAAAAACATTTTTATTTTTATTAAACGCTGAAAAAAGAGACCTTTAAAAATCAGAAAAAGTGACAAAAAAACCATCAAAAACATCGCCAAAGGTGACAAAAACTTGTTAAAAAATTGACAAAAACAATAAAAAAAAACGGCAAAAAAGTGAAACAAATTGGAATAAAATCGACAAAAACGTCGAGAAAAGTGTCGAAAATGAACAACAAAATGTTGAAATTTCGATCCAGAAAAACACAAAGTTGCAGGTCGACGGGAAGACAACAAACAGTGGTGGAATGTAATACATTAATTTACTCAAGAACTTTACTTAAGTACAAAATTGAGTATTTCCACTGTACGCTACTTTCTACTTGTACATCTCAGAGGTACAGTATTGTACTTTTTACTCTGATAGTCTGATAGCGTCAGGTACTTTTCAGATGACAGTTTTTCCTCCCCTTCCTGTCCACTGAAAACCACGTGTCTCCAGATGTGTTGATGTTGAATGTTTGTGATGAACTGAAGGATGAAGGGTTCCTTTAAAAAACTCTCCTCCTTCTTAAGCTAAATCAAGTCTTTAAAAAGCCTCATGGATCAGCTGGAAAATGCATCGTCACAAAGCTGAAAACAGGGCTGACACCATGAGAAGTTGACTGTAGAGATACGTGGTTCTCACAGGACAGCTACAAGCATATGATGATCTTATAGGATATGATGCATGGCTGTAGATTAAAATAGCCAACAGTATATAAAGGAGTTAAAATGAGCACAACTTTTACTTGAAGTGGTTGGAATAACTCTTCCATAGAAAAAGGTGACACCAAAACAACTGACATGCAAACTGATCTTCAAATAATAGGTTGCATTAGTTTAACAACTCCCACTTCATTTTTCAAAGTTGTAGGACAACAAAGAACATGAGCAAAAAACACAGTGATGAACTAAAAAAAGAAAACAGAAAGCAAAGACACACAAACCTTCATCCAGCCCTTCCTCTACGTCCATGCTGTCTTCTTCCTGCTGCTCCTCATCATCGTAGTTGTAGTTTGGGTCAAAGGTCATGAACTTGAGACAAAGCTGTGTTACTGTGGCAACATGGGGGGACATCTCCTTTGGGCACCTGTCAATCAATGGACACAACATAAAGGAAAGTGTGTGTGTGTGTGTGTGTGTGTGTGTGTGTGTGTGTGTGTGTGTGTGTGTGTGTGTGTGTGTGAGTGTGTGCGTACCTTCGTATGAAGGCTTCAAAAGCCTGGAAACAATACTCTCTCAGCTCGTCATCCTCCACACCGGTAAACTTCACCACCATCGGGATCAGCTTCTCTAAATGTTCACCTACAGAACACACACACACACACACACACACACACACACACACACACACACACACACACACACACATATGAAAGTATAAAAGACAAACCAAATAAATGTGCAGTTTAGTAAATCTGAACTGTCCTGGTCTCATAAATAAAACATTAAAACATCAGAAAAACCGGGCCCCGGGTTAGCAGACCTGGTAGAGCGGGCACCCATATACAGAGAGGTTTACTCCTCGACGCAGCGGCCGCAGGTTCGACTCCGACCTGCGGCCCTTTGCTGCAGGTCATTCCCCTTCTCTCTCCCCTTTCATGTCTAAGCTGTCCTATCCAAATAAAGGCCTACAAATGCCCCAAAAAAATCTTTATAAAAATAAAAATAAATAAAACATCCGAAAAACCAATCAACTAAGTCACTGAGACTGAATTAAAGGTGCCCTGCCATACAAAACCGTTTTTACTTGCATTTTTTGAAATATGTTAGGTCCATATGTGTTTGTGTTATGTGGTGAATGTGAAAATGAACTGCTACTTCCTCTGTCAGCTCTAGCCACTGAAGAGAAATAAGCAGAGAAATCAGGCCAATTACAAAAACTGGTCAGTCTGACATCATGTTGCCTGAGCTCATTACTATTCATGAGCTCACCCAGTTGGGCTGGGTAAAGGATTCTGACAGACAGGCTCTCATTGGCTAGCTGTTAGCCAATCAGATTCAAACAGCTTAGTTTGTTGAATATTAATGAGAACTGGCAGAAATCGAGCTGAGTCTTCCTTCAGGCTTTCTATACCACGCTAGAATGGCTTGAAACAAGGTAACCAAGTCATTATTTCCACAAAAAATGTTACAGAGTCCATGGTAGAACTTCAGACATTACCACAAAGTAATAAAATACATATGGCAGGGCACCTTTAAAGCATGACGCAGGACCCTGAAGTGCTTTATATACAGACAGATAACCGATGTAATGACTTTAAAATGTGTCGTCAACAGACATGAACGCAGCTACAGATCTCACCGACTCGATGTCCGCCCTGACGACTGATGGTTGCTAGGCACTGGATGTACGTCCTCGTCATAGAAGCGGGCGGGCCCTTGGCCAACTCCGTCAGCAGGTGTTCAGTCAGCTGGGAGAAGAGGGTGGGGCTACAGCAGGGCACCAGGTGGCCGAGAGCCAAAATGGAGCGCTTCCTGACCGCCATCCTGGGGCTTGTTAACTGACAGGGCGCCACGGGGGAAGAGGGAAGTAATGAATTAACGTGCACACACGGACAGGGGGAAAGATGGATGGATGGATACAAAATAAATACATGTAAAATATAGCACAATATGCCACAACGGCTGAAAATTATGAAAATGTTCATTCATGATTCATTCATCCATTCACAAACATACTGTATAACCTATCACTCATAATATACTGTATATTTGCTATTAATATAGTTTGATAAACAATGTTAATATTCCTCAACTAATAATCTTAAAACTGAAACACAGATTACAAACAATATGTAATTTATAAATAAAACGGAGGTTAATAATGTTTGTGACTGTAATTCATTACTTAATTAACGTATAACAAAACTTTCACCATGAAATGTTACAGTTAATATTTAATATTTAACAGTGACTTAGTTGGTTAAAGTTTATTATTTCTGTATGTAAAAATACAGATTTACAAATTGTTATTAGTATATTAGCACTGAAAAAAAGCAATTGAATAATTACTACTACTGTGACTACTATTCTGTGTCCTGTGTACGAGAAGAGCTCAAATACATTCATGTGTGTTTTTGGTCATTCGGCGTTAGCAGTATCTTACCTGAGGGAGCAGACTGGAGAGCAAAGAGCTGTGAAAACTGACCAGGGCACCACTCAGCCTGGAGAATGAAATATAAAAGAGAAATAAAATAGATAAAAACCCAACAACAATCAACACCAACATCATCTCTGACTTCTTCTTCTCTCAGTCTGAGCCCCTATCGTGACACGTTGATTAGTGGCTGAATACTCGAGCATTTTAGAGATCAGTCTTGGTCAAAATTTCAATCAATCAATGTCTGTTTCCATCACAATGGAAATATGATTGAATGCCTTGTTTCATGTGGAAGTTGGTGATTGGTGCAGACAAAAACTCACTTCCTATAAAACAGGGGTGTCAAACTTTCACTAAGGGCCACACTGGAAAATGAGAATCACATCAAGGGCCAGACACGTAGAGTTTATTGAAATGTTTTTATATAGTCAAAAGAGTCAAATATCTTTGACTGTATTGTTGCAAGTCTCAAATAGCTTTCTCACTTACAGTTTGGTCCACATAAAGCCACATGAATAAAAATGTTCCCGAGCCATCATGGAATTTAGTCAAGCAAACAATCATTATGATTACATTTTTAAAAGGCAACCCGACTCACACCTGTTTCACAGGTTTGAATATGCAAACTCTCTGAGTCTGTGGGAATTTATGAGTCTCAAAGTCGGCAAATTCTGCTTTGAGTTTCACGTAATTACAGTCTGAAAAACAGTTTCCCATCCTTTTGGTTTGGCGCACAACAAGGCAGGCCATCATTTATTCTGAATCTAAATTTATTTGCGGGCCGGATCAAAATTTGAGAGGGGCCGGGTTTGGCCCGCGGGCCTTGAGTTTGACACGTGTGCTATAAAAGATAGCTTCTCAGTATGCAACACCATTTGCCTGATGATGGTCTGGTACCAAAACTTTGCCAGCTATTCAATTTATTTGAGCAAAATAGAGAGTTTCTTTGCAACGTTTGACCTACTCGTCCTCCTCCTACACACCTTTCTCACGTATCTGCATTAAAGCCGTCCTATAGGCCTATATAGGCGCGGTGCGCAGCCGCTGGCGCCCAGTCACCAACTCCAGACTTTTTGCCAGTGCCTTTTGGTCATAGGGCCCTGACAGCAGCACTAACCTAACATACATGGTTTTGGTGTTTGATTTATGTTTTACATTGATTTGTTGCTACCTTCCCAACATGTCCGACAAGATGTCCAGGGCCTCCAACTGAACTGAGACATCTTCTTGTTTCCCCATGGCACCAATCAGCTGGGAGGTAATCTTCTTACACACGCAGACTGTCAGGCTCAAACCTGGCAACCCACATAAACACAAGAACCCAGAGGAGACATTTAAAGGCTCTGACACACCAACCCGACGGCCGACCGTCGGACTGATCGGTCAGATTTTAAGAGCCGTTCGTCACGCCCATCCCGCTCGTCATTTCCGTTAAGTGTTTTAACATGAGTGCACTGATTCGCTAGTCAAGGGCTAGCACTCCACCAATCGGATTGGTCATTGAGTCCGACTGCCCACCGTCCGATTCAACAAGTGAAATCGGCACAAATTAAAGCCCATGGCTCCTCCGACTGACGACGGCACGGAACACGCCAAACAGACTCGAGTCATCGACCTTGCCAGACTGTCTGACGGCCGATAATCGGGTTGGTGTGTCAGCGCCTTAAAACAAGACACAGATCTGGCAACCAACAAAACCAACAATAAGAAATGTACCCACACTTTAGGTTAGCTCTTAGCTCTGAGAATAATGAAGCTTCTGCTGCCTTCAACTGCCAGTCAGAAAAATCGTTATTCATCATTACATAATATGTTCTGATAAAACAAAGAATGTAACGTTTAATAATGCTTCATAAAAAGATTTAAAGGGGAAAAGGAGACAGAAAATAATCAAAAATCTACCTTTATCAGTTGATGATATAAGTAAAAGACAATTATATATAAAAACAATTATGTTATAGTCTGGTATTTGGTGAAATATAAAGTGCAGCTTCATGTTTACGTTATTTTTTCTCTTTGTTTAACATGTGGTTGGCATACACTTATGCTTAAAGTGTATTTACAGAATGTCCCTTTTCAATAACAAAACCAAACAATATGCAACTTTACTAGGCAATTCATTAAAATATTAATACAAATCTAAGCACGTTTTAGTATTCTCCATGTGCTGCTGTGGAATAACACACCTAAAACATCCATCCATATTTTGTATTTATTTAAAGGTTCAAATTGGGTTCGGAATTAAAGCCCAGCAGCATATCTAATATGAGATGGAGAGATGGCATCAGAAGCAGGTCGTCACCATATGTAAAATAAGAGATAAGCTGACAGTGAGGAGAGTATTTCAGCCCTCACCTGATGAAGACAGCGGCAGCTCAGCGATCACAGTCTTCAGTCCCATGCTGGAAATGTCTCTCAGCTGCTCTTTGTCTGACATCATGTTGGAACACAGCGTGTCCACCATCGTCTCCACCTGAGGCTCCTTCACCTTACTCACCAGAGGGGCCAGGCTAAAAAAAGAAAATCAAACCCACCCACACAATACGTCAATTGTAACCTCTATATCAGGTGATCCTCGTCAGAACATTACAGCCCATGTCACAGAGTTTCAGAATAAATACACCCCAAAAACTTTAGTAAACTTATATTAGATCACAGAAGTCTTGTATCATGTGGACGCGCCGACAGTTTTGTTGTCATTACATAGGATTCCTCATGGGGGCGAAAGAAACTACGCACTATAGCTTTAAGTATAATTATTTAGGCATTTTTTACAGGTAATATAGGTACGGTTTCTTAAATTGATTGTTTCTGAATTTGTATTTTTTTATTTTATTTTTTTGGAGAATAAGAACAAGAATTGTCCATTTACTGATTGGGCAGCATCCGGGACCACACGTGCAGCAAATAATGATTTTCTTGCATCAGTAAAGTAAGCTTAGAGCGGATCTTTGTCTCCATTCATTTTATGTTTGGTTTGATGTGTGTGTTGAGAGAGAAGTTCCGAACCACAACCAAAAACAGTTAGGGTGGGAGAACAGTCAGGACACAGCACCCTGAGATGATGCACACATAACGTATTACACTCTCATTATTTAGGGGTTTTTACAGGTAGATATAGATATTGTTTCTTAGATTGACTGTTTCTGAATTAGTAACTTGTTTATTTTTGCTGCTATGCATTTTTTACCATCTCCAAAACGATGAATTGCCTTTAATTCTTTACAATGTTTGGTGTTTTAAGCCCCCAACGTCATCTTCCAGGCAGCGCTGCATGGAAGGCACTAGGGTTAGGCAAAGGTTACCGTTAGGTGCCTTGAAGTCGACGGTTGGGGCTTAAAACAGCATTGAGCATTCTTTACATAATGTGAAATTTGATTTGAAATATTCTGCACAAATGACAAAATCATTTCATGTGAAAATGCAGTGTTGTCCTTGATCAAACCCCCAGTCACTCTGAATAGAAATGAACAAGGAAAAAAAAGGAAAAGATAAATGAATTAATATCAGTGCCACATAAGAAAACCCGGGTTGCACGGCTTCTTCATCGCCATAGACTGAAGAGCATTCCCCTCCTCTGTGTTGTTGTTGTTGTTACCATTTTACAGCCAGGTTCTGCACCTCCCCGTTCTTGTCCTCCAGCAGTTTGAGCAGCATGGTCACCACCTTCCTCTCGCTGTCCTCGTCCAGCTTAATGCTGTCCTTCTGGAGCTCCAGCATCAGGTCATTAGTGGCCATGAACCTGGTGTTTAACACAGCAAAAAACACACACACACACACACACACACACACACACACACACACACACACACAAAGGTGCACACATAAGTACACCAAACACACACAAAGATGGAGATACAGAACGGATTTAGTTGAAAGTAAATAAAAAAGACGCAAACACATCTAAATTCTATAAATAAATAAACTGGCTATAAATACATGATAAACTCATTAAAATGCCTGATTTGATGTTGTTATGACATTAAAAAAAAAAAAAATTCCCACCCAAGAGCAGATAAGTTGAAAGATAGGCTTCAAAGAAAGACTCATCAATAAATTAAGGTGATCAGTTGAGTGAAATCTGTATTATTAGGTTGTTGTTTTTAGGCATAGGTACTCTTATCTCCAGCGGTAGAAAGTAACTAAGTACTGTACTTAAGTACAATTTTAAGGTACTTGGACCTTTCTTTAGTATCTCAATTTTCCACTACTTTATACTTCTACTCCTCTACAATTCGGAGGCAAATATTGTACTTTTGATTCCACTTTATCTGATAGCTACTTTTCAGATTTAGATTACATGATACTAAAAAGAACAAATTAATCAATTCTGATGTATTAGAGCCAGACCTATATACTGTATCGCAGGACGATATTATCGGCCGATATTAGGCATTTTCCAAACTTCCATTTATAATGGTCGATAAATGAATATTTAAAAAATAAAATAAAACCACCAGAGGGCACTCTACAAGTCGCTGTTGGCAACACTCAGATTTTTGTTGTTGTTGTTGTATGTTGTGTTTTTGTTCAAAGGACTTTAAGTTTCATATCTTAAGTTTGTATTTTTATACATTTTATTTATCAGAACTTTAATATATTTTGATGTTCTGTTGTGACAATAAAACAAAAACTTTTATTTTTAAACTGCATTATCATATTATTTTAGTGAGGACTCATAAATAACAACAAATAACTAATGTTAGGGAAATCTGTTTGTTCTGTTACGCATTTCTGGATTTCTTTTAAAATATATATTGGCTGATGTATCTCAATATATATTGTAATACTAAAACGTTTGTATTTTTAATTAAGTAAACGTTTGAATGCAGTACTTTACTTGTAATGGAGTATTTGTACACTGTAGTATTAGCCTACTACTTTTACTTTAGTTAAACTACTTGTTCCACCACTGCTTATCTCACCACACACGTTGACACACTTATTATATTAGTTACAAGTAGACTTTCAGTGAGATTACATTTGTCTCTCTTGACAAAGAGAGATTAAATGTTTAAAAAGTAAAATGACAGACACATAATGAGTCAGGACTAAAAAGTGTCATCTCACTGTGGGACACACAAGTTCTGGCTTACCTAAAATCTTTGTCAGTTGATGTCATTTTCTCCAACAAGTTGGAGATGTAGTAAGACACGTTCGACATCTTGGTACTTTGACAGTAAGTCAGCGGCGCTATGAAAAGTGAATCTACGGTTAAAAAGAGAAAACTGGGGCAACAGATTTAAACGGACAACATGGCGAGTCTGGAGGGGACAGAGAGAGGTAACACCGGAGAGCGAACCCGGCGGAGAACTTGACACTCGGTGGGTTCAAATAAAAATAGATATGAAGGGGAAAGTGTTTCGGGGTTATGGCGCCACCGTGTGAAAAAATGGAGTCCTGCCATTAGTTAGAGACAGAGAACCATGTAGAGAACCCATAGACTGAACAGTGTTACATTTTCGTCTTCCCCTTAGCTAAAAGTTGACCCGTTAACCGTTTTAGGAGTTGTTGGCAGTCTTTGTTTAACTTTTACAGTCTTTGTTTAACATTTACCACACTTTGTATATTTATTTTCTTTTTTTAATTTACTGCTCTAAGATAGCTATCTAATGCAAATTCAAGTTTTGGTATGTGGAACCTTTGTTTGCCCGTTTGCCAGTTTCCGCCGATTGAAACAGTTGTCGGACCCCGTGTGGGAAGCGGCTTCTGTGCTTGTTGCCACGTCGGAATAGTTGTTGAACCTGGTTTATTAATTCAGGACAAAACAAGGAATACTTTTCTGCAGTGTTTTCTGCTTTCGCTGCAGTCATGGTGAGTGTAATTGCGTTTGATTAAAGCGGCAGGTCAAGCTGTCTGCTGACTTTAGTGTTGTTTAACGTTGACCGTTTAGTTGCTGACGTGCCCAAGAAGCTAGCTCGTTAGCAGACAGGCTAATGCTAGAGTACTACCGCTTAAAGCGATAATATCGATATTTCATGAGTGCCATTTAAATGCTGATTTATTTGTTTGTGAATTTCAGGTTTCCGTTATCAACACGGTGGACACCTCTCACGAGGACATGATTGTAAGTTTCCCTTTTTTTTCATTTAGCCTAGCTAGCTAACTAACGTTAGCTGACAATTGAAGCTAACGTTAGCTAAAGTGACAGGGGTTTTATTCCAAAACAGCACATACAGCAATAACGTAAATCTTGACATGTTGAATGTTTGTCAGTCAGTGTTTTCACTTTAACGTGTCATTCATTTCGGGGTTAGGTTCAGGTTAATGGAAGAGGAAACAGACTTTGACACACCGGTAGTCCAAGCTGCTATCATGTCAATATCAATACACTCACTGGGGTGGAGGAAGTATTGAGATAGTTGTAAAAGTACAGAAGTATTTGCATCAAAATATACTACCTATACCTACTATATAAGTACACGTTATGTAGAATGGAATTCAGATAGCCCCACATCATCACATACCCTACCTAGAGATTATCATGGTTTTATGTCGGTTAGCCTAATAACTGGTTTGATTTGCATTGAGAGATGATTTTATGGAAAGTACCCCATGCCAATCTCTAGATATGGTGAAGGGTATGTGATGATGTGGGGGGGCTATTTTAATTCCAAAAGGCCAAGGGAACTTTATCAGGATGCATAGTATCCTGGATCCATGAAATAACTGGCCTTTAAAAATAAAAATCTGCCTGGGTCTATGGGAATTTAACATAGGGGTGTACTTACTTATGACCCCTGTATTTTAAGGAAGAACATTTATTTATTTACGATTTCATTATTCATTCACAAAGAAAATTGGTGTCCTTAAAGGTTGGATTTTTCCTCTTTTTTTATTTTTTAAATTAAGGCATTAAGATCAATTTCTAAAAGGTGATTTTTTTTTATTCCTCTTTTTAGTCAACTTTAGCATGGGTTCATAAACTTATGAGTGCCACTGTATACACATGATCTAATAAGACATACATAAAATAATTAGGCAAGACACATCTAGGCTGTTCATCTACTTTATCACATGACATCTGACCACCTCATGTTTCATGTTGTAAGAAGCCAATGATCTACCTTTAAACATGACTGGGCCTCTGACATGGAAGATTACTGGGAGAGAAGGAGACTTCCACAAGCATGTTTAAGGCTTTAAGCATGGAATGATTACAAAACAAAAACCTCAGTAGACAAACATTTCATTAAAACTTGTGTGTGACAAATATGTCAAAATGTAAGCTTTGTCTAGCTTCTTTGTCTAGGAAGTAAGTAGCAAACTTAGATTTGTATGTATATTTTTAAATCGCGCATGGAAATGTACATAAAAAATAATTGAATCGTTGGCCTCTGAATCGGAATCGAATTGTGAGGTGCCAAGAGATTCCCACCCCTACTAGTTAGGCTGATTGTGCCACATGTTTTGGTATGATATCTGAAGTTTAGGAAAGTATCTAAACCTACATTTAAACACCGCAACAGAAACTGTTGATAGGAGCTATTCAACAGTTCATTGTGTGTATACTGTCAGAGTGCCATATGCTCTCATTAGCATGTTGCAGTCATAGATTATTTTGTTGATATAACTTTTGACACTGTTACTCTTCTGAAAACATAAAATGACGAAAGATACGGGCGAAGAATTATTTTCTTACTTCAGGCCTTTATGTCTTGTCTCTTTCAGCACGATGCCCAGATGGACTACTACGGTACACGACTCGCTACCTGCTCCTCTGATCGCACCGTAAAGATCTTCGATGTCAAAAATGGAGGGCAGATCTTGGTAGCAGACCTCAGAGGGTAAGACACCATCGTTCCACAACCAAACCAGGGAGCCTGAGGCACTTCACATAGATAAACACAGCACACTTGAGGCTGTTTTATGCTTCTGCATCAACAAACAGTACTCAGAATGGCAAACCCTATAGACTGTCATGCTAAAATATTAATCATATTTGTTTGGCCTTTTCTTGCTTAGATTTTGTAAAAAATATCGAGAAATAGACACAGTAAAATCCATTGACCTAGTTACTGTAACAAGAAAATAAGTCTGAGGTTATTTGCGAGGTGTCTGCCAGCCAGTTTATGTTATGTTAGCAAGCAAACTTTAGCACAGCTGCCCACAAAGTACTGCTTGCTGGTGGGGTGCTAATTTCAAAACATTACTGACATATAGACGCTTTACAAACGGATAATCCCGTCATTGTAACCAAAATATGTCTGAGTTTATTTGAAGAGCTTATGTCAGTTAACTAGCATGTTGCTACTCCCCCACAGTAGGCGGTTTGCAACACCCTATGACTATAAACACACACAGGACGAGTTGACCAATCACCGTCGTTGTGGTCTGCGTTGCCTCGACGCAAAGTTACACATTTTTGGAGGTGCACGTCGAGCTACGCCGGATGGCTCGGAGGGGGTTTGTGGTGACGCAGAGCGGTCTGCGGGGGTACGCCGTCGATTCGACGCAGAAGCATAAATCAGCCTTTACTGGAGCAACTTAATAAGTAGTGGTAAATAAATATTCTATTCGAAAGTTTGTCTCCTGTAAAACTCAATTCTTTTGTCAGATTATACATTTGTTCTTTAATCTGCGCTGTAAAACTAATATCCCATGTGAGCTCGTCCTTCTATTGTTGACTTATTTGTATTATACATAATTAGTTCAATGCACTTCGAGTTCACCGTGCATTTGAACTAAATTTGGGTCTCTGTATTTGTGTAGCCACGAGGGTCCCGTGTGGCAGGTAGCGTGGGCTCACCCGATGTTCGGCAACATTCTGGCTTCCTGTTCCTACGACCGTAAAGTCATCATCTGGAAGGAGGAGAACGGAGCCTGGGACAAGATGTATGAGTACTGCGGACACGAGTCATCAGGTTGGTAGCTCTACTGTGTTTCCAGGTGAAATAACATTGTAGAAGTTGTTTTTTTTATGTACCTTCTATTTGTCTATGTGTGTTGCGTATCTGTGTCTCCTCCAGTAAAATCAGTGAATGATCCATGTGTTGGAGTCTCTAGTTTTCTATATATAACATTGTAGCCTTTTGATTGTTTATTCCAACTTCTCCCTCCAGAAAAATCTATTTCAAACTGCAGTGTTTTGGTAGCAGCCACAGAGTGCGTTGGATGTTTCTTGAGACTTTGGTCATGTTTGTAAATCTACTTCTGTGTCTCTGCAGTGAACTCTGTCTGCTGGGGTCCCTACGACTTTGGTCTGATCCTGGCCTGCGGCAGCTCAGACGGAGCCATTTCCCTTCTCACATTCACCGGGGATCAGCAGTGGGACGTTAAGAAGATCAGCAACGCACACACTGTGAGTTTTTGAGACCCTTTTACTGCAGAGCTAACATTTCTGTTTCCATCAGATGACATGCTGTCTATAATGTTTTAAGTATCTACCTAACTCTGCTTATCATACTGTTCTTTACTCGGTTATGCTCATTTTCAGATGCGTCTGTTTAATAAATCCCTGGTATTTTTCCTGCAGATTGGCTGTAACGCAGTGAGTTGGGCTCCTGCTGTAGTTCCCGGCAGCCTGATTGATCAGCCATCGGGTCAGAAACCAAACTACGTCAAACGCTTTGTCTCCGGAGGCTGCGACAACCTGGTCAAACTCTGGAAGTAAGTTGTGGTTTAATAGGCTTTCTATGGCGTTTCATGTTGTTCTGTGTTGTGTCTAGTGACCTGAGATGGAGACCCATAAGGGGCAGAGAATAAGCACATGGTTTGTAAAGCAGAATCGCCCACACTGTTTAATTAGCATTCGGGGTTTAAATATAGTTTTCACAGAAGCTAAAACAAAGTTGGAAAAAGACTTTTGTCTGCAGTCGAATTGCATTGTGGTTCATGTAGGTGCCAGTTATTGAAGAAAAAAAAACAATGAATGCATGTAACCAATGCAAATTTTGGTCCTTTTTAGTTTTAAACATTCGATCATGAGTAATACGACGTTAGAAGAGAGCAATGCTAAATAGACTCTTAAAGTCTTGTAAAGTAAAGGCCCAAGGAGTTGACGGTTTATGTCTTACATAACTGTCACTGATTGCCACTTCTTGCCTCCAGAGAGGAGGACGGTCAGTGGAAGGAGGACCAGAAGCTGGAGGCTCACAGTGATTGGGTGAGAGACGTCGGCTGGGCTCCTTCTATTGGCCTTCCCACCAGCACCATCGCCAGCTGCTCCCAGGTGAGAATTATTGGGATTAAAAGCATCGTATGTGTCCTCAAGCTGCACCTAAATTAATCTCCAGGAAATCGCTGTCTAAACAATCAAACTACTACTTCTTATCAGCAGGTTAAATAAAGCTAAATTAAGCTTTGATTTCTCTGGCAGATGTTCAACATGGTGGGGATTTTTTAAATCTGTGCCACAAGGTGGAGCCAGAGATAACGGTTCAGTAATTTCTCAAGGAACTTTGTGCATGATTTAAAGGTGAAGCTGATAATCAAACCCACGGAACATCTCAATGGGCTGCGTTAAACTTCTTTGCTGGTTTTACAAAGCAATTTTAGTCATTTTGAAATAAACATTGATGTGCAGCTGATGAACAAACCCAAACGCTGTCTGCTTGCTCCCATACCACCAGAGTTAAAGGTCCAATGTGTGGGAATTTCTCCCATCTAGCGTTGAGATCATATATCGCAATCCACTCTCTCGCACCGCGCAGTTCAAAGTACGTATTACAGCTACGGTAGCTTTCACACTTCAAAAAGCTGACCTCTTGCTCTTTTCAATATCCTCCTTTCTGGCCAAAGAAGAAGACTCCTGTTCCTGAAATTTGGATTTTGAATACGTGTGCTCCTCCATGTTTCTTCAAACTAGCCGGGGCCGGGAAGCTACGATACCCATTAGCAGCATTAGCAGCACCTGTGAGTTTATCATGTGACAGCGAAAGGCGGAGCAGCATGTCCTGTATGTCCCTTACCGGCTAACGTATTTCAAGATGCCGCATGAATGTGGAGCGTCTACCCCAGTTTATGCGAATGAAAAATTTCAAGCCAAAAGGAATACTTGGAATCGATGGTGGTGGTACATATTCATGAAAAAGGACAAAGTTTGTGAACGGGCAACACAGATTTTGATAACGAACAACTAAACACGCTACACACTGGACCTTTTTAAAGTGGGGATCATCTTTTTGAGGTTTTGGTTTCCTTTGCACCTTCCTCCAGGACGGACGCGTGTTCATCTGGACGTGTGACGACCCAGCAGGCAACACCTGGACGGCCAAACTGCTCCATAAATTCAGTGATGTTGTTTGGCACGTCAGCTGGTCCATCACTGGAAATATACTGGCTGTTTCAGGAGGAGACAACAAGGTAGCGTATGCATTGTAATACAGGCACGTGTACTGGACCTGTACCTTGTTTATGTTTCCCTCCCCCCTAATGTAAATGTGATTCTGAATTTGGAGGATTTTTTTTTTTTTTTTTTTTTTTTTTGTTGCTCTGTTATACCTGAAATTTTTTTTTACTGATGTATTTCTCACAATGGACGCATCAAATGTTGCGTGTGCTTGTTATAGGTGACGCTGTGGAAGGAGTCGATGGACGGTCAGTGGGCGTGTATCAGTGATGTCAGCAAGGGCCAGGGTGCCGTCTCCACCATCACAGATACACAGCAGAACGAGCAGTGACACACACACACACACACACACACACACACACACACACACACACACACACACACATAGCATTGACCCCTGACTCTACAAGGATGACCCCACTCTTCAAAGATGAATTAAGCGATGATACACACGCCGGACATTTGAACCTACAAAACATTGTCCACAGCGGTTGAGCAATTTTTGCAATGTTTTGGTTTGGGCTTCTTGATGATGACATTATGAATTAAAACGAGTTCAGCTGCACAGTTTGTCCGAAATAGGCGTTCCAAATTTGATCAGAAGGGAAGGAAACCTTCACAGTTGAAAGATGGAGAATCTCTGAAAATGCAAACATGACTGATACATTTTTTTTTTATCAGATGCACTCCATCGAGTTTCTACATGTACATTAATGTTGCTCCAAACACAAGTTAGTACCCAGCCTGACACCGGCCCTCCATCCTGTCCCATGATGCTTTGCTCCTAAAAACATTCCACCTCCACCAGCAGATGAGCGGAGAAGTATCCCAGCATCCTGGGACGCAGCAGTCCCGCTAAACAAGCTTTGTAATGAGCACGAAAGCCCCCCGCGTGCAACCATAAAACTGTTCTCTCCATTATGTGTAATGTATTTGGTGCAAAACTAGGATCACTGCTCAGCGGTAAACAAATCCTCGTGTTCTCACAGTGAGACACATCCGAGAAAGAAATGCGTCCCCAACTTCAGCCGCTAAACTTTATAAAAATAAATGATTTATTTAGTAATCTATTGATGAGTAAGAGGCTGGTTGTCAATTTGTGAATTTAGAACCCGCCTTAAATAATCAGCCATTACATTTCTATGGCAACTTGAATAAATGTTGCCAAGACAACTAAGAATGAGGCAAAGCTTAGGTAAGCTTTTGATTTTCTTTCAATTGTGAGAACAGAAAACCATGGATGTGTTTTTCATATTTGATGTAATTAAATAACTATAATGTTAAAATGATGTTCTGTTTCTTTGGTTATTTGAAAGCAGTTTGAAGATTGATTTGTTAATCATGGATGTAGTTATCTTGAGTTATAGTGTGCTCTTATTTTGAAATAAAGGCAAATTGATTAGGTTGTAAGTAGGATTGATTATGTTCAAAGGCCCTGACACACCAACCTGATCGGCCGTCGGCCAGTCTGGCAAGGTCAGTGTGTGTTCCGTGCCGTCGTCAGTCGGAGGATCTGGGTTGGAGGGCGGGAAGTCAGACTTGATGACCAATCTGATTGGTGGACTGCTAACCTGGAAATGGCGAGTGGGATGAGTGACGAACGCCTCTCAAAATCTGACAAATCTTTTAAACTGACCTTTAAATAGCACGGCCTATTTCTCGCCTAAAATGTTTTCAGAAACGCGTTTCAGTGAACTATTTTCGTAAAATATGAGATCGGATTTCGAACAAACCGCCATTATTGGTCAGCTGGTGAAGCCAGACCCATGTGACGCGTCGGTAAATTGATTATTTCCAGCACATTTGAGCATTTGATTTCTGGAAAACACTAAAGCGGTGCTTTCACATTATTCTTTGTGAAGAAACTATGTTTTACAGATGCTTATAGTTGTAACGACCACTCAAAGTGCATGGATCATTAGATTCAATCAACTATTAAATTATTGATTAGTTGACAAAATCACGTGAGTGTGAATGGTCTTTGATGTCTTTAGGTTCAAGTTCTGCTAGCTCCATTTCTACAACAGTAAAAAGCTGCTTTCACATCCATATATCAGTATCCTGTGATCAATAAAGTTTAAGCTTATCTTTTAACAATATAGCATTTAATTTACAGTAAATTGGCAGATTCAGCTATCTGTTTATAATATTTTATTATAAACCGCAGTAACAAAACTGTGTGCGGGTGTGGTTTCCTCCCGTCATGACTCACTGACCGCCCGTGGATCAGTGAGTCATCCATCATTATGAAATCTCATCATCAGTTTCAATCAATTCAATCAAGTCATCTTTTATCAATAACTTTTTTGGAACTGCATATGTTTAATTGTCTTCTACACTGAGAATTTCATAAGCATTATAACTGAAAATGACATTTCACTCATTAAATAAAGTTGTTTAGAATTTTTTTTTTTATATTTATAGCATGAATTGTATTTGTGTTAATGTTTCCATTTTTTGGCCACTTTATACTGCATCACATTTAAGAGGGAAATATTGGACGTACTAGTCACTTTAGAGAATAAGAGTTCACATTAAAATCAGGATACATATGCAATATAGGTAGACGATAGATATGCAAGCTTAATAAATGCATTGTTCAACATTAAGCCGACTAAAAACCAAAAAACACTCCAATACAAGAAGAAAGTCCTGCATTCAAAATTTTACTTAAATAAAATTACAGCAGTTTTAATAGGCAAAATGTAGTTTTAAAGTATCAGCAGTAAAAGTATCCTCATTGTGCAGTAAAATGTCTCTGTCTGTGACTGATACCTATTCTATATGACAGCTCATATTGATGCATCAACGTTAGAGCAGCGTGTTACTGTTGTAGCGGCTACTTGTAACTACTGTACATACAGTTAGCTAGTTTAGCCAAGTGGTTCCCAACCTAGGGGTCGGGCCCCTCCTAAAGGGTCTGAGTGGCTGTAGGATGATTAGTGGGAGAGAAGAAACAAAGTACTGATACACGTTTTAATTTATTAATATTAATTAATTTGACTTCTTTGAGCCTAAACATGTTATTTAAATGAAACCAAGTAAGAAGTTTCAAGAAGAAATGTGTCTGATGAGGCATCCTAAATATGACAAGGAGCCCCAACTGGACTCAAGTGCAAGAGGTCACGAGCCAAAAAGATTGGAAACCACTGGTTTAATCGTTAACAATGGATTGTATTTTATAGGCTTGGAAACAACAATATTTACTTCTAAAATGTAGTGGAGTACAGATCTGAAATCTATATACTGATACTGATTGCTGCCAGTCAGCAACCAGATCTGTGGAATCAAAAACCCCAGACAAGGTCTCCAGAGCATCAGAGCACTTAGTGAGTGCAACAACCACAGCTGTTAGGGAAATAATTACAAATGAGGTCAGTGGACTCACAGAACCTCTACTGGATGAAATGACCGACTCAGAGTATGATCAGCTGCAATCTGACACCTCATGGGAGATTCAAATTATTGCAGAGGACATTACTCATTTAATTGTTCAGGAGGTTAACAGTCTGGAAGAGCAAGATGGTGAAAATATTAGTCCAGAACCCACAGAGACAAGGACCAGCCCAGAACCCTACCCAGAACCCACAGAGACGTGTATCAGCCCAGAACCCACAATGATGTGTTTCACCCCAGAAGCCAGAGAGAAACTGTCCTTAAAAGGAGTGGGGAGCAAGATAAAAATCTTTTTTGCCACGCAGTTTGCCAAACTGTCAATACATCGCATGGCCACTCAACTAGACAACCAATTCCACCCTGACTCCAGAGATAAAAGTGAAAAGTCAGTCCAGTCCTTTGTGACTGACATTGACTCTCTGTTTTCAAAAGATGGTGTAAAGCAACAAGTTGGAAGTGAGGTTGTTTATAGTAAATTGCGGGATATTTCCAACGGTAAAGACAAGGTGTTCAAAGAAGAGCTTACTGGTCTCCTCTACAGTTACGTCTCTGAGGGGAGGATTCCAGAGACTGTCCCAGGATCAAATGAAAGGACACTGTCTGCTTCCCCATCCCGTGATACAGTGTATGGTGAAATACACTGTAAAGTGTGGCGTTACCTCGGACTGAGGAAATGGTGGCTGTGCACACAGGCTGGCATCCACAGTAACAAGATGAAAAAGGCTTTCAAGAATACTGAGTCACTGTCACCCACCGCTACACCGACATCCTCACCCTCACCTACACCTACACATATGCATACACCCAAACCTACACCTACGCATACACCCAAACCTACACCTATGCATACACCCAAACCTACACCTATGCATACACCCAAACCTACACCTATGCATACACCCAAACCTACACCTATGCATACACCCAAACCTACACCTACACATACACCCAAACCTATGCATACACCCAAACCTACACCTACACATACACCCAAACCTACGCATACACCCAAACCTACACCTACGCATACACCCAAACCTACGCATACACCCAAACCTACACCTACGCATACACCCAAACCTACACCTACACCCAAACCTACACCTACACCTACACCCAAACCTACACCTACGCATACACCCAAACCTACACCTATGCATACACCTAAACCTACACCTACGCATACACCCAAACCTACACCTACGCATACACCCAAACCTACACCTACACCTACGCATACACCCAAACCTACACCTACACCTACACCCAAACCTACACCTACGCATACACCCAAACCTACACCTACGCATTCGCGTACGCCCAAGTCTACACCTACGCCAAAACCTACACCTACAGTCGCAGTATCTGAGGAGGCAGCTGCCAGGCCTGTGCAGAGTTCAACAGCACAGGCAGAGAAAAACAATTCTGTCAGGCTACTTGTGCAGAAGCTGGTTTTGCGGACCTTTAACAAAGCAAAGGTGAACACAACAATTGGAAATTCAGAAGCCATCATTGAACGCCTGCTCGAAAAGATATGGGCTGAAGTCGAGGGAGAAGATTTTCAAATCACCAATGACTATTATGAACATCTCAGCAAGGCCATTTTAAAGGACATGTGAAAGAAGTGGGGCTGTGCACAGGACGTGCTGGTTTCAATGAATCTAGACGAACCAGCAGTTAACAAATGTATTGTCTCCTTCTACAGAGACCACCTGATGAAACCAAGGAAGCAAAGTGCCTTCAAAAGAGTCTTCTCCATTCCAATGTTTGGCCAGACACTCTTTATTGTTTTCACTATAGCTGTGATTTTGTGTTTGGGTGATTGCATTTGAAGTGTATAGTGTATATAAGACAGAGGACCAGTGAATGGCTTCTGTAGGACAGAGACCAGTGATTGGCCTCTGAAGAACAGAGACCAGTGATTGGCCTCTGTAGGACGGAAACCAGTGATTGGCCTCTGTAGGACAGAGACCAGTGATTGGCTTCACTGGTCTCCGGGCTGTTAAGATAAGATATACAATACTCAGTTGCATTACTAAATTCATTTTAACCTAACCAATTTACCGTCTAGAGCTCCCTTTCTCCAATATTATGATTTTGTTTTGAGAAAGTGACTTTGACAATAACATTCAAACAAAAATTCTGTTTACATTTGAGAGTTTTATACACCAGTTTCAAAATATAACATTCTATAAAATCTTTGCATTGTTGACTGTCCATGTTCACCAAGTCTCCCTACAAGTACAAAGAAGCAGAAAATGTAAATGCTCAAGTAAAATACATGTGCTTTAAAGGCATATTATGCTTTTCCTTGTTTTCAGTCATATCTACAATGTTATAATGTTGGATTTTCATTTAAAGGTCCCATGACATGCTGCTTTTTGGATGCTTTTATATAGACCTTAGTGGTCCCCTAATACTGTATCTGAAGTCTCTTTTATATAGACCTTAGTGGTCCATTAATACTGTATCTGAAGTCTCTTTTATATAGACCTTAGTGATCCCCTAATACTGTATCTGAAGTCTCATTTATATAGACCTTAGTGGTCCCCTAATACTGTATCTGAAGTCTCTTTTATATAGACCTTAGTGGTCCCCTAATACTGTATCTGAAGTCTCTTTCCCGAAATTCAGCCTTGGTGCAGAATTACAGCCACTAGAGCCAGTCCCACAATGAGCTTTCCTTAGTTATTTGCCATTTCTGTGTCTGCAGCTATTGAGGAGGAGAGCGGGGGGGTGGACTTGACCAACTGCCACTTTGCTCGTTTGAAAGCCATGATGTCTCTCTCTCATGGGTGGGCCAAATTCTCTGGGCGGGCAAAGCAGAAAAAGGGGAGGTAACCCTGCTCCTTATGACCTCATAAGGAGCAAGATTCCAGATCGGCCCACCTGGCTCGGTTTACACCTATCACCATTTCTAGCCACTGGGGGACCATAGGCAGGCTGGGGGAACTCATATTAATGTTAAAAAACCTCATAAAGTGAAATTTTCATGCCATGCAACCTTCAAATAATGAGGTAAACATATTTTAGATAAATCCCTGTGAGCTAAAATGTTCCGTTTATTGTGAACACTCCAGTTTCAACAGTTTTTTCTACTCTTGGCTAAGTCTTACGCAACTCTAAGCCGGCCTTCTATGATTGGTCATCTGCTCCAGGTAGGCAGGACTGGAGTGTTACGTTTTTTTTTTAATAAGCCACTGCAGTGTTAACATTTCCCTATGTAACTACATGCTAACGGCAGTAAAATATGTTATCTTGGCTGCCAATGTTGTTAAATTCTCCCCAATTTCGGATCGCATTACTGGTGAAACGTGTCCGATTTGGTAGTGTTTGGATCAGAAGCCTTTATCTGAGATTTTTTGATGGTAGAAAGTTCTGCTTCGTTCCACTACAATCTAATCTTAGCATACCGCTAACTATTAAGTAGCTACATGCTAAGGCGACATAGCTGTTATCTCGGCCTTCCAAAATTCCAGTTACTTTACTGCTGGTTGTGTAAAATTTGGTTTAGAAGCCTTTATTGGTGATGTTTCGCGGCACAAAGTCCTGCTATACTTTGTTGCATTAGCTCCAGCTTCAACTAGTGAGGCTCCAGAGTTTCCAGGAAAAGCGTTGGCCAATAAGAGCAGACTAGGCTTTTTTAAAGCATGTAAACATGTTCTAGTACAAACACAAAATGCAAGTATAATCCTGAAAATGCTATATAATAGTTGCCCTTTAAAATTGTTCTTCTGAACAGTTTCAGTATAGGTTCTAAAGGTACTCAGTTACACCCCACCGCTGCTGGCAGGAAAGAAAAGGGATTCATAGTATTTCCTCAGCAACTTTTTTGGCTGGCAGAGAAACTTCCTGTCTGTCAGGGTTATCCAGCTGTTTAGTGCAGAGACAATCAGTCACGTCTGTCTGCTGACACAGAAACAACCTCTGCTGCTGGTTACATTCATTTGATTTGACTCAAACTGATCGGTGAGGATTTTATGTTTCTTACTAGTTTTCTTCTTTTCAGTGACTAAAAATACTTGCAGCAATTTAAGTGTTAATTTCACAGCTATTCATTTTATCTGACTTTATGCTGGGTATCATTTTCCATGGTGTAATGTCAGGTCAATAGGCGGGAAACCTGCTGTAAAGCTGATAAATTGACATTACAAGTATTTTTTTTTTTTGTTAATGATGAAAACATAATGTTCAGGTGTTAAGGCCTATATTAATGTTAAATATATTTTTATTAAACATGTTTCCTTCTTTTCCGTGCTTCACTTCTCTCATCTCCTCTTGTTTTTTTGTTTTTTGTTTTTTTTTTATCTATCCATGTATTTGTTTTTTTCTCTCTTCTGTCTTTCCTTTTCAGGCTTTCAGATGTGCATGTACTTGAACAGTGTAAGGTGTGATAGCCTACTCCGGATTTTGTTTAGAAATTTGGTCCGACCAAAAAGTCTAGTCTCTGAAAAACTGAACCATGGTCCGGTCCGAGTGTGAGTGCATTTTTTGGATGGTTCGGACTTTTCGGACCAAATACAGGAAGCTCTGGCAGGCTATCATCGTCTTATAAGACCTGGCAAGCTCCTTTAAGGAACGGCTCAGTGTGTAGTGTGTAGGCTAGGCCTACATGAGAGAGAGAGCAGACAGCTGTCGGCTATCAGAACTGAGAATACATCAGCAGTTTACTTGTCAGGTGGTAGTAAATGTAGTCTACAATGTAGGTTTCCGTTTGTCTCTGAATAAATGCTACAGAATGCTTCACCAACTTCGCAACAGATCCCGGTAGAACGGGGAGAGCAGCAGTCCGTTGAAAGACACAGACAGAGGATACGAGAGGACGGGGAAGCCCGTCTACATGTATTTATTTCAATTCATTTATTGAGAGCATTTGCAGTTACAAACAACACATACATGGAAGCCCGTCTACATAGGCTACCACTCAATAATAGCCTAAGTATCAGGAGACGCAGCTCATGTATGTGATGACGGAAGGACGTAGTTTTGTCACGTATAGATCTTTAGTGCTCCTGTAACTGCAGTGTGAAACCCAAACTTAAAATGCAAAAAACATGAACCTTGGTCCGGACCTTGGTTCGGACTTTCAGGTGTGAAAGCCCCCGAGCATGCATGCAAATCTGTGTGTGCATGAATGTACACAGATTTATATTTGGGTGGTATTTTGTAGTTCAATTATTACATTAAAGTGGCTATATGTAACTTTCAGTTTGTGTTGATTCTAGCGGTAGCTTTGGACAAAAGCGTTAGTGTTTTTACCTCACCTGCTATCGTAAAGGTCTTTTCTTTACGGTTCTGTATTAGGCTACTCACTGTAGATTACCGAGTTAGCATTACGGGGAGGTCATATAGTTGTGATGAATGTTTTGCTCAGACAGAAAATCATTCATTTACAATAAAATAATTAGTTACAGATGCATCGTTGCATTTCAAGTGTTACATGCGGTAACTTAGCCTACTTTGTTTGGATGTCCCGTGAGCTAAATCGGGTAACGTTATCATTGTCACTGTGTCACGAGCCAAAGCATTAAGAGTTTGTTGTAGCGCATTTCATGAAAACCACGGACGCTTTACACAAGTAACATTACAGGGACAAGGGAAAAGAAAAGACAAAGAAAATAGTAGGCCAACACAAAGTAAAAGGAATAAAACATCTGCACTAAATGGAAGGAGGACGTTATTTAATGTTGGCTACTGGCGTAGGCCTACAGCCACACTGGGCATTTTAAAGGTCCCATGACATGCTGCTTTTTGATGCTTTTATATAGACCTTAGTGATCCCCTAATACTGTATCTGAAGTCTCTTTCCCGAAATTCAGCCTTGGTGCAGAATTACAGCCACTAGAGCTAGTCCCACATTGAGCTTTCCTTAGGATGTGCCATTTCTGTGTCTGTAGCTTTGAGGAGGAGAGAGAGGGGGGGGGCAAGGTGGACGGTGCGGGTGTGGCCTTGACCAACTGCCACTTTGCTTGTTTGAAAGCCATGATGTCTCTCTCTCTCTCATGAGTGGGCCAAATTCTCTGGGTGGGCAAAGCAGAGAAAGGGGAGGTAACCTTGCTCCTTATGATGTCATAAGGAGCAAGGTTACCTCCCCCATGGGACCTTTAACGTTATAGTGCATAGTTTCTGCCGCCCCCATGAGAAATTCTAAGTAATGACAACAAAACTGTAGGCGTGTCCACATTATACAAAAAGTTACGCACTAAAGCTTAAAAGTTATTTTATGAATGAAATAGACATATTACATACCTGAGGGCCAATCTGGGGTGGGTTTTGAATCATTTACAATCCCGTAATGGAAAAACTGAAAATAATATCCATCTCGCAAATGTATCTGTCTCTGCAGTCATCTTAACCATCGAATACAGCAACAGGAAATAATACTCACAGCTTTTTTTGTTTCGCGGTGTCACTACCTGATGCGAGTCTATTGCAGATGTGAGTTGCGCATGCTCAGATTTAAACGGTTTTACGGCATAACGCCAAGGGATCCGGATCCGCCAAACGTTTTAGCTATCTATGATTGTTTGATTGCTAACAGTAGCTCAAAACGCAAAAAGTGACAGCCTTTGTTGTGTTTGATTGCTAACTTGTAGCCAGCAGTGAACAAACTTCGTTATGTAGGTCCATTTTGATAGTATTGACATTACAGAAGTCTCTCGGTAGCAGGTTCACGTAGGCTACTTTAGCCTCTAATCTAGAACTGACATTAGGGATCATGCCGTGAAAATGTGACGCTAAATAATAAATCACTGCTATGTAGTGTACCTATCCATTATTCTGTGGCTAACAGCAAAACAGATCTGCGTGAAATCGCAAAGTGACGCATGCGCAACTGACATCTGCACTCGACTCACATCAGGTAGTGACAGCGGTGTTGGTGAATTCTTAAAAAAACAAAACACCACTAAACTTTGCGTTAAAATGCATTGTAACTTGCGTTACTGTGATTCTGATGGGTATACTATTACCGAAATTTAATTAGTAATGCATTATATTACTGCATTACAGCAAAACTACTGTAATTGTGTTACTTTTGTAACATGCCACCATGAGGTTCACATTTGTATTTTTGAGTCAAATATGTCAAAAACTATTAGGTGGATTGCCGTGAAATTTGATTCAAATATTCATGTTCCCCTCAGGATGAACGGTAATAAGTTTGGTGTCCAATACTTGTGAATGAGAATGCAAATGTTATGAACAAATACCTGATTTGCATCAGCCTGCGCTGTATTTTCTTATGAATGCTAATTAGCTAATATCAGCTGCTAAAATGCTAAACTCAGTTGGTGAACCTGATAAACATTACACCTGCTAAGCATCCGCATGTTAGCATGCTAATATTAGCATTTAGCTCACAGAGCTGCTAACAGGGATGTAGTCTTTTTTAAACCTCTGAAATGATTTGTAGTCAAAATGAAGATGAAAAAAGGTACCTGGTACCTGCCAACAGGTACTTTTTTTAGTACCACCTCCGTCGAGGTTCCAAGCGAGCTGAGGCGATGCCAAAAGGTGACGTGAAAGCGACAGAGGTGGGTGTCCTGAACAAACCCGCCATTTTTAAATAGTTTAGCCAGCTGTGTTTTTTTTTTTTTTTTGCTCCTCCAGCTTCATTTGAAACCAAATTTGTCTTCTGGCTGTGGCAACAACAACACACCTTCTACATTCTGTGTGTGTTTCACGTTAGGTCACGGCAGTTTACCGCGGCGCCACTGTAATGCCACGCTGAGGCAGTACTAAAATCTGTAATGAAAAATGGACGCACAGTGCGTTGAGTCGAGTCGGGTTGAGGCGAGTAGAGTGGAGGCGAGTCGAGCAGGTACCATGTAATGGAAAAACGCCATTAGTGACATCAGGTCAGATTTGGTGGGACACCCACACTTACAAACACATTAATTTGGTTTTAAATCTCAAATACTAGTATTGATTATTTTCTATTGACATGTTGACACATTAAAAAAAGCTGTAGGAAATCAAATGAATGAATTCCATTTAGCTTCTTCAGTTTAGGGTCCACGTATACGCATTGGGCTCACTGTTACACTTGAATAGAAAAATAGCCATTGTTAAAGTTATAAGTAACAGATGTGCTTTTCCTAACATGACAATTCATTGTGTTGTACATTTCTCCCAATTTCACTGCGTTTGCTCTTTTCTCCGTGGCTGTGTTTCTGGCAGATTGTGTCTCGGTACAGTGTGGGGGTGCTACTGGAGGTGATGGATAAGAGCGGTAGGACCATGAATATGTTCCTTACAGAACTCAACAAGCACAGGTGAGTTCTCTACACATGGACTAATACACAATGATTCCCCTGGGATGTCTTTGGACAGTATTTATCAAAGCTATCAGAGTGCTCTAAGTGCCCTGAAAGTGACAAATAAGATTAGGATAATAATGATGTAATGACCGTGTGAGTGTGTATTTTCTGACAGTAGGAACAGTACTCACCCATACCTGATGGAATGCAGTGAGTCTCTGGGACGAAGAACCCACAGGGAGAAGTTTGTCTACTTCTACAGGTATGAAGTGAATGATTCACTGTGAATGAAAACTGAGTACGTAAGGCCGTGACAATGTAGAGCGAGCTAGTCATTCACATGGGGCTCCTGAATGCATCATCCTGTCAGGGTTCTAATTCACAAAAATGACCAGCTCGCTCTACATTATCCTGCTTATTACACGACTGGCAACACAACTTTTGCAAACGCTGTAAAAATGAAAAAAATAAAGAAGAAATATGTCTTTTAGCTTTGTAAATATCTAATGTTAGGAAAAGGGAAACATAAATAAATTATACAAATATAACTTTTCATCCATTCACACATTCACTACACTTTCAAATGAGGCCACGCCCATTTAGAGAGAAGTATGTACAGTTTCATACGCCTCTTGTATTCTATCTTAAGCTATGGAGTTCTTAAACTTAATAATGGTCTGTTATCCGTGGAATGCCGTGATTGACCAATCCTAATTAAGTTTTTACCTAGGCCGTGTAATAAGTGTCACTAACGTCTGACAAAATAACAGCTCACTTCTGCCAAGGCTGCACAATCCTCTAAATCTCTTAATTTAGTAAAACATTTAAAATAAATGAAATATTTATAAAAAATGTAATCTGTATCAAATGGATGAAGTGTGCAAAATTGTGAGTTAAGAGTTACGGCCATTTCAAATTGATCGTGTTGCTGTGAGCCACCTAGAGGTGAAATGCCGTTACATTTTTCACATGTGCATGTGTCTCAAATAAACCACGTGCACATGAATTTGGTTACTGATTATAGAAAGCCCAAAATCAAATATTTGCATCCAAAAATGTTTTGTAAATTTGGTTTCTTTAAGGAGGATTAGTATTCTGATTAGCATCATTTTACATGTCAGGAGTTATGACCCAAAACATGAAATTCTTTAGGAATGACGACATAGTGGTGCTATTGGATGTGTGTGTGTGTGTGTGTGTGTGTGTGTGTGTGTGTGTGTGTGTGTGTGTGTGTGTGTGTGTGTGTGTGTGTGTGTGTGTGTCTCAGAGAGGATGAGGTGAAGATGATCAAGTCCTACCAGTACCAAGAAAAAACAGACGTGCTCGCCAGAGAACCTTACATCCTGCAGTTCAATTGCCCAAATACAGGTAGGTGTGTGTGTGTGTGTGTGTGTGTGTGCGTGCGTGGGTGTGTGTGTGTCTTACTAGGTGTGTTTGTGCTTACAGTTGTGCAGAATCTGGTGCTGATCCCAGTCCATACCAAACCAGTAGACGCAAAGGCAGAGCTGAACGCTCTGCATGATGTGGTCACTGCTGTGAAGAGAAGATGGAGAAATTACGTAGGTTGGAAACGTGTAACTTATATAATGTATGTTCACAAATATTATTTGATTGGTTTGACGAGAGGTGGCCATTTTTACAGTTAACAATAACCTTTTTTTTTTTAACTGTACATGATGTAAAAATTATTTTCTCTTTTGGCCACTTCAGCGGAACAAGCTGTTAACACAACATTGGCTTATTATCAACTTACCATTTTTTATTTAACCTTTATTTATCCAGGTAAGTTGATTGCAACAACGACCTGTCACTTTCCACTGGAGCGGTTGGGGTTAAGGGCCTTGCTCAAGGGCACCTCCGTGGTGGTAATGAGGGAGAGATAAGCACTGCTCTTTCACTTTCCCCCCCACAGACCTGCCGGTCTGGGGGATTGAACCAGCAACCTACTGATTATAAGTTTGCTTCTTTAACCTTTAGGCCACCACTGCCCTAAAGTCATATTCTTAGTCATATTTAAATAGAATATGGTGAACAGTTTCTACTTCCAGCATTTACAGAGCAACATGATGATTCATTAGGAGTCTTTGTGTTTGTGTCCACCTGATGAATGTTCATCAGTTCAGTATTCTCTCTCTTTTTGTTGTCTTTGCTCTCCACCAACTCCTGAGGGAAATATCTTTATGTCTCTTTAGCTGCTAAATGCTCCTCTCTGTTCACCAGCTGCTCTCTAAACAATCAAAAACAATGCTATAAGAAAATGAACCTGAACAATAAAGTTGTTTTGAACCAAAACAATAACATGAGACGCTGGTTAAAGCTCTATAGAGCTGAGGGGGACTGCAGCTATGGGGGAAGGTGAGACTACTCGGCTGTGGGTATTTACTGGAAACCGTAGCCTACTACTGCACTTCTGCTACATACTGAGCTACAAAACAAATCAGTACAAAAGAATTCTTGTTCAATTTTGCTGAAGACTTTAGTTCTCACCTCTCTGTGGATAATATACATTGCTTAAGGCCCAACATTATTACCTATTTTTGTGGGACTTACACACAGCTGGTTGGTTGTTACTGATATATTATGTTGTTTTTGTTCTGCAGAACATTATGATTTTGGGGGACTTTAACGCAGATGGACGTTATCTTTCCGATGAACAGCGGAGAAGGATCCGCATCCGCTCTGCCTACTACTATTGGCTGATAGGTGATGATGTCGACACCACGACGAGCAACTCGAATGATCACACCTACGACAGGTATCGTCACATCATGTTTTGTACTTTTAATGTTGAGGAAATACAGTCAGTTTTGCAAGAATGTCTGCCTCCCGACAAACACAGTGGATGAGAGAGGCCGACTGTCTTCATGGGGACCATTCATTTGGTAGAAAGTAGTACTTAATAGTTTGATATTGTGAATGCCAAACACAATTTCTTGCACCTCCATGGCTGTGATCCACATCTGCATGGCTCCATACCACTAGAGGTAGCCTACAGTGTACAGTAAATGAATAAAACAAGTTTTGCTTGAACTTACCTTTTACTGGAGGAAGTTCTAAGACGAACATGTTTTGTCGGCATGTTAAAAACATTGTGTAAAGGTTTTTCACATGGACAAATGAATGCCTGATTGTGCATTTTTTTTGCCGACAGGATTGTGGTGTATCGTACGATGCTTGACGCGGTCGTCCCTAAGTCCGCTAGACCTTTCAACTTCCAGAGAGCTTACCACCTGTGTGATGCCGATGTAAGACTGTTTTAGTCGGAGATCAGTTAGAAAACTTTCATATGATAAAGTTCTTCAACATGTTGATCTTTTGAAGATTTTTGACTTATTTATATGGTTTTCTTCTAGGCGGCAGCCATCAGCGACCACTACCCTGTGGAAGTGGAGCTTCAGAGGGATTAACATGACAAAGGAGAAAAGTACACATGGTTACTTGTTTTACTGACACTGGCGCTATGCTGTCACTTTATGCTGGCAGGTTTCTCTATAGAGCTCCCCCTACAGCTTCAGAATAGATATTTGGCAGCTCCGATGTTTACTTGGGTCTGACTCCTCGCTCGGTCAGTCTGCCTTTTCCTCTTTCTCTGTTCCTCCGACAATGCTTTCCTAGCTTTCTGCTTCTTTTTTGCTGGCTCAGCCATTACGATAGTGTGAAAAACTCCATCGCTACCTTGTTAGCCAGTTAATTCCTGAATGGGCTTATGTGTGCAGGGCCATGAAGCAATTCGTTACATCGCGAGACCTGGGGCCTCATTTATAAAACTGTGCGTAGATTCTATTCTGAAAGATTTTGTGCGTAAAAATTTGTACGCACACCTTGCGGCGCACACCGGTACGAACTCTTCTCGTTATAAATACGGACGTGCGTTACCTTATGCGGTCCTGCACAAGCATCACACTCCTCCCGAAGTCGTCCCATATTTGTCCTAATAAGGTCCATGTTAATCAATCAATGAATATTCCAGCATTGAAAGGAGCCCTTTATCACCTTGGTCACGAAACGGATAAAATGGGGAAAAAACACAATTCAGAGATTGTGAGGTCGAATAATGTAATGTACCAATTACCAATGATACATACATAATTTATGATTCATATATGCCATTTACCCCTGTGAGATCACATGTATGATCATATGATCATTTTCGTTTTTTGTGGGAAAACAAGGAAATTCAATTATTAAAAAGGTAAAAAATAGAAACAAGATTTTGGATCATTATTGGTGCTTATTTCTTAGAACTTAATCAAAACAGGTGAAAGTGCTTGAAATGTAACAATTTGGTAACTTTGTGTGGGAATAGGAGGTGCAGAAAGACAACATTCCCACACACAGACACCTACAATCAGACACGACCACATAAAGACACATAGACACACACACACACACACACACACACACACACAGACGGAAAACTGGGAACATTTTTACACATAGAAATTCTTTATAAATCCTGACTATTGCGAGGAATGTTGCGACGACAAATTTCGCACTGCTTCACGCAACTTTTTCTTGCGTAACAGGTTTTATAAATGAGGCCTCTGATATCACGTGATACTTCCGTGATGCTGAGGCCGATGGCTCCCCGGCCCAAAGTTGCAAGGGTGGTTTTTCCGTTCACAGGCGCTAGGGGGGAGCGAGACGACCACCATTCAACCCAAAAAAAGTCATATAGCCATTCCAATGACTCCGAAGCTGTTCAGTTAAGGTAAATTAAGCTAAAAAAAAAAAACATAGCTCCCCTTCAAATACAGTACCAGTACTCTATTGCATGTTGGGGAATTATGGTCAGCCACGTTGTCTGATTTTATTCTGCTACAAGGGGTGACCAAAGAATCCGAATCAGGTTTATTGCCAAGATTTTCACATACGTACAAGAAATTTACCTTGGTGTTTTGGTGCACAACAATACACATAGTAAGAGGAAATAAAAGCGAAAAGCAAGTACTGCAAACAGTCAAGAAACTAACACAAATTGACGATAAAAAACTTGATAAAAAATATATATATTGTTGTATTAATTTTTCATCAATTTACTTTAAAACGGTTAAATCAAACCAATGGAGTTTTTAATGCTGAATGCTGAAAGCTGATGCTGACTGATACCAAGACCTTCTTCTGTCTCAACTCCATATCCTGTTTCCTGTTTGTGTCCCTTGTTTGTACATGAACCTCTAACAGGATGTTAGAAGAAGAAGAAGAAGAAGAAGGATGTCCCGATGGCTCATCACAAATTATAGATGCATGCCAGAGCTTATTTACACATACTATATCATTGTGTATTTACTTACAATGCTTATGGCTTCAGCTTTACGTTATCTGAAATAAACCAATCACAAAACTGTATTTTTTGTGCTTTCTTTGTCATTGAAAAGTTCACACATAGTTCAAACATATATGCATATTGAAAAACATAATTTGATGTAGTTATAAAAGTGTAGAATGCTAGCTAAATCTGGATCATTTAGCTCAACATTTTTCGACCCTGTAGCCTATGGTCTAATAGAGAGGCAACGTCCCTCCCCTTCCGGTGGACCCCATTAGTCCAGTCATTTTAAGCTAAAATGGGGGTCAACCTAGGACAAATTGCAACAGAAGCAAACTCAACTGATTTTGTATCCTCAATATGTCCTGAGTAAGGTAAAAAAAAAAAGCCCCGAAAAATCCCATTAGGTGAAAGTTTTGAAAAACACCCAAATATAGATTCATAACCATATTCATTCTTTTTCTCACATGAATGGGGTAACCTTTAGATATCACCATGAAAATTACTGAGTTGATTATTTACATGAAGACAAACAAAAAAAAAATGTATTACAAGTTTTTTAAATAGTTTGTTAACATGGGCAAACGGTGCATGATCTAATTACGTATGCGCTAATTTGCATAAATACCACAACAGATCTAAACATTGGGTATAGCCAGGTGAAAATGTCTTGTTGAATCTTGTGGACATATAACAGTAGACTTAATGTTAAGGTCTGAATGGAACCCATTTAGGCTACCCATGAGCATTAATACATAGAGGCATTATTTTTGTAATCTAATAGCCTCTGACCTAAGGCCCGTTCCAGAAAGCAGGTTTAGTGAAAACTCTGAGTTTGTTAACCATGAGATGAGGGAAACTCTGGGTTTTTCGTTTCAGAAAGAGAGGTAACTTAACCTCGGAGTCAGTTACTATGGTAACTGAGCCTGTGAACCTAACCTGGACGGGAGTTTCTCTCAGTCTCCTCCCTCTCAGAGGGAGGAGACTGAGAGAAACTCCCGAAACTCATTTCCTCATTCATTCATTCAGTCTGTATCAGGCGCATTTTAATGCAGTTTGTTAGGCATGAATAAAAAAACGTATTGGTTTATATTAGGCAGACTATAAAATGTTCTTTTCTCAAACATGTCATGTCCTTTTGTCGACAATCCCGTTTATCAAAAAGCTGTATTAATTCACAGAGAGTTTACATCGGTATTGAGTCCCGACTATAGATGTATTTTAATTTCCACATAACCGATTTGAGAGGTAGGCCTATTTTTCGTTTTCGTTTGTTACTGAATTCCAATAAAATTTGATCTTCACTGAAAATTCAACTCTCTATATATCCTCACATTCAGTTCTCACAATTCAGATTCAGATCAGCAAATTCAATTTCAAGTTACTGAGACAGACATCCGGGTACTTGGAAGATGAAGGAAAAGCAATCGTGCGCAGATTGATAGGTAGAGTTCAGTGGCGCAGATACACAGGACTCCTCTTCGGCCGGCACAAACGTTTTGGAGCACAGCCTCGCCTTGACCCAGAGACTCACAATGTTCAAAATGTAATGCCTGGTGTTAGTAGGCCTAGGTTTATTAGTCACATTCTTCCACTTAAGTAAACTTAAAATGAACTATCACTACTTACCTTAGCCTACTGCAGGCTAAGTAGTGTGACAATCCATATTTGAATACATGTTAATTAATTTAAACATTTGAATTGCATTGGTTTACTTTGTACATCAGCAAGCCTGCAATACAATGTGATGTAAGAGCCAGTCCCCTGAGTTTATACAAGATGTTTCCACATTAAAACGCAAAATAGTAAATTATTATGAGTCTATTTTTAATCAACTCTAATATCTAATAGTTTGTCTCCTTCCTTGCGTTTATATATTAAAGTTAGTTTTGTTTGTGATTTAAAAGTGTAGCTTTATCATCATGTGCAGTAACAAACAAAACAAAGAGACTAATTCATGTGTTTAAAAAAATGTATTATAATCAGTTCACAGATCTGAGTCCAAACAGAAACTTCACCCTTCTGAACTAAGAGGTTCTGCTTCAAAGTGAAGTTTAAACACACTGAAATGTCCAGGCACTCCTCCACTATTTATTCATTTATTTCTGCATGTAGTTATTTATTTAACGAGACTTAAAATCATGTCCACAGTCAGAGTCCCGCCAGACTCCCTTTAGGAAACCTGTAATTTAAACTTCAGCAGGCTTTGACAGTCCGCTCCGCTGAGTCCTGGTTCTAGCTCTCCCGGGCTTCCCTTCCCTCCAGCTGTCCCAGCAGTATGGCCGGGCCTTCAGCAGCGTGGTGTCGGTTTTGGCTTCCAGGAAGCGGGCAGTGAGCTCCAGATCCTGCAGCCGCAAACGGACTCTGCTGCCCCGCTTCAGCTTCTCTCCGGCCGCCGGCAAACGCAGTGGAACTTCCAGCCGAAATCTACATACAGGTCGTCCTGGACTACGTGGAAGATCCTGCCGATCACCACTCTGTCTTTGGCCGGTCCGATCTGGATCAGCGGGGACCGGCGCAGCAGCGAGGCGAAGCGGTGTTCCTGCACGGGGAAAGAGACGCTGCCGCCGGGCCACGGAACTCACCGCCTCCCGCTGCCACCAGAGCTCAGATTGCAGGTCCAAGGCGGCATATATATCATAAAACACGTTCTCACCTGTGAACTGTTATCCCTTGCTGTTTGTTTTTTGTCATTTCTTTCGTTCCAACATCCATAAACAGTTTGACATCTTTAGCGCTGTTGATCCTGCGCCACTCCACTGAACTCTACCTATCGATCTGCGCTCGATTGCTCTTCCTTCATTCTCCAACTACCCGGATGTCTGTCTCAGTAACTTGAAATTGAATTTGCTGATCTGAATCTGAATTGTGAGATCTGAATGTGAGGATATATAGAGAGTTGAATTTTCAGTGAAGATCACATTTTATTGGAATTCAGTTACAAACGAATTAATTCAATTTCAAATTATACAATTCAGATTCAGTTTTTCAATGCAATGATTCAAATTAAACAATACAATTTCAAATTATGTGATTCAAATTCAGTTTTTCAATGCAATTATTCAAGTTTAGCAATTCAAATTCAAATATAAATTATTCAAATTCAGTTTCTGGTGGCGCATATTTCAGCCCATATTCCCTGAACACAAACCAGTGAGAGCCATTAAAAAGAAATAAATGATTATACATTATAGTTCTGTTAATGATCATGGTGCTGCAGCCTCAGAATGGGATTAGTATATAGCTTACTTTTTCGCCCACAGGATTGCACCTAAATGAAATTATAGGTGTAATACGATTCCAGTTTTCACATGTAGGCTAGCCTAATATTATAAGTTAACTGTGATTAAATATGAAATTAATACACTGTTAATGCGTAGGCGCATTGACTCGAGCAGCAATTTTCTCCCACACCAATTCTCTCTCTTTTGCAGCAGCAGCTGCTGTCTTGCTTTTTTAACAAAATGCATGTTCAAACTCGCTGTTTGTGCGCATGAGTATTTCCGCCGACCCGTTTGTGTGTGGTTGTTGCCATGGTGAATCTTAGAATCATGGCTCCATTAGAAATTCTTTGCTGCCTTTTTATTGTGGTGGTGCACGCGCATAACTCTGAGTGAACCTACTCCGAGTTGATTGAACCAACTCAAATCAGCTGTTCTGGAACCGAAAACTCAGAGTTTCCTACGGTGGCCCTGAGAGGCCACAGCACGCAACAGTAAGACAACACGTGCAAATAAACCACAGCACGCACTAATAAGACAACATGTGCAAATAAGACAACACATGCAAATAAACCACAGCACGCAACAATAAGACAACACGTGCAAATAAGACAACACGCACTGATAAGACAACACGTGCAAATAAGACAACACGTGCAAATAAGACAACAAGCACTAATAAGACAACACGTGCAAATAAGACAACAAGCACGAATAAGAAAACACGTGACAACACGTGCAAATAAGACAACAAGCACTAATAAGACAACACGTGCAAATAAGACAACACGTGCAAATAAGACAACAAGCACTAATAAGACAAAACGTGCAAATAAGACAACACGTGCAAATAAGACAACACGTGCAAATAAGACAACACGTTCAAATAAGACAACAAGCACTAATAAGACAACACGTGCAAATAAGACAACACGCACTAATAAGACAACAAGCACTAATAAGACAACACGTGCAAATAAACCACAGCACAACGGAAGTGTTTCCAGGGGACACTTTTAAGTGATGCACATGTGCCTCAACCATTGGCTTTCCGGTACATAGACAGACCAACAACAGGACAATTTTAACAATTTTCGCCATTTTATTCATAACTAAATTCACTTCTGAATACATTTTAGGCGAGAAATGAACTCTTTAGATTTCAAATATAGGCAGTCTTGCAAAAATCGTTGCCGAATTGACAATTTGTTTCAAAGTTTTCGGAATTAAGAATTAAGTAGCTCCATAGCGCCTGTGCCTAGCTCGTCGCGACAGCTTGCTCAGAGACCCCGCCTAAGCTGGAGGCTCTCAGACCGCTCTCGTAAATAAGAGGCTTTTATTTTGCCGTTTAAAGGTCCAATATGTAATATTTGTACTATAATAA
Organism: Perca flavescens; assembly: GCF_004354835.1. NCBI lineage: Eukaryota > Metazoa > Chordata > Actinopteri > Perciformes > Percidae > Perca > Perca flavescens. Next base: position 9,561,844 of record NC_041334.1, read on the forward strand.
ATCCAGAAATGACACCAATGCCTCATCAGATATTAAGGAAACATGTTAAACTGAAATACTATCTTTTCTGACAACAATGCTAATGTCAGTATTTTTTCTTTTTGAAATTTACATTCCGTGACGGAATTTATGTTTATGTTTTGATCTGTGTGTTGTTATCAACGGCCCAGTTTGACAGGCAGGCCGGGTTGCCAGATATACACGTAAACCCAGCGTGCTACAGCTGTAACGGTAGTACAGCCATGAAAGCAGCAAACAAACAAACAGGATCAACGGAGATAGATTCTACATGACATAAAAAAAAGAAAACAGCATGTTTCTAACAGTTGCGTGACCAGAGACGTAACAACCCCCTGGTAAATATTGGAGATGTATTTGAAAGATGGAGACAGCTTAGAGCCCAAAAGGACGCAGAGTTATTTTCTCCTGAACAGGTAAGCATTAGCTTCAGGCTAATTTATCACAGCTACTAGGGACGGGCATTTTTTGTCATTTCAACATTTGTGTACTCACATTGAATTATATAGCTAGAGTACCCGAGTTGGTTACTCGCAAAAACAATTGAGACATAGCCAGTAAAGTGATCCCGACTGGTCCTGGCTAACGCCGCCATGCTAACCCTGCTAACTGTTAACGTTACCGGGTAACGAGGACCAGGCATGCAACCCATGGCTGTTTACAGCGTGTAGTTAAGCGGCTAGAGCCGACAACGGTGAGTTATTTTAAGCCACGAGAGGGGGGCTGTAAATCGGAAAGAGAGGACTGTGAGTTTGCAGTGTGTTTAGCGATTGTTGCCGTAATTCTAAGCCAATGAAGTGTGTTCCGTCGGCAAGGTAGTGGTATTTTTAGCGTTTCGTATTGTAATTCTAAGCCGAGGAAGTGTGCCTGACTGGCGTGTGGAGAGGACAGTGAGGTTGTTGTGTTTTTAGTGGTTCATACTGTAATTGTAAGCCGAAAAAGTGCGTCTGTCAGTTGGTTACAGAACTCCGCGTGAGCACTGGCTTTTATGACTGTCAATATAGCCAGCATCTAACGTTAGCTACTCCGCTGTGCTGTGGAGTAATGTCTGGCTATGTGAGACTAGCATCTAACGTTAGCTACTCCGCTATGCTGTGGAGTAATGTCTGGCTATGTGAGACTAGCATCTAACGTTAGCTACTCTGCTGTGCTGTGGAGTAACGTCTGGCTATGTGAGAAAAGCGTCTAGCAACATTGGCAACCTCCGTGAACTTCGAGTCTGGGCAGGAGGGGGCAGGGGAAACGACTCTCCAGTATTTTGCATTGGTAGTGCAGTAACTATTTTAACCGCTAGCTGCCAGTATTACACACAATATTACATATTGCACCTTTAAGTATCACAACACATGTCCATTTTAAGAGTAAACTGTGGGTAGCTGCATTTTCGGAGTTAAACTCCACAAGCGCTTGCAGGCTTAACAACCTCGCTGGCCGGCTGTCTCACACACACACACACACACACACACACACACACACACACACACACACACACACACACACACACACACACACACACACACACACACACACACGTTTCGTTATGTAAATGTTGGGGCGTGACCGTTCTCTTAATACACTCATGGGCTGACACAGGTTCCGGTTTTTGGGAGGTTGACGTCAACTTCCAGCTTTGTTGGGATTTGCCCGTTTTCAGCGGCAGTTTCAAAATATGAGATTTTCATAGTAAAGGGGTGTCAATGGGATTTTGAGCTTCCATGTATGTCCTATTTACCCACCTGTCGTTATTCAACTATGACAGGGTAAAATCGGTTTTGCATTCTATCACCCCTTTAAACCTCCTTCCTGGAACGGACCTCTAATGACCCTCAGACTACAGGTGGGAGTATGAAGCTGTATCAAGTCAGAGATGTAGGGAGGAACTTGACCGTGCAGGGCTCTAAAAGTAAGCACCAGGATTTTTTTTATTCTATACTGGACTAGTAACCCAGTGAAGTGCTGCTAAAACAGGCGTAATGATGTGTGCTCTTTTGTTAATGTGAGGCATGTTAAGGCATGACTGAGGGCACAAAACTTGTTTTCTTTTTTCTCTTTACTCTCCAGTAGTGTCTGTAGGCTACCACCTGTACCTGTAGAGGGGGGGGTCGGAACCACGCCCACCTAAAAAAACATCTCATTGTGCAAACAGGAACAAACGAGGAAGTAAGTACTGCTGACGGATACATCGTTATTTTGATGAACGCACACGTCGGTTTTAAACGTCTTTGGTAATAGCCTAGTTTGCATTGTGTGTGTGTGTGTGTGTGTGTGTGTGTGTGTGTGTGTGTGTGTGTGTGTGTGTGTGTGTGTGTGTGTGTGTGTGTGTGCGCGCGCGCTTTGTGGCCAACACAGACACTTCCTGTCTAACAGGTTTTCTCTGTTTTCTGCAGAGTGCAGTCCGTTTGAATATTCAGTTGTAACTTTGCGCATTTCAACCAAGCCGGTGAGTTCATCTTGTTTGTTTGACTTTTTATCGACTAAAAACCTCTATAAAGTGAAGCACTGGAACTCATGCTCTTACTAAAACCTGAATACTAAAGTCTGTCTTAAACTTAAAATGTCCAAAATGAAACTAAACTGCTGTTTGTGGACCGTGTGGTACCCTATTTTTTTTATTTTTTTTTTAGTCACTGATGACACCACAGCAACATTAATGTGGATGCAAGTTGTCCTATAATGTATATTTGTATAATTTATTAAGTGTAACATTAATGAATGTCTAACGGTTACATATTAAGCATTTAGATTGTGGGAGTCCTGACAGTTAAAATAGTTGCATGTTTTAGTGTGTGCATTTTTAGGGCTGGGTGATATATCTATATTATATCGATATTGTGATATGAGACTGGATATCGTCTTAGATTTTGGATATCGTAATATGACACACTATGGTTTTAATGGCTGTGTTACAGTAAAGTTTGAACTTACCAGACTGTTCTAGCTTTTCTATTATTTGCCTTAACCCACTTAGTTATTATATGCACATTAATGATGATTATTTATCAAAAGTCTCATTGTGTAAATATTTTTTTGCAAGCACCAATTGTCAACACTACAATATCGCCGCAATGGTGAGGTATTTGGTCAACAATATCGTGATATTAGATTTTTTCGCCTTCTTGTACTTTACTCAAGTATTTCCATTTTACACTTCACACTTCTCCTCTACATATCAGAGGGGAATATTGTTCTTTTACTGCACTACTACTGTAGTTAGGCTACTTGACATTTCAAAACATTTTGTACAAAACATGTCATTATTACAGATGCAAAAAATAGTTAGAATCTCCAACTTTAAAATGCTGCTTGTGTTATAATGAAATAATCCTATAATGTAACATATAATATAAACCTCTGAAATGTGCCACTCTGAATTAATACGTTAACTTTTGTTTTTACATTTACGTTAGAACATTTTGTTGCTCTTCTGTTGATCTACTCATCCAGGATGATAGTCCTTGAGAACATGGGAATTACATTTACCAAACCCGTCACACCCCCACTGCAGACAGAGATATTGCTTTTCCTGAGTTCTAATCACTCTTGTTGTTACTCAGACGTCTTAAATACACAAGCCCAAAACCCATTGTTTTAGCCTTGATGTGACAGTATGAAACCTTGCTCTGAATGTTGATCTTCAGAAAGAATTCTACAGCCGTCTTGTGGACTTCTGTCTCCACTGACTAGTGAGTGAAACTCATCTGAACCAGCGCAGATTTGGGCTTGAAAGAATATTTTCTTCCAACCACAGTGTTTTCGCCCTGCTGCTGTTTTTTCTTCAGAGCTTATTTCTTGGTTTCACACATTTCATTTACCGCAATTTGTGTTCCACATTTATTTTCTGTCCCTACTTTTTTAGCTCATTCAACCTCTAAAACGTTTTCAATCGTCTGAAGTCAAAATGAAGATCGCAGCCTTCAATGCCAAAAACCTGGGAACGAAAAAGGTCACAGACAAGGTGGTCGTTCAACACCTTACCGAGGTAACTCCTTCATTCTGATTTTATCAAGAGAATATGGATGATGATAATAACATACAGTATGTCCTATGTTGACTGTGAATGTGTGTCCTGTAGATCATGTCTCGGTACAGTGTGGTGGTGATACTGGAGGTGATGGATAAGAGCGGTAAAGCCATGGAGAAGTTACTGAAAGAACTCAACAAGTGAGTTAGATTTCTTATATGTAACGCAATTGTGGAGAGACCTAAAGTTTAAAGCTTTAGGGGGTAACATTTTGTTATATTAATGGACGTCTGTTACATTCAAGCCATTGCCAAATATGTATTTCTCAGAATGGCTATGTTCAGAAGAAGCGCAGAAACTCGAGTGAAAATGATTACCTCTTCTGAAGAGTCCATTGTGTGTTTTTTGATCCTGGGTGTCCTCCTTGGCTACTAGCAACTGCGTGGGGGAGGGGTGGGGGTGGGACACTGTCACAGAAGGCTTGTATCATGCGGATGCGCCGACAGTGTTGTTGTCATTACTTAGAATTCCTCATGGGGGAGACAGAAACTATGCACTATAGCTTTATAAACATGGTGCATGATAGGTTGATATGTTGCCTGAAATGACAACTGACAGCAGCATAGAGTAGAACAGATTTAAAGTTTGAATGCAACAACACGATAGCTCACAGAGATTGTAGCAAACGCTGGTTGGTTTAACTTTATTTATTTATTTATTTATTTCAGGTTTATTTAACAGGGACAATGCACACTAATAATACATATAAAAATGTACAATGTGCCAGAATTAGCCAAAAAGCTATTTTACATCTGCTGTCCCTGGACAGATCATACAATGTCACACCTACAAAGATAAAAGGATTATAATAGTACATATAAGTTTAGTCCAACACAAGTAAAATTGTAAGAGTAAACGCCCACATTCAGCTGATGACAATGCAGCTGATTAGGTTGGAAGAGAGAGGAATGTGAAGCATAGAAGTCTTCCTGAATGAACATATGCTGAGCTTCATTTCCTTCTCCCTCAATTTAATTTTTACCAACTCATATTATAAGTGAGCATGTTAAGCATCTAAAAGTGCAGTCGATTTGTTTAAAAGAAGTTGACAGACAGCATTAAGCCAAAAAATAAAATGTTGGCCAGAACAGCAGAGCTTTGATTTCAGTATTCAAATCGAGAGGTGCACGAGAGGCTGTGTTACTACAGCCCCCAAAGAACTTACTGATGATTTAGCTAGGCCTACTCTTAGCATCACACCTGAGACACTAGCAAACTTCTTGTAACTTAAGTTTGATGATGTTTCTGTTTCCCTCAGCTCCAACAAGAACCGTCCTTACTCCATGAAGGCCAGCGGCCAGCTAGGACGAGACACCTACAAGGAGCGCTTTGTTTGTTTCTACAGGTAAGACGGCTCAGGTGAACCATCACTCTCAAATTAAAGCTATTATGACTTGTTGTGATGTAAATATATGGGTTTAACATGCAGTTTGTGGTACATGTAGCTTGCAGAATCAGAAAGAGGTTCATGTAGCACCATAGACTGTATCACTCATTGGTTTGTAGACAGCTGTTTTTATGCTTCGAGTTTGGCATTTTGGCCGTTGCCATCAATGTGTTTTTAACCTTTCTGAAGCAAGATTTTCCAGAGGGTAAACGCAGCCGCCATTCATCTGCATGTATGGCAGTACAGATAATCTGCAAACTTTTCCTTAAGTTACCAGCTAATGCTAGCTTTCTTGGTAGAACCCTGAACAAGAGGTTTTTAGTATGCGCAGAGTTTGCGGGGGGGTAGGCAGGGGGTAGCTGAAACGGGTAATTGCATTGTTTCAAAAATGAGAGGAATAATTACTTCTGACATAACCAGATATTTTATAAATACTTTAAAAACACAAAACAACTAAATGGGGATAGGTAATAATTTTTCAAAACTTTTTCAGGGCTCTGCCTCTCACCAGAGACCATTGTCGACGCATATGCAGGACGCAAAAAACAATAATTTGTTGCACTAGTCGGGACATCTTGCCATGCCAACGTTACAATAAAAGTTGCCTAAATGCCATGTATATACATTTACTGTCAGCTTACTAATTGAATGCGCGTTTTGTGTAGATTTGGACTTTTATACGTTTTATTCCACTTTGTTTAAACGGCGAAGTTCACCTCGTTCACCTGTTTGGAGCTGACTGGTGAATGGGACGCTTGTATAGGCCTTGCTGGATACACCGGGACTCTGTTTGTGAATCTACTGATCGCTGTGGATGACTTGTTTTCATGTCATTGGATTACGGCAAAATACTGATCTTTTTTCTTAACGATTTATGGTGCGATTGCGCTTGGTTTCTGCGTTTGGAGAGGCATCTCAACAGACTGGAGGTCCAACACTGATTGTTCACTGTTAACCTAGCTACATGTTAGTTGAATTTAAGTGTCGGGGCATTCTGCTACCGTCTGTCTATTGTGCTCCAACACAGCCGTGCCCACGGGCGTCAGTTTGGTTTGAAATGTGCTGGGGACAGAGACTCATTCGGAGGTACATTTCCTGAAGTGCTGGGTACAATGACGACTCGTTTTTTTTTCTCTTTCGCGCAGGTCAGGTTTAATGTACGTAAACAATGATCAATGATTACCAAATTTCTCTCTAATATTGCTCCTCATAACCACGGAAAACTGTCAAAAAATAGAACCCAAAGTCCAATTATTATGGACGTTATCTGACATTTAGCGTTTCTGCTTCACATTTTCAGCAGGGCAGCGGAGCAGCTGTTGGTTGACTCCCCACGGTTCTCATGGGCTTAGTCCTAAAATGAAAAAGCTTAACGTGGCTTAATATATCTAAACAACGATCAATCATCACCACATTTCTGGTTAGATTTTTTGACAGTTTTCAGTGGTTATGAGGAGCAATATGAGAGAAATTTGGTAATCATTGTTTAGGTACAAGCTTTTTCCTCGCCATAGCCTGTCAAGTTCTTTTGACAGGCATAAGTGTTCATTTCAAGATATGGCCATGATACATTTGGTGATTGTTGTTGAGGTACATTAAACCACGATAAGCTTTTTCATGTTAAGCAGAACAGGCAGCGTTGTGAACAGAGAAGCGTGCAGCCTTCGCAGCAGCAGAGCGGCTGTGTCTGTGCCTGCCCTGTGGGGACGGAGATTGTTGTGGATTTTTTGCATCTGTCGCTCAAGAATTATGTGTTATGGACTTCTTTTTTTTAACTAAATTGAGCTCGAGGTTTTAAATTGTTACAATGTAATTTCAAATCTGCTTAAAATTTTTTTTATTTGGCATGTTTGTTTTGTCCATATGTGCTCGTGCTGTGTTCCCCAGGTCTCAGTTGCTACAAATAGGTTGTTTTTTTTTGCCCCCCCTGGCTCAAATGTCAAACTCCGCCTATGGTTTTTAGGTGACCAAAACTTTCCAATTCACTTTGATGAAGTGAAGACACACAGTGAGAGGGTCAAAGTTTGAGATGAAAACATGGACCACACCCCAAAACAAGTTCAGTTCTATTTTAATGCCCACCGTGCCATGGTTAGCATTGCTAAGCCTCTGTCCTGATTGACAGGTCAGTGTGTAGACAAGCCCCGTCTATTTTAAAATAAATAGGACCATAATTTACTAAATGAACATCATGCTGTATTGAAGAAGACTTGAAACTAGCAGTTGAGGCCATAAACTCATTATGAAAATGTTTACTGAGGTAATAGAAGTAGGATCATTTCCCCATAGACTTCTATAGAAACTGAAACTTCTTTTTGGAGCCAGTGGAGTCGCCCCCTGATGGAAATTAGATAGAATGCAGGTTTAAGGAGTTTCAGCCTTGGCTTCACTTTTCAGACCTGGAAGCTTTGTCCATTATTTTTGCAGTCTAAGTGTAGCATGCATACAAACACATCAATGTCTTATGTTTGTGTTTATATGTGTGTGTGTCTCAGAGAGGCTGATGTGACACTGAACGATTTTTACCAGTATGAAGATAATCAAGTTGGAGATTTGGACGCCTTTGCCAGAGAGCCCTTCATCCTGCGCTTCAGCTGTCCATCTACAGGTATGTGTTACATACTGTATGCTTCTATAAGTATTATGCATTTTTAGTCTAAATGTGTCTAAGTGTCTGTATACTGTACCGGTGTATTCCAGTGGTGAAAGACCTGGTTCTGATCCCAGTCCACACCAAACCAGAAGACTCGCTAAAGGAGCTGGACGAGCTGCATGATGTGGTCGATTATATCAGGGAGAAGTGGGAAACTGATGTAGGTGTTATTGCTTGACTCCGTTAATAAATGCAAATATGTGAGAATGTTGCCTTCCTAACTCTGAAATTTACTGCCTGACACAGAGGTCATCTTTTTCCAACTGTTACACAATTTTCATGTTATTTAAATAAAATTCAAAGTAGGTTTGAAAACCAATTTCAATGGACAACAGCACGACGTTTAGCTCCTGATGTCATGAAGTGTTGCAGCAAACATTGTCTTCATATGGATTTTGAAGTTCTATTTGGTGAGTGAAATAATCAATAGGCTAGGATATTGTAATACACCATTGTTTCGTCCAGAATTTAGAATTAGTTATTGAACCTTAGTTCCTATGAGACAAATGTGTTTTCTTTCTTTAATGTTATGCTCTTTGACAGTTCAGTCTTTAATCAGTCTATGGCTGTTTTATATCAATGGATGCAGTGTTTCCTTTAGGATTGTTTTTAGCAGTGGGGGCAGGTCCGGTTTGGATTTGGTAAACCACAGTCCTGTCAGAGGTGGAATGTAACTAAGTACATGTACTCAAATACTGCATTTGCAGAATTTGCTCATCCAGAAAACGACCATCTATTGTGCGAGCAGCGACTCATAATTGCATTTCTTGTTAGGCGCCGACCTCTCTTGGTCGTAGCATTATTGTTTGGGTGGTGGATGGGTCAAACAAATCAGGGATTCACCGAATCCAGGATTCGGCTTCGGATTCAGCCAAATATTTTGATGGGGTTCGGTTTCTGCTGAACCTTAGAATTTTTTTCCACCGAAACCCTACGCGCGCTACGCTGGTCGACGTAATGTATGTGTTTACGTAGGTGGAGCGTTCAATGCAGTAGGCTGTGAGAAAGTGAAAGTGGAACTCGTTAGCAGAAAAAAAAGACATGCATGCAACTAGGACTACAGTTGCGCATTTACAGAAATGTTGATTAATGTGCATTGTCCTAATATAAATAAATAAATCTTCTTCTTCTTCTAAAAAGTGTTGTTCAGCAGTACTTTCAGTCAAAAGAAGGCCATTCAAGTCGAGCTACATGTTTAATTTGCAATGTCGATTTGTCTTGTGGTGGCAAGGACCCTGAACAATACACAACATCGCCGCTGTTAAACATTTGCGTATCAAACATAAAAAGGATACAAGTTGTGCATGAAGGAATCTACAGACAGCAGCCAAAATGCAGCAACTTCAGGTACATTACATGGGAGTAGGATTCGGTATTTGGTTTCGGATTCGGCAGAATCTTAACCAGTGGATTCGGTATTCGGCCAAACCCCAAAAATCTGGATTCGGTGCATAGCCTAAAACAAATAAATGGCTTTCACTCAGAAAACCAGGGTACTTATTTTAAGCCATTAGCTTATTTTAAGCCATTATTTGTCTAGCCGGTGCTAGAACAAAGCCGTGAATCAGAGATATAAAACGTGTTTTCGCCGATTCATCTCTAGAAACGCAACTGTAGCTAGCATGTCACTATCACTAACGTTATCCACATTTATATTTACACGCAACAAATGATATATCCAGCTTCAAAAAATCTAAAAGTCGGAAGTTAGAATGAATGCGTTGTGCAAAGAGTGGTTGCTATGGAGACGATACACAGTGTTGAGTTCCGTTGCTCTGATTGGTTGTAGGTCTATCCAATAAATGCAGAGGCATTTTTTTTCCTGGTTCGGTTGGAACACGCCCCATAATCACAGCCCAATGGAGCGGTTTCAGACTCACATTCTGACTAGAATCTGAGTAGGACCACGTCAGGCTAGGGCGTGTTCCAACCGAACCAGGAAAACGCCATATAACGCTCTCTCTCTCCAGTCTCTCTCTATGTCTCTCCACCATATAACGCTCTCTCTCTCCAGTCTCTCTCTATGTCTCTCCACCATATAACGCTCTCTCTCTCCAGTCTCTCTCTATGTCTCTCCACCATATACGCTCTCTCTCTCCAGTCTCTCCATGTCTCTCCACCATATCGCTCTCTCTCCAGTCTCTCTCTATCTCTCTCCACCATATAACGCTCTCTCTCTCCAGTCTCTCTCTATGTCTCTCCACCATATAACGCTCTCTCTCTCCAGTCTCTCTCTATGTCTCTCCACCATATAACGCTCTCTCTCTCCAGTCTCTCTATGTCTCTCCACCATATAACGCTCTCTCTCTCCAGTCTCTCTCTATCTCGCTCCACCATATAACGCTACCGTGCTTTCGGGCAGTTGTTGATACTCCTGAGGATTGTAAAATGAATGCGCTGTCGATTCTACACATCTCAATTCTCCAGCGGCAGCCACTAGACGGATCGTGGACGATTTGGGTCGGACTTGCGTTCATTTTTGTCAGTGTTTAACCGCTTGAGGTTAGTTAGCCTACTGCTAATGTTTAGCGTCATCTCAGCCTCGAAAGCAAACAAACATACTGTTGTGCTGTTCTTTCTCTATTAATGCAGCATCTATTCAACAAATTAATAACTTTATGATATGACAAAATGTACTCTATACATACCTTTTTGCTGTCGATGCTTTAAACGCGCATCTGATGTCGCACAGCATGTGCTCTCCGTGCAGCGCGCAGTAACACGTGTATGATGCATGATGCCAGCAGAGCCTTCTCAGCTCTTGTGTACTGTGTAATGAATGACAGCGTGCACTTCTCAGCCGCTCCAGCAACGGACGCAACCAGGAAAAACTATCGGCATGGATTTTTGCCGATAACGATAGTTCCACCAATCAACTATCTATCTACTATGAATCGGTCGACCTCTAGTTCTAGGCGTCTTTAGAACAACTGTATTGTTACAGCTTTGGATACCTACAGTATGATTAACGTGAAGTTTTGGTTGTGTTGTTTTGTGTTGTGTTGTCTTTTGCAGAACATTATGATTTTGGGGGACTTTAATGCAGATGGCCGTTATCTCTCCAAGAAGAAGAAGGACAAGATCCGCATCACCTCTGCTCCCTATCATTGGCTGATAGCCGATGATGTCGACACAACCTCTAGTAACTGTAATGACAACACCTACGACAGGTAATGCACACCTCAGTGCTACAGTACTATCTAAGCTGATTATTTTTTTTTTTGCCTGTTCAATATATTTAAAAGATTGTGATCCACTTCCTGCCAATAGGATCGTGGTGTACGGCCAGAGCATGCTGGACTCCATCGTCCCCGACTCGGCCAAGGCATTCAACTTCCAGACAGAGTTCAAGCTGACGGATGAAGAAGTGAGACTACTGTTTGTGGTCAACTGATTGACAGCTTACTGTATTTTAAAGGAGAACACTAATATTGTCACTATTTAAACTGTTTTTGGTTTCCCAGGCTCTGAGTATCAGCGACCACTACCCTGTGGAGGTGGAGCTGAAGACCAGTCAGAAACCGAAAGCACCGGGACAAAGGAAGACGGCTCAGAAGAAAGGTCTTTTGATTTATTGACATCAGTGACCCGTACTGTGTATACAGTGGCACTCATACGTTTATGAACCCATGCTAAAGTTGACTAAAAAGAGGAATACAAAGGCATGGGGTACTTTCTATAAAATCATCTCTCAATGCAAATCAAACCAGCTATTAGGCTAACTGAAATAAAACCATGCCAATCACTAGGTATGGTGAAGGGTATGTAATGATGGGGGGCTATTTTAATTCCAAAGGCCAAGGGAACTTTATCAGGATGCATAGTATCCTGGATCCATGAAATAACTGGCCTTTAAAAATCCAAATCTGCCTGCCTCTATGGGAATTTAACATAAGGGTGTACTTACTTACTTATTTATTAAGATACATTATTCATTCACAAAGAAAATTGGTGTCCTTAAAGGTTAGATTTTTCCTATTTTTTTTTTCTTCTTAATTAAGGCATTAAGATCAATTTCCAAAAGATTTTTGTATTCCTCTTTTTAGTCAACTTTAGCATGGGTTCATAAACTTATGAGTGACACTGTACTTGTTGGGCAAGTTTTGGGGGTTGGAAAATATGTTAGTTGTGCAATATCTTATTGTGCAAGGGCTGTGCTACACTTATTGTGGAGAATGCAGCTGACAGGGTTGTACAATTTAAAAAAAAAAAAAAAAAAAATGCTAATGAAAAGAGGTAGTTAATGTGCTTATTATATAGGTACCTGTCTAATGTATATGAAAGCATGTTATGTGTTACATGAGACATGTGTCGAGAGATGCTTATTTTCTGTTTTCTGTGTTGTCTTTGTAAAGCTGCGGAATGGACAGAGTTCAAAACAAATTCCCTTTCACGGACAATAAATATATCTTATCTTATCTTATATGCTGTATTCCGCTCACATGCTCTGATTGGGAAACCGTCTGCGAGAGCCGCGTGGAGGCAATCCCAGCCCGCTGTTTTTTTTCTCTCAGTATTTCGAGTACAGCAGGTTTAAAGCAGTGGTGTAGTCTTGTTTTTTTGTAGTGCGTATAATGTGATTTTTCCCATCCCAGTTTCATACTCGCCCATCCCAGAGCAGCGTATCCCAGAGCGACACCGCATGCGTATTTTGTAACGTTGCCGCGTATAGCATCTGCCTCATCTGGCTCATTTTCTGTAGTTTTTGCAACGTTAAGGTCTGCTGCAGTGTCATTTGAAGCATCAGTAGCTTCAGGGGCAGGCTTACGAAAACACCGAAAGAGTGTAATTTCAGTTTTGCTTTCGTTTTTTATCTCCTATAGTCTATAGTGATTCACATTAGTTCATTTCACATTTGCGCAGTGAATGACCGCCAAGCAACTGTGTTGTTGTTGTTGTTGTTACTACGCAACTCGCAACACAGATGGGGTGAATTTATGAAGTGTAAAAGTTCTGTCACAAAACAATCATTGTTTCCCGTATCCTTGGGCTTTTGTAAGTGGATATACGAAAAATCCTTGACCTTTCCTAGTGGGGATACGGCGTATACCTGCGTATCAAGTAGACGACAAAGTACTCGTCCTGCAGAAGAATATATCTTCTATGACTAATAAGTGATTCAATCTATTGTACTGTTGTAGCTGCTGGAGGTGGAGCTAGTTGTAACTACTTTATACAGAGTTAGCTAGTTTAGTCCAGGGGTTCCCAACCTAGGAGTCCGGCCCCTCCAAAGGGTCACCAGATTAATCTCAGGGGTCGTGATATGATTAATGGGAGAGATAAAAAGAAGGAAAAACTAAATTCTGAAACACAAATTTCAAATATTTTTGTGAAGTATTGATCCGTGTTGCGTATGAACTCCGGAAATTGTCCAAAGTTTCCCTTTCACACATGCAGCACGAAACAATAGATTGTCCGTGTCGCGTTCTCACTTACTGAAAATTCTCTGTCATCACAGTCTGTACAATGGAGCTTAAATGGTCCCTCCTGTCCTAGTCTATGTCCTTCGCGTTCCACTTCAGGGATTGCTCCGGCGCTGCAGGAAATTCCGCCACATGCATGTATTTTCCGTTTCCTTCCGCTTTCTTTGTGTTGGAATTTGTAAATTTGGACTATGGTTAACTGCTCCTCAGATCTCTGCAGGGGAAATCCAGACAGCTAGCTAGACTATCTGTCCAATCTGAGTTTTCTCTCGCACGACTATTATGCCGCGGCTCTGTGCCGAGTTTAGCACCACCCATGACGATTCTGATTGGTTTAAGGAAATGTCAATAACCAGAGCATGTTTTCCTCCCATCCTCGAATGCTATGTGGAGTAGCCAGACCCTCCTTCAGTGCGCTTTGAAGGAGGGTCTGGCAAAGTGAGACTACTCCTGTCCATACTGGCTGCTTAGCAATTTCAATAAAAGTGATGGAAGATAAAATCCACAGTTCTCTTTTTGTGCAAAGATGAATTCCAAAAAGTTAAGAAGCTAATTAATAGCTTCAGCAGAGTTACAGTCACAGTGTTTCTAGCATATGAAACGTCCTGATTTTGTTGCTATCGTGACAGCTCAGCAAAGAAAATGCTTTGAGCATAAAAATATTGCTTCAACACTGACTGGAAAAAAATGTGAACCAATCCTTTTTATATATGTTTTACTGGGTCAACCACACATTTCAGTTTTGTTGTGTTGATGTGTATTGAACACTAACAGGAGCAGAGAAGAAGGAGACTACTAGAGCAAAAAAGAAGAGTGGACCGTCATCCGACACCCCAGCCAAGAGAAGACGTGCAAACAAATGACAAACGAACACACTTTAAAGATCTTTCATCAATCACATTCATGTTATTAGAATTGGTCACTTTGATTGACCAGAACAGGGCTTCACTAGAAGCATGTTACACCTTTATCTTTAGGACTTACATAAAAATACAAAAAAGTTGACAGATTACAGAAGATTATAAGGAATCTCACTGTATATTTTATTTCTTGCTTACTTTCTTACTTATTTGTCCACATGACCAGCTTTTAATTGGCTGGATTCTGGAATTTTTTGATGAACTGCAAAAAGCTTGTTTTACTGTTCAGGCTTTCCTTAAGTGTAAAAGTGAAAGCCCTCAAACGTGTTTTATTTCTTCGCACAGATGTTTGAGCTTCACTGAGCAGAATCATTCATCTGCAGATTTTGATTTTGTGAGGTGGAAATTTGAAACCTCGACGCCACAAACAGAGGATTGACTTTACAGTGAAATAGGAGACATCTTGTGTCCAGAATTTAAAATATATAAAATGAAAATATATATTCATTAAAATTCAGTTTTCTTAACGAGGGAGAAGTATATTTAAGTTTAATCATTTTTTAACAAGGTAATTTAACTATTTTGTGGAAAACAATTTGGTATTCAAAGCAGAGTATTTTTGTGTTTCTTATAAAACATGTCTTTACAACCTTACCAAAGAGTTCTGCAAGTCTTTGTGAAGGTGTATACAAATGTGCTAAAGATGTACTGTACTGTATATCTTCACTGAATTTGACAAAAAAATGAAGTACTGTGTCAACTCAAAGTCTGTGTACTTGTGTTTCCTCAGCTTTCAGCTGCATCTCACAGTCTTCATCAGCAGAAAGAGTTTGATCAGTTGACGCCGTATAGAGTGATATTCTGGATATTATGATGGACATGACAGTGGAGTGTGAAAGAGGTCAATTGTAGTGATGAGCCCACAGATAACCGACTCTACGTAGCTTTTAGCTTCTGTCAGCTCTTAGTTTTGGTTAATGGTCCACATGGTTCATTCTCATCACAGCAGGCAGCTGTTTTCAGAGAAGGAGCTGTACCAAAAAAGCTACTTTACACTCTGCTCAGCTGCAGACAGTCAGTCAGAGAGAACTAACCCAGAGAGAGAATACTGGACTAATGAACATTCATCAGGTGGACTCAAACACATGAATCTCCATGTTGCTCTGTAAATGCTGGATGTGGAAATGTTAACAAGTTCAACATATCCACTTGAAGGTGATGATATGGCAGAGTTTACATTGTTGCTGCTACACGCAACTCTCCAAAGCAACAAGTCCTCCAAACCATACAATATTTCATTCTTACCCTCTAGTACGACCCACAGGAGCGTTTCATAAATGATTGGCCCTAGCGGTGGACGAAAATAGTTATATTTTCCACAGGAGCTTGTTCCGTCCTCATCTCTCAACCAGAGAACATAACGGTCGCGTGTGGTTACGTTGAGGCACCAAAACTACGTAGTTATGTTTAGAAAATCTCGTGCTTCGGGTTCAAATCAGACACCACTACACTTCTGGTCACGCATGTGACTCGGAACGAGACGTAGTTTAGTTCCGTAAAGTAAAGTAAAAAACAAAATCGCGGTTAACTTTTATTTTCAAATGGGACACAAACCCCGGTCTCCTGGGTGAGAGTCCTGTGTTTGTTGACCCGTAAACCACCCCACCCTGCCTCCTAACGCATTATTTGGCGCTCTTAAACGTGTTTCATACTTCTTGCATTCAATAAGTACAAAACGCGCGGTGTAGACGGCTAGCATGGTTGCCGCGGACAGTCTGGTCGTTCCTACTGATTGCAGTTAGAGCGGCTCCAAGAATGGATGTATTCTCTTCTGTAGCCAATCATTGCATTCTATCCCTGTTGTTACAAAATCTTGGGGGTGCGTGCTTGGCGCTCAGGCTCTGCGCCCCCTCCACGCACAGATGCCAGGCCACAGTTGCGTCATATTGCGAACGCAAGAAGCATGAAACCTGTTTTTTACTTTGCCAGCCTACTAGAAAGTACGATTTGCTCCCGTCATAATTACTACGGCCACAGGAGGGCAACGCAAGTATAAACGTAAATATGAATCGTAATTGCTGCTTAAACAAACAACTTATGTGGCCGTTTTTTCGGGAGGACGTCAAAAACATTAGTTATTGCAGGTTTAAACGGACTGGATGTGTTCACATAGATTCAGATTGTTGCATTAAACTGTGATCAGTGCTTAATTTGTAAAATAGAAGGTCCCGGAGCGCAGAGTGGATCCGGCGACTCAAAACGGGGGTTGGAGGTAACGGAACAAAAAAAATAATAATTACACTGTCTAGTAGCTTTTCTGACTAAAAAAACCTAAACAACGCTGTGTGTACATCAGGGCAATGTTTATTTCTATTTCAGAACGTGCACTGCATCGGTGCGAAATGTAAAAATAAAAATACACCGCAACAGTCGTTTTCACCAGCAGCAATTATCCATCGGACTATTAAATTAACCAAAAAAAACACCGTGGTCTCCACATTCTTGATCGTCAGAAAAGGTTTTTGCTTGTTTGGGATCCGACTGGCCAGCGTATTTGAACAAGTTAAACAAACTTTGTTGTCTTTTTGACATTTTTCCCCTGAGTTAAATGAGGCTATAACAGCAATCTCAACCAGCACAAGCGCTTGTGTCAGCGCCGTGCGTCCTACCCCGAAAATTCACCTCAAAACACATCGAAAATGCAAACAAGATTTTTGTGGAACTTTAATGGGGAATAAAGACTAACAAGACAGATGACAACATTGAACACTATACAAACAGTAATTTATTTATTTCATTTAGGCGATTCATTTTTCATAGTGACACAGGAGGTGCCGGATCCAATAAAAAAGGTTCCGGATCCAACGTCGGAGGTGCCGGAACATGTTCCGGCTCAAATTAAGCCCTGACTATGATGTAATCAGGACCCAAAGAAGGGTACGATAAAACCACACATACACATCAGCTGACATAGTTAAACAGCCTGATGTAGTAGCCTACAGTGAAAATAAGTAGAAAATCGAACACAACTGACCGAAGTAGTTATGACTTTTTTTTCCCAGAAGGACTCCAGTGAAGTTTACTGTTTTTTTTTTATGGATTACATGTTTCCTTTGGGAGGGTAAATGATGACCTTTTTCAGTTTTTTAGCGTAAAAACATCATCTTTTTGTGAAAAAAGAACAGTAACTTATTGACATACCCCCCTCAAAAAGTCTGAAAAGTCCCTAGATATCTGACACCACATCTCTGTGGTGCTCCAGCTTCTCTTCTCCTCCATCGACTCCCCCCCACCCCCTACCCCCACCCCCCGGGGGAGGTTTAAAAGATCATGATACACCCGAGATGTCCCACTGCGGTCCGACATTAGTACCTACCTGCTAACACTTTTCTTTGCGTCTCGTTGACTCACTTGTTCTCACCTCTGCCTGTTTTCTGCCAGTCTTGCATCTTCTTGATAACCTGCATTTTTATTACAAACATCTTTTTTTCTTCCCTCTCTTTTCTCCACTCTCTTCCCAATCTCTTCTTCCTCTAGTCTGTTTTCCATTCCATCTGTCATAGTCTTTTCCGTCTGCTTCTCTGCTTTTATACCTCCATCTCTCTGTCCAACCACCTCTCACGCTCCCTTTACTGCTGCATCCTACCACCAGCTGTGCCTCCACCATGAGTCTGAGTCGTACCAAGAGAATCAGCTCCAGTAGCTCGGTCCGGAGCAGCAGCGGGTCCAGGAGGCTGAGCGGCTTCAGTCCGGGTCAGGGGGGTTTCAGTGGCATCTCCCTGAGCAGCAGCTCTCTCTACGCGGGGGCCAACGGGCACCACCACGGCCTCGGGTCCCCGCTGGCCGCCCTGTCGGTCAACAAGAGCCTGCTGGCCCCCCTGAACCTGGAGATCGACCCCAGCCTGTCCATGAGCCGGGCCCACGAGAAGGAGCAGATCAAGAGCCTCAACAACCGCTTCGCAACCTTCATAGATAAGGTAAAGCAACCAGAGGAGGAAGCCAATTAACCCTCGTGTTGTGCTCGGGGCAAATTTGACCCATTTTTAAAATGCTTCTATATCAGAAATTTGTTTGTTTTTTTCAACCAAACTGTCAAAAAAAAAAAAAAAAAAAAATGCTCCTCACAGGTAAAATAAATGATCAGTACACTACTTTCATTGAATTTTGGGTATTCTGATACAAGAACGTTGAAAAAAGTGACCAAAATATTGGGAAAAACTTTAAAAATTTGGGGAGAAATCAACAAAAACATTGAAAAAAAATGACAAAAACACTTGTAAAAAAAAAAAAAAAAAGGTTGACAAAAACGTATGGAAAGCTTCCAAAATATTGGGAAAAATGACAAAAATGTTTTTTTTAAAAGTGATGAAAACATTGGGAAAAGCAACTAAAGTGTAAAAATAGATGACCAAAGCGTTGGAAAAAAAAACATTTTGTTTCAAATTTTGACCCAGAAAAACAAAACGTTACATGGTCGACGGGAAGGCAACACAAGGGTTAACCAATTACAGAACATCAGTGGTGGAGAGTAACATAAAGTACTTTTATTGCCACTTTATATTGTACTCAAGAGTTAAATGTAGTAGTTGATTGTACAAATGTATGGTGCAATGTTATAGATTAAGATCCAAGTTTATTGATTCCTTGTTGCAATTCTACTACCAGCAGTATATAAAGTACTTAAAATCAGCTTCAACTTTACATACTGCAACATTAAAGTGATGAACACATTAATGCACCAATAATTAGAATCCAATAATTGAATATACATTCTGAAAAGAGCCATTCTGCATGACTAGCACTTTTACTTTTGGTACTTCAAGCGTGTTTTGACGCGAATCATTTTGTACCTTTACTTAAGTAAATACTTGAATGCAGGACGTTTACTTGTAGTAATTCTACACTGTGGTATTATATCCGAGTACTTTCTCCGCCACTGCAGAAACTTAAACAGCAACTATTTTTGATAATTGATAAATGATGGTATATTTCAAACCAAAAAAAAGCCAAACACTCTGATTCCAGCCTCTAAAATGTGAGGATTTGCTGCTTTCCTCTATTATATTGTTGTAGATTAGATAGAGGTATTGGTCGGACCAAAGGCTTTAGGAATTTGTGATTGTAAGACTTTGCAATTTTCCACTATTTTCTTTTTTTTATATATAGAATAATGAATATGCCTGTTACTACTTCAACTTATAAATTGAATTCACTGGACTTAATAAGGCATTAAGGCAAAACTGTTAAAAGAAGAAATAACACATTATTTTTTCTTTTTACAAAGAAAAGGTTGAATTCCTGAGCAATGAAACACGCTCAACCTCATACAATCAACCTCCAGATTGCTGCTACAGCATGTCTTGGTCTGGTTTGACCAAACTTTAGAGAGATCTAGCTATTTAGCTGATATTACTGAGTTTGCTGTATTTATGACAATGTTTTAGCACTTACTTTTATCCCTGCCTGCCACTTGTGGAGACAGTGGCCAGCTAAAGTTACATAAGCTCTCTTTAAAATGACCTCAATTTCTGCCAATGATTTGCATTTGATGTGTTTTCATGAAATGTGTTCATAAGCCCTAAAATGTTGACACATTTTCTTAAAATAAAATAAAACATTAAACTTTGTTCAAACAGCATCTGTATCCAACCTTGTAAAATCATGTGTATCACAGGCAATCCCTTTCACATTGTCACATCATTTCACACATTGTAATGATAAAAAATATTGATTTTAGCCTCCATAAGAACTCAAGCTGACCTACAGTACATGAAGACCTATAAAAGGTCCCAAAAATAACACAAGCTAAGCTCATGTATAAGAGCCTGAATGGGCGAATAACTACAGTACAGTGATCAGAGTAAAACAGTGGCTGTTAACTGGGGAAGTAAATGTGAGAACTCATTTTCAACAGAAGCAGAAGCAGTGAGCCGCTCTGTGATAGGGCCGGACATTGAGAGCATGCTTAGGTAACATCCCTGCTTTCTCACGGAGTCGGTAACACACTTTCACAATAGAGCCTTTGTTGGCTTCTCACATCAGCGGAGATACACTTCAGGCGTACAGAGACGGAGTGCTGGGCTGGGCTGGGCTGGGCGGAGGTCCAAATGTCCAAAACTAACCTCTGCTTTTCTGAGTGCTAATTTACATTTTTTTTCAAAGACTTAAGTATTGGTCTGGAAGGATAAAATACGTCCTGAGATCGTTCCACCGAGTTTCTGGTACCGAGAGCAAAATATGCAGAAACTCACATGTTACAGCAGCACAGAAACAGGCTGAGGGGTAAGAAAATGGATAACTATTTGAATGAAATAATCTATAATGATGACATATATGACACAAGCCATAAAAAATACATCCATTACAGTACAATAGAAATATATTGTAGATATATTAGAAATACCAATCATAATAACTATAATAAAGATAACATTACTAGTAACAATACAGTGATATTGTATCCTTTTATTATGGTGATATAAGAAATTAAAACTATATTAAAATAGTATTAAAGTTAGCATAAATTATAAAAAATCAGCTGGTAATATCTTATAGAAAATATATGTTTGACCTCATATCATTGCCTCCCATCTAAACTGCCTGTAGAAAACTACATTTTTATTTTGATCGGCTAAATATCCTTAAATTACATTCAAAGTATGGGTAAAGAGAGGTGTCGATGTCTGAGTTTGCACACATGCATTGGCTGCAAAGAGATTAAAATAATTTTATTTTAAATGCTCACAAGGGTGTTATCCATTTCAGACTGCCAACGTGTTTGCAGTAAAAAAAACAACCTGATCAATTTTGCAGAAAAAGTTAACCCCCCAAAATCCGTTTCAGTGTTCTAAGACAAAATATTGTGAAACCTCCCAGAAACGTTTGAAGCTCGTGTCCATCCGTCTCTGTCAGTGAGACTGATGTTGTGACTTCAGGTGACTCACAAAAGAGTCTTTGTTTGTATGAGCTCTAAGCTGCAGAGAGAGGTGAGGTGACTTTGACCTGGACTCTTTTGGACTGAACTCATTGAAATAAATTCAAACCTGCTTGGTGCAGCTACGTTTGGGCAAGAATCAATTAAATGCAAGAGAGCAGTTGACACTCTAGATTTTCCTAGCTGGTACCATAAGCGTAATTTACAACCCAAAGTTACGCCTTGGCTGGTCTATGAGTGAAATTATGAACAGTTGACCTCTTCTTCTACTCTTCAGAACTGTTGAAAGGCAAAGTCAAGTAATCGGACTAATAAGCAAATCCTACAATTACCGGTGTAATCCAACCCGCCTGGCCCCACCATTAAACATTAAAGAGCTGCTCCCCTCTTGGAAGTCATTAGCCTGATGCAACAGGCAGACAAAGTTGTATTTGTTGCAGGATGATTACCCAGTTTAAATCACAGCGAAATGTGATAATATTTATTGATACGGATTGTTACAGAAATGAGCCTGATCAGTCGACTAAAACACAGAAACTTAAAAAAAAAGAGCCAATAATTCAGTGAATGCATCTGGGATTTAAAAAGCCATTTAAACCCCCGAATCAGTGGTATTTAACCACTGGATATTTAAGCTATTTGTCCCATTTCCGTCCCATGGAGTTGTTGTGCTGTTACCTGATAAACCAGGTCAGCGTGGTGTGGTTGTGTCTCCGAGGGAGATTATTCTGTTCTGAACAGAACACGGGCTTTGTGTTCAAGGGGAGGAGGTATAATAGGTAGTGGATAGATCCGTCCGCAGGCAAGGAAACACGAGCCGTGCAGATACAGTCAGGTGTTGAGATCGAGCTGCTAATCTGCTGGAACGATGCCGTTTCTTTAACCTCGATTTATCCAAGGAAGGACGTTAATCTACTGCTGCAACTAACTTTTATTTTAATTATTTATTTTAATTAAAGCTGCAAGCTGCGACGGACGGGCCCCTGCACCTCCTGGCATGTCTGGGGTACTGGCAGGACGCCCGGTTGACGCAGCCATGCATTTGCATGATAATTGAACAGCGCGCAGAGTGCCGGGCGATGGATACGATGTATTGCAACTACTTCCTGTTAAGTGGCTAAATGCACAAAATGGCAGCATGCATTTTGATGCTCTATATCGAGTGTGGACCACACAGTTTTAACTTTCGTGTGTATCGAATGATGTTTGTCACATGAGGCTGACTTCCTGTTGCCAGTAGGAGGCGCTATGACTGTGAGTCAATGTTGTCATGTAGATGTCCTCGGGCCTGGTCTCTGGTCATGCGTGATTAGTTTGGGGCAGATTGGACAATGTACAGTCTTGTTACAAGCCACTTCCTGTTTTGCGTCATTACGTTGAATCTACTGTGGTAGAACGCTATTAGACATGAAAGAATGTATGATTTGTGCATTGTCATGCTTTGCTCTGAGAGGCATCAGAGTCTTTCCCACTTGGCAGGCTGTATGTAAAGAGGCTCCGGGTGTCTGGAGGTAAAAGATAAAGATGAGGATGTTGATGATGATGATGTTCCTGCAGGCTGTCTCTCAAGATAAATAGTCTTAAACAAGGGTTACAGTTAAGGGTTTTGCCTCCCCCATGGTGGCGGGATTATGTCATTCTGTATAACATGGGACATACAGTATAGGGCTGAGTGACTGTAATGTTACTTCAATTTTTGATATGACTCCGTGTCCATGCACACATGCTGTACCAAGATCTTCTCTGACTTCAAATTTGTGTTGGACTAAACATATATTCAAGAAAGCACAACTAGGGCCTAGTCCACACATACACAAGTACTCTTGTTCACTAATAATTGATCTTTCAAACTCTTTCCAGGGTGAAAATTTACCGAAACTCTATTTCCAGTGTTGAGGCGTAGACAGCGAAAACATAGATTTTGTCTTGTAACGTCAGAGTGTGAGCCGGTATCTATTTTGTCACAAATGAGGCGATAGTTCGGGCAATGGCGGACATAGCTAGAATAGTGCTTACCGCTTACCATACAGGACTTTTTACGTGTTTATCAGGGGTGTTGGACTGGGGGTGGAAACGGGACTGAGTACCCAGGGCCCTCATGTAGGAGAGCCAAAAAAAGTTGCTAGAATGGATAGCTGTGGATGCAGGGAGGGGCCCAGAATTTTGTGTTACCCCCCTGATGTTTACACATAATGTACTGTTAATTTTCCACTATATTGTGGAACCGAGGTGTCGTAGTGTTCCATTGCTGCCATGTCGCCTTCTGGTAATATTTTTTTCAGGCCTCTTATTGGCCAACATGGCTTTACTGTAAGGGTTTTATCGCCGCCTGTTGGTTTAGCATGCTCTAGGCAGCACTTTAATGTGTTTTTGCATTTACATAGGATGGAGATTTTTTTTTTTAAACAGCTTCATAAAACATAAAAGCTTGTCTTTAAAGCAAAGGAAATAAAAAATGTTTGCAAAATAATCATGTACATGTGAATGAGACCTAAGGCTCAGCAGAAGTTTTCAATCATTTGGTCTATAAAATGTCAGAAAACAGGGAAAAATGTCCATTGCAATTTCCTAGACCTAAAAATCTTCAAATTCCTTATTTTCTTCGACCAACAGTCCAAAGCAATTGGACCCATAATTCACTGAACAACAAGTGAGCAATGCTGTTATGTGTTAGCACGATGGATTGAACCAGATTAACACCAACAGGTGACCAGAAACCGGGACGGCTGCCTTGTTTCAGAAACAGACACTATTGTATTTCTGTCATACCTTTCCTACTGCTAATTGAAGTTTTTTTTAACAAGTCAAAGATGATTATTTGATAAGGAACTATAGATAGCTAGTTAACAAGCACAAATCTGACCAGATGTATCATGTCAAAACATCCAGTATGCCTGTTAGAAGATGCATTTTGGGATCTGGAAACCCTTTAACAGCTCTTTGTATCTAATTTATTTCCCACCTCCATCATTCAGGTACGCTTCCTGGAGCAGCAGAACAAGATGCTTGAGACCAAGCTGGAGCTGCTGCAGGGCCAGGGGGTGGGCCGGTCCAACGTGGAGCCCCTGTTCGAGGCCTACATGGCGGGGCTGAGGCGCCAGATGGACCTGGTCAACAACGACAAGACCAAACTGGACGGGGAGCTGAGGAACATGCAGGGCCTGGTGGAGGACTACAAACACAAGTGAATAAAGTCACTGTGGTGGTAAATAAAGTCACAGTGAGTTCTGTACTATCTCATGGTATGTCACTGTATCGGTGTCCTGTCTCTGTTACAGATATGAGGACGAGATTAACAAGAGAAACAACCTGGAGAATGACTTTGTAATCCTAAAGAAGGTCAGCATGCATACACATTCATTCATACTTTACAGGTGTGGTGAGTAAGATGAACCACTCTATTGTACTTATTGTCTCCCGCTCTACATTCATGCATCAGAATCCACGTCATGTCAGTTTCACATGAGAACAGCAGCAAAGTCCATGTAAGACAAATCTGGCTTCATGGCCCGACTTTCGGTTGGAAAATGTACCATGACTTAAACTTTATAAAATAATTTCTTTGCTATTGGATTATTTTGAGGTATGCTAGCGGCAAATGTTAGTGGTGAACAATGTAGTGGAGTAAAAAGTACAATATTTCTCTCTGAAATGTAGCGGAGTAGAAAGAAAGTAGCATGAAAAGAAAATACTCAAATAAACTATCTTAAATTTGCATTTCGTGAGTACAGTGCTTGAGTAAATGTACTTAGTTACATTCCACCAGTGGCAGACTCTCCGAGCTGCTGTTACATCTGTGTGTGGTGTTTGTGTGTGTGTGTGTGTGTGTGTGTGTGTTCAGGATGTTGACTCGGCCTACCTTGTGAAGGCCGATCTGGAGGATAAGGTGGGAGCTCTGACGGATGAAATCAACTTCCTGCGCAACGTCTACGAGGAGGTACTGGAACTTTTTTAATGCTTTGCAACATTGAAGCTAATTTTATCAAAACAGTCACCTTCCTTCTTTTCTTTATTTGCACACTCTGGTATGCAGTTATTTCCTTCTGTGTCACACTTTCCTTTGGTTCGTTTCGTCTCTGTGTCCCGACTCATTGGAGAGTTGACTTCAAACACTAACTGCCTCTGGGATGCTAAACGGAAATCTTTCTTCTTTTGTTGTTGTTACGTATTGTCAGGCTTCTTGGTACACAAAAACCCTTAACAGGAAAACTGTTCATAGTATCCCCTAAAGAGCTGTGATGCTCTGCAGCTGCACAGAAACACGCAAGGACATGTAGTTTGTTGATGACCTAACAATGTTCATGTTTGGCCTCTGTGATTGCAGGATTCTGATATTGCTGGAGATATTTGGGACAAGTTCATTTTTACTAATTATTAGCATGTTGGTCAGTTTATGTAGTCACTCAGAAACTTCTGTTGTATTGTTACCCAGTACTGTTTTGTGTGTATTTGTTGTTGTTGTTTTTTTCAACTGCATAAGTTGCAATGTGTTGACTTCTCAGTGAAGACTAGAGCTGCAAAGATTAATCGATTAATCAATTAGTTGTCAGCTATTACATTTTTTTTAATATATTTTAATATTTGATTAATCAGTTTGAGTCATTTGTTATTATTTTTTTTTTTAAACCCTGATTCCAGCTTCTTAAAGCTTTAGTGCGTAACTTTTTTCATATTAATGAACGTTGGTTACATTCAAGCCATTGCCAAATGAGTTAATACAAAGCAATGTAGCCTACCAGCTCAACCAAACTATCTCTATATTTCTCAGCGTGGCTATGTTTACAAAATGGTGTTTTCCGGCAACTTGCGTTTTACGTCACCGCTGAGAAAGAACAACAGCAGCATTCAGCTTTGGAGACAAAGAGGACATAACCGAAGGCTTGTATCATGTGGATGTAACAACAGTGTTGTTGTCATTACTTAGAATTCCTCATGGGGGAGACAGAAACTACGCACTATAGCTTTAAATGTGAATATTAGTTTCTTCACTCCTTTGTGACAGTAAACTGATTATCTTTAAGTTGTGGACAAAACAAGACATCTAAGGATGTCATCTTGGGCTTTAGGAAACACTGACAGTTTTCAGCATTTTTTGACATTTTATAGACCAAACAACTAATCACAGAATAATCAACAATAAAAATAATCGTTAGTTGCAGCCCTAGCAAAGAAAGAAAACATTTTGTTGTATTTTTTTTCCTTTTTGTTCATGGTTATAACGTTTCAATACCTAACACATGTCTGAATAGTCAAAAAAGCTACAAGTGAACTGATACTTAATCTTTAAAGTGACATCATAATGCCACACTCACCAAATCTTTGTAACGGTTCAACAAAGAACCACACAACAATATCCAATTTGAAACACGATTTTAAAATCTGAATAAATAGTACATTTAAACTGATTTGATCCAATATTGTCTCAAAGTCTGATTTCTACGTGGCTCATCAGTGACAGCATGTTATGTTTCCTTCCCCAGGAGCTGCGTGAGCTGCAGGCCAGCATTAAAGACACGTCGGTGGTGGTGCAGATGGACAACAGTCGCAGCCTGAACATGGAGCAGATCGTAGCGGAGGTCAAAGCCCAGTACGAGGAGATCGCAGCCCGCAGCCGAGAGGAGGCCGAGGCCTGGTACAAGACCAAAGTAAAGACCAGGAAACAGGAAGCTGAGTATAAGAGCCCAGGAACAGAGCACAGGAAAATATATCCAGAATGTGTTGTAATCTATCATATCAGCCTACAGCGGGTGCTGCAACAGAGATATTAAATATTCGACCCACTGAACTCAACATCTCTGAACAAAAGAGGCGACAAGTTGTTATTTGAGAGTGAAATCCAAAACTGTGCTAAATAAAACGCTGAACTAAGAAGACATTTGAGATGATTGCTGTTGGAGGAAGTATTTAGTTAATTTACTTAAGTACAAGTAGCAATACCACACTGTGAAAATACTTCATTAAAAGTTCAAACATTGAGCAAAAGTATAGGAGTATTAGCAAGAGATCAGAAGTTCTCTTTATGCAGAATTCCCCCTCAGTCTTGTATCGTATTATTACTCATATATAAAAGTACTTTATATGCAGTTTTGTAGTTTCATCTATAAAGTGCGTCATCTTTTATAAACTGATCGTATGTTTTGTTTACAAAATCTTAATCTGAAAAGTAACTCGTAACTTTTAGTGTTAAATAAATGTGTAAAAAGTACAGTAATTCCCTCTGAAATGTGGTGCAGTAGAAGTATAAAGTATAGGAAATACTCAAGTTAAGTTCTTCAAATTAGCACTTAAGTACAGTAGTTAAGTAAATGTACTGTTGACCACTGAAGACCTCTCCTCTGTTTTTATAAGTTTCAGATCAGCCAAATTACAAAATAACACGTTTTCTCATTAACTTTGAGTAATATCCAAACATATCCATCTCTCAGATTTTTGTGATTCTCATAAGAATCTCTAACTTTTTTGTCCAAAGAGAGATGGCAGTGATGCCGCTAATGTTGCCCCTCCTCTGTCTGTAGTTCGACCAGATGTCGGTGCAGGCGAGTCAGTACGGAGACGAGCTCCGCGTGGTGAAGGGAGAGGTGGCCGAGGTCAACCGCCTGATCAGCCGGCTGCAGAGCGAGATCGAGGCTGTCAAGGCTCAGGTACAGCTACAGGAAATATGCAGCTCAACAGAACTTGATTTTATAAATTGAATTACATCCAGCATGGATGATTTGTCCCCCCCCCAGCGTGGCAATCTGGAGAACCAGCTGGGTGAAGCCGAGGAGCGCGGAGAGCTGGCTGTGAAAGAAGCCAAGGCCCGGACCAGAGACCTGGAGGATGCTCTGCAGAGGGCCAAACAAGACATGGCCAGACAGCTCCGAGAGTACCAGGTGAGCCAGAGAGAGGTGGGGGTGGAAAGAAGAAAGAAAAGATGACCCAGAATATACAGGAAGGACATAAGCCTCTTTCCGACCAAGTAGTTACAGGAATGTAGTTATAGGAACAGTCCACTTCTAAACAGAACTTCTCTCCCCCCAAAACCGGCTTTGCCATTTACATTAACACTGGCCAAGTGGCCATAGGAACTGACCTTTTGTTATTATAATCACAGCCATCTAATCACCACTATGCGGAAAAGGGAAAACGGAAAAGACCCTGCCCTGAAGTAGGAGCTGCAAAAAACCCTCCGGTCGGAATGTGGCTATAGTTATCAAAGGGAGGGTTAAACGGACGGGTTAAAGGTGCCCTGAAGATGCTTTGTCTCTCATCAGAGAGGTAGAGAAACCAAGCTGTGTAACCTCTGGGTCGGTGTCAAGATGATCGATACTGCTTGGTTCATCAGACAGTCGTTGTGGTGGTTGGAGACAGCCGAGGCCAAGTCTCAACCACCATCATTGGCGTTCTCGCATCAGGCCAGATGTGAGTGTTTGTCTAGTTGCCTGGGAAGAGATGATAGAACAGAATAGTAAGGGGGTCATGGTAAGTGGGGTTGAGCACTAACAAACAAAGTGGTATCGATCATGTTGACAGCAACCCCACTGAGATTACCCCGTATCGTTCAGTCAGAACTGTCGAAGTCTCGGAGCACCTTTCCAAGTCCAGTTGGCCTTAAGCTTAAACCTTCCCTGGATAACTCTCCAGTTATATGAAGTCATATTGGTCTAAAAATTCTGAGCTTCTTTTTTTTTCTCACTTGCAGGACCTGATGAACCTGAAACTGGCTCTGGACATTGAGATCGCCACCTACAGAAAGCTGCTGGAGGGAGAGGAGGACAGGTAAGAGAAGAAGAAGAAGTGAGTGCATACTTTTTGTTTTAACTTTTAGTACGTACTACAACAGCCCTTACAAAGTATGTACTGTTGCATATGCATACAATAGGTGCATACTACTTCTTGAATAATGTTGGGGGCTAAATGGGTTCAGGCTTTTAAAAAGCTGTCAATCAAAATGTATTTGTCAGGCTCGGGCAGAATTCTGTTGGGCTCGGGCCTTGTCAGGCCGCCTAACTTTTAAGGCCCGAATACAGCTCTATCTGTCACTGCATCGATGCAGAATCGTCCAGATCTGAATCGTGATGCATCGATGCAATGATTAATTTGGGACAAGGGCCATCCTGGACTAAAGAAATTCTTAGTCGCCTAACACTCACGCTGTATGATTTGGTCAACTAGTTAGTTGATTTAATCAAAACATCTGTAAAACGGAGTTTCTTCACAAATAATTATGCAAAAACACCGCTTTAAATCTTGTCACAGAAATGTGCTTACACGTTTCTTAGAAATAAGTCATTCAGCATGAAAAAGCATAAAACAATGACTAAGGGACTAAAATCTTAGTGGACTAAGACCAAAATGACCGATTAGTCAACAACATGACGAAGGGGGGCAGCCCTAATTGAGACATATTAAATCATCACACACCAACTAACCTCTCTGTTTGTTTTTCGGCAGAATTGGACATCAGTCCATCCTCAACATCCAGACCATCTCCAACTACAGTATGTAACGATATGGAGCTCCACTCACAGTGAGGAGGGTGTAGACTCCTAAACCTGTCCATAACCTTCATAATCTTTCTGTACTGGCACACAATTAAAAGTAAACGCAGTGCTAATGCAGGATAGTTTTCTTTTGGGTTTGTGTTCAACTGTCTGCTTTCTCAATGACATATTCCACATTTTAGATTGAATTATTTGACTGTTAGAAAATTAAGTCTTTTGGGGTATCACAACCGCAATGTCAAATACTTTACTGATACACGTCTCTCTTAATCTCTCTCTCTCTCTCTCTCTCTCTCTCTCTCTCTCTCTCTCCAGGCACTAAAAGTACTAATGGCTACCACAGCAACAGCTGCTCTCCTGCTCCAAAACTGCTGATAAAGACAACTGAGACCAGAGATCACTCTCACAGATACAGCAGTCACTGAGAGGACACACACTGCATGCAGGCAGTGGTGGGATGTAACTAAATACACTCAAGTACTGTACAATAGTACAACTTTGAGCTACTTTACTTTTCATGCTACTTTAGACTCCACTACATTTCAGAGAGAGCTTTAGATAGGAATTCTAAATAATGAGAACAAAACTGTCGGCACATCCACATGATACGAGCCTTCCATTTTCACTGCAGGACTTTCACTTTGTATGTATTTTTAGTTTTGTATTAGTACTTTTAACCCACAAGATGTGGATACGCACACACACACACACACACACACACACACACACACACTTCATTAACAGGTGTCTCTAAATAAGTGTGGTGCAGGTCATTTCTAACTTTTACTTATTGTAGAATAATGGGGGAAATCATCTAAACATGAAAATTTAAGTAGTGGGAATTGTTGTTTCTAATATTATTTACATTATATAAAGAGCTTTAATGTATTTACTGTTGTCTGTTGATTCAGACCTTAATTGAACTTAGCAGCATCAGGTCTTTTTGATTTCTAACAAACACTGTAGTAAACTGCTCAATTAGTTTCTATGATCAATTAATCTGGGGCGAGATTATAAAAATATTGTAGCCTTAAAGTTTATTTGGGGGATATCCCGTTAGAGGTGTGCTTAGATATGCATTTTATATCCAACAAAGAGTTTTGTGCCAGTTCAGACTTTTACTCTGAAGGTCTTTCGTGAACATTTTCTTGATGCTATTATCAGATAAACTGCTGGTCTTTAGCTACAACTGTGGTCGTTGGGTTTAAGTTCCTTTATTACTTTTCTGCTGTTGCTTCCAAATAAAATGAACATAAACAAAAAAGGCTCTGGAGTTTTTATTATTATAAAAAAAAAAATTAAAGGTGCAATATGTAATTCTGAGAACTAGTGTTTAAAATAGTTACTGCAGTACAAATTCAAAATACTGGAGAGAGTCGTCTCCCCCGGCCCCTCCTCCGCAGATGTGAAGTTCATGTTGGTTGCCAGGCTGAGACCGCAGCATCCACAACAATGTTGCTAGACGCTAGTCTCACATAGCCAGACATTACTCCACAGCGCAGCGGAGTAGCTAATGGTAGATGCTGGCTATATTGACAGTCAAAAAAGCCCATGCTCACGCAGAGCTCTGTGCCCAACTGACAGACCGCTAAAAACACAACAACCTCGCCGTCCTCTCCACCCAACGGACAGACACACTTCCTAGGCTTAGAATTAGAGTAGGAACCCCTAAAAATAACACCACCTTGGTGTCCTCTCCACCTGACTGAACACACTTTATTGGCTTAGAATTACGGCAATGATCGCTAAACACACTGCAAACTCACAGTCCTCTTTTTCCGATTTACAGCCTCCCTTTCTTGGCTTAAAATAACTCACCGTTGTCGGCTACGACCGCTGAACAGGCTACACGTTGTAAACAGCCGTGGCCCGCTTGCCTGGTCCTCCAGAAACGTTAGCAGTTAGCACGGTTAGCATGGTAGCATTAGCCAGGACTCACTTCACTGGCTATGTCTCAATTGTTTTTGCGAGTAACCAACTTGTGTACTCTATATATTTCAATGTGTACACGAATGTTGAAATGGCATAAAATGCCCGTCACTTGTAGTTGTGATAAATTAGCCTGAAGCTAATGCTTACCTGTTCAAGAGGAAATTAGCCAAGTCTGTGTCCTTTTGGGCTCTAATCTGTCTCCATCTTTCAAATCCATCTCCAATATTTACCCGGGGTTTGTAATGTCTCTGGCCACGCAACTGTTAGATGACTTTTTTTTTTTTTTTTTTTTTTAGGTCGGGTAGAATTGTTGATCCTGTTCGTTTGTTTTCTGCTTTCATGACTACGTTACAGCTGTAGCGTGCTGGGTTTACGTTTTTACAGGTATATCTGGCAACCCAGCCTGGCTGTCAAACTGGGCTGTTGAAAACAACACACCGGCCAAAACACAAACTTCCGTCACGGAATGGAAATTTAAAAAGGTGAAAATACTGGCATTAGCATTGTTGTCAGAAAAGATAGTGCTTCAACTTAGCATTTCCTTAATATCTGATGACGCATTTGGGTCATTTTTGGATTTGTTACAGTAAATATATTACATATTGGACCTTTAAATGTACTATTAAAATGCTTTAATTTAACTGTGAGGGTAATACAATGTGCTATTTATGAGTAGGCTAATAAACATTTAATTTCATAATCATAATGATTGTTTTTGCACGTTTGTTGTATGATTTAAATTCTATTTTTGGGCCTGTTATCAAACATGCCATTCCTGTTTTTATATCCATATTTTATTGTATATCTGTATCATATTGGATATGATTAACATTTGCATTACTTTTCAACATATGTTACAAAAACAAGCTGTGATTCTGAATCAATTAAATGAATGCAAAATATACCTGAGTAATATTGAGTGAATTGGATCCTATTACACAAAATGTAACATTGGCATATGATAATATATTTTATTTTAAAAGGAAAATTTGATGGTATTGTAATTTTGCAGTTTCTTTCATTATAATAGAGAAAGCATACAAATGTGAATTACTACATAATATAAGTACCCAGAGGTCTGTCTAAAATAGTTTTACATTGCAGTGCTCACAGTTCTGGCTGAGCACTGTCCTCTAGTGGATATATCTACGTACACTTCAACACACAGGAACAGTTGCAGCTGCAGTAGGCTTTTATTCAGGGTAAAGCTGTGGTTTTATGATCTAAACGTTGTTTAAGAAACGTTTCTTCCCATCCACACCACAATACAAAACGGTCTGAACACTTTAAATAGGAATCTCACATGTGGATCAGATTGAATTAAAATCAAATCAGCTATCACTCCCAAAATTATTGCCAACAACTAAACCAGCATTAATGTTTGCCTTAATGTATTTGTTTACATCTGTATTATTTGTAAATACAAATATTAGAACTATATTTTCCATTATAATCATTTGAGAAGCACACAAAATATATATTTTTTTATCAGGCATCTTCGTTTGTGGCAGAACACTGTAGGCCTATATGTGATGTTTTTTAATATAGGCTTCTTTATTAGTAACTTTACACAAAAAAACAGAAATATAACGCAGTTTATATACCATAATGGACTCTGTCTGCACAGTGGTGTTTTGAGCTTAATGCAAACACATCTTAGTTCAGTGTGTTAGGTTTACATGGATTTGGTCTTAACACTATACATATTGCAATTCTCTTAATTAGTAGACATTTTGAGTTGACGGTGTAGGCTATAATCGAGTATCTAGGTTGGGGAGCAATGTTGGCTTCTTCTGGGTAGCAGCTCATGTGAGGCTGATAGGACAGCAAAAGGAGCTATCAGTAGATATGGATGCATGAAACGGCCAAGTGAAAGAGCTTAATAACACCAGGAATAGCAAAAAGTTATAGTAAGTAAAAGCACTAATGAATGCCAGAATGAAAGGAGGGAAACAGATATTTTATTTTTTTAGGAGGCTTTAATTGAATGCACAGATTTTCACAGATTTTCACAAATAGAGAAGCCTCATGCAAGCAGAGTTGTCAGAAACTGGAGTTAGATCAATCATTGAAATCTATTTCTCCATCGCCCTGATGGCTCCTCGGTCCATGCAGTTCTACAGATGGCCTGTGGAGAGCACCAGTCCGCCTTCGATGCTTCTAGTCTGCTGCAAATTTAATCAGAAAAATAACCGGAAGTAGCATGGTCCCAGGGCAAGGCAACATCCGGGCATTCCGTATATATCCATGCGTGCATTCGACCGCCCCTTAAAACCAAACCAGCGAAAGCGAGGAGACTGTTAGGCTACAATAATTAATACAGTTATCGACAATATGAAGTTTTTACCAGAGCTGCTGTTTTTGTGTCTTCTGTTTGGAAACACGTTTTGTAACGAAGAAGGTAAGAATTATTAACTTTGTAGTTTATTTGTAGTATTTTTAATTGGGTACCGTGATACGCATGAACACGCACTAGGAAAGCTCCAGGATTTCCCATTTAACTGAATATCAACACTTTTCGATGCTTTTTTTTTTTTTTTTTTTTTTTTTTTTTTTTTTTTTTACAATTTTGTCGCTTTTTAAAATCTTGTTAGTGCCTTGTTTGACGCTTTTTTCTAAGCTTTATTTTGCTGCTTTCTATGCTAGCAATGCCTTTAGTCGCTTTTGTCACTTTTGTCATTTTAGTCAACATTCTTTCGCAATTTGAATTGACATTTTAATTGCGAAGAGATGTGTTGAACCACCCATGTTATTTTTGGGCAATTTCGTTGAAAGAAACCTACATTTGATACTTTGAAAAGGGGTCAGGCTTGACCCGAGGACAACAGGAGGGTTAAACATGCCCAATGACACTCAACAACATACTTTCCATTATGTTTTTGATATATTTTGAATTATCTGTTATTTTCTTCTTCACATGGGTTAAATAAAGGTATTTCCACCGTAAATTGGTGCATAAAAGTGTATCCGAATACAGGAAATGAAGTCGTTGATGCTCAAAACTTCCTTGGGGGAGGGGAGGATATCCAGATGGACCCTAGATGGCTTACACAAACTGCTAGGTTACATTCATTTAAAAGGAAACCTTGCAGTTGGTCCTAATAGGAGTGTGTGTTCGTGTCGGCCGCTGTCCATTTCCTAAGGTTCTGAAATGAAAACCTTTTTTTTGACAATTTTTCTTATTTTTTTTAAAGGGCGCGCGCCTGGGAGCTCCCACGGAGACGGAGTATTACATAGATACATGGGAATGATTCCAGACAACACCGGACCAGACGGCATCGTCACCAAGGCCCTAGCAGCCTTAAGTGGGCTGTCTGGAGAAATGGCCCAAAACTCTGGAGTCAGCAATCCTTTTGGCAAGTAGCAATTCTTAATGACATCACTGGGTATATCAGTTGCCACTTTTGTTTCAATTCTGGTTTGTTGCGGGTGCTGCTGCATCCCTTGTTTTAGGACTCTCCTCAATCGACTGATTATTACAGCCCTTTCTAAAGAAAATTCCCCATCCCCCGTATAGTACACCTCTCCTAGGTGCAGAAGGTCCGAACACCGATGATAAAACTGATTCAGGGTCTGACCGTGAGGGTGATAATCCTCACTTTGATTTGTTAGAAATTCCTGGGGAACAAGATGATTGGGTTAAGGCGAGTTTCTCTCCATCTTCCTCATCTGGGCGATATAGTGACTGATATCAGATCATCAAACTGTGTCTCCGGGTAGCTTAAATTAAAACTGCTGTTAAATCTGAGACTGGCTTCTTTTTTTCTTTTCTGTCCCGTCCGATTTAGACAGTGAAAAAAATTCTGTTCAATAAACAGTGGAAACTAATTTCAGATGTTTTCATGGTGTTACGTCTCTGCCAAATTGATGGAAGATATTTCCTAAAGCCCTGTATCGTATTTTACTTTGCTTTTTTAGGTGACCGCGAAGAGGGGAACTCAGGTGACTCCTTATTTTGATGACTAGAAATGGTTTTTAATGTACATTGTTTACTTCTGGGAATAATCCAAAACTTTAAATTCCTTTTAATCCAGTATACTAATCTGTGTAGAATGTTGGTGGTAGGTGTGGAATGATTCAGTAGAAGCTCAACTCATTTTGGAAAAAATAATAGAAATTAGGATTTGATTAAAGAATATATCCGCTGTAACACCTTAACATGATATATTGCAGTTATGTAGAAGTGCTTGGAAAATAAAAAAGTAATGAATAAATGGTAGAAGAAAATGGCTAAAAGTAATGGCTAAACGATTGAAACAGTCTAAATTTTGACAGATCAACAAGTATGAAAAAATGAACAATATCCACTTTTGTATAATGAATAGTTATAAATTTGGAACATACATGTGGAATTGATGAAGGAGTATTTTTTGGGGCTTTTGGGCCTTTTAATTGCAAGGACAGCTGTAGCTAGGACATGGGGGAGAGAGGGGGGCACGACGACATCCAGCAAAGGGCCGCCGGTCAGAATTGAACCTTGGGCCGCACACCTTTTTAGTTCTTTGTGTAGATGATGATGTCCAATCTGCTGTGTGTGTGTGTGATCTAAAGTTACATTCTGAGTGTTACAATATCTCGGTCTTCTGTTTCAGGGTCTCCAAATGTTGGACTGATTGTTGGGTTAGTTTGCCTGGCTCTTTTTGTTGGCGTTGGGGTTCTTCTTGCTGTGCTGGTATTCAAGGGTTACATCCCACGAAAACGCAATGAAGGTAAGTTTAAATCCTGTTTTTGTATACAGTGTTTCCTGTTGATTTTGTAGTGGCGGCCCTCCACGGCAAAATTTCTGCCACCACGGTATCCAAAATAGGGCTGTACAAAAAATGTAGTCGCGGTTGCCTTCTAAATGATCCCGCCGACATAATGCTGGCTGCTGCTCACATTGCAATTTAACAACAAGGACTATTCAGAGTAGAGCTGCACAATATTTTGTTTCGTCTACATCGCGATGTGCGCATGCGCAATAGTAACATCACAGGATGTTGCGTTGTTGACGCTACAACTTCTTTGCTGCTTGATTAAAAAAAAAAGAAAACTTTCACCGTTCTCCTTTTACATGATTGTTGCCGGCCGACCCTTCTCTTTTAAGACAGGTGGTCATGTGGGCAACGTGTGGATGGGACGGAACGTCAGTCCGACAGGGTTTGTTATGGGAAGTGAGACTCTGTGTAGGAAAAGTACCGTAAGCGGCAGCTGCTGCTGACACAGTGATGCACAGGCTTTTCCGTTGGTAGTGAAGCTACAGTAGTCAGTTTTTTATGTTTGCTGCAAAGACAAACTAAATCGCCTGATTAATGCAACGTAATCACGACATATTCCGGCCATTTTTCACCGCAGAAAGCTGCTGCCAGCCAGGCTAAAGCTAATTTAGAAACATTGGGTTTGTCCCAACCAACGTTGCGTTAATATCGGAGCCGCGACGCTGGAAACGTAACCCTAATCTACAACAGCAGTCTGTGTCTTTATATAGCCTAACGTAATTTACACTGACTTAAGTGTTCTTGGATGCACAGTTTGTTGCTAGTGCGTAACATGCAGGCTCTGCATGCACAGCGAACTACCAATCACAATCAATGTTGATCAATTTATTAAACAACCAAAGCAAGCCCTGCTAGTCGACAACAATCTGAAATTTAGAGGATGCATAATCATTCACTTTATCCCGGGTTAATAATAGCCTATTGATTTCAATGGTGTCATGTCAGTCAGTCAATGTATTTCTACCTAAATTCCCTCTCCAAAATCTCTTCAGAAGAGTAGTCACAGCGCTTACTTGCTTTGGTGTTTTGTAAAGCATTAAAGTTCAACAAATTTTTATTTACGTTTTTATTTTCTATGTAGATGCACTCTCCTACAAAATCACCCTAGTAGTCAAATAGAGCTATTAATGTCGTCTTGTAAAAATGACAGTCTTTTTTCATATCGCAATATATATGACTGGGGAAAAAAATATCGCAATGTCAGTTTTTTTCCAATATTGTGCAGCCCTAATTCTGAGGTTATTGGGCCCGTCCAGTTTAACTAATCATACTGTTGTGTTGACGTAGTTTATTGTCAAAACGTTCGACTATTAAACGAACAGCTCCAACAAAAACATCCCTGCGGTGGGTCCGTTCTAAGTGTAGACCTGTTGTAGATGTTAAGTCCCCTATAGTTCGTCCAAAAAATACAGTTCAATCACAACTGAAAATATGCCTCCATTGTGTGTGAATAGAGGTGAATAAATATATTTGTTTGTGTTGCAGCAAATTGTCAGTTCCGTTTCATACGTAAAAAACATTTTGATTGTTGTTCAGACAGACCGGCCCCCACTGCTAAAAAAAAAAAAAAATCCTAAAGGAAATGGTATAACATATACATGATAGCAGACAACACAATAGGTTCTTGATTTGAGTCTCGTGTTTAAAGCCTTTGCAGTTGTTTTATCTTCTTAGTCATCGAGCATTCTGTTGGTATTAACACCACGGTAGGATCAAGTCAGTTGGGCTTTTGTTGAATATAACTTTTTTTTTTTTTTTTTTTTTTTTTTTTCCCCAGCAGAATCACCAGCAGAAAAGACAGAAGTGGCCCGCCCTCTCAGAGAGCTTTAGAGCAGCGACGTGAACCATAAACGTAACTAGCTTTACATTCATACTCTGTTATGTGTTGAGGTTTAGTTTTTGTACTGCTTGCTCTTATATCTCCATCTGTCTGGAGCTCTGTTCCCCGATGTTGTCTGGAAAAGGCAGCCGCTGGTTTACAATAACATTATTTTAAGTTTCATAAAATGTCCCCGAATTACCAATATGTAGTTTACTTCTACAAACATTCCTTCTCTTACGTTGTGTCCTTTTCTTATTTATTAGTCTCACATTACCAGACCTCCCTCACAGTAGGCCTATGTGGCGAACTCAGTTGTCGAAGCAGTGCCTGTAAAACGGTTTAATTTCCTATAAATTCTTCACAATAGAAGGCCCCTGTTATTTTGTCTTTTTTAAATGGTTTATTATGAAGCAGCACAAATTTAAAAACTGAAGGGTTTTCATTAGCAGCAAGGCCACACAACTCGTATGTGTAAAATACAGCAGATAAAATCTAGAAACTAAACTTCAAACCAGAGATTGAGTTAGAAGCAACAATCGTACTAACAGCTGAACACACTAGACTTCTAAAAACACTTTTTATTCTCCTGAAAAGGGTCATAGTTAGGCAGATGGTAGAAAGGTGAAAAGTGAGCTTTTGTGGTGGTGAACGTGCACGTATGTAGCTCATCCTGCCTTCATATGGAAACATTACCATGACCATAATCTTACCCTGACCCTAAGCAATGGTTTATGTACTGTCCTCATAATGACAGAATATTATCCTGCTGCTGGTAGTTGAAGCCTGCTGTCACGGCGTAAAAGAAATGTGAATAATTTTGAAGCTGAAGTAAAATACAATGTGCCTTTTTTTTAATTATTCTGATATTGTGTTTATGTTTACATTTGGGACAATAATGCACTGCTTCTTTTAATCCCTTAAGGTGCAGGTACAGTTATACACTGAACTATACACGGAGTGTCCAGTTTATTAGGTACACTGAGCTAAAACTAATTAAGGCCATGTCCTCTGCAGTGAATCCTCTTTGATGAAGATGATAATGTTTAGTTTCATAGTTTGTCCTGAAACGGTTTTAAATACAGTATGTGATGATTCAACTATGATCACTTAAAGGATGTGGTGCTGTATTGACATATACTGACAGTTTTTTCTGTTATGTTGCCCACCCCATTTATATGAATAAAGGCGAGCTAAAGAACCGAAACGCCCTTTTTTATCAAACTGAACTATAGAAGCTTAACTTTTCTGCAGAGCTGTTCTGTGTACCTAATAAACTGGACGCTATTTAGCCTACTGTTGACATGTGAAATTAATATTCATGTATGTTCATGTTAACTGATGTTACACAATTGCAGAGTGTCATCTAATTCCAGGCAGCTCTGTATCTTTTGTATCCAAACGTTTGAATATAACTGAAAAAAAAAGACAAACTGTTGACTGTTTTGGATGTTTTCTATTCGTTTGATCTTTGATAAAATAAAGTTATTTTGCTGTATTGGCTGGAATTACTGGAATGATCCATCTTTTGCAAAAGTTAATGAAACAAGGTAGCAGATCAACCATATTTAAAACAAGGCTTTTATGTATCAAACATAGTTCACCACGTAACACCTTAATGAATATTCTAGCTGCGAAATAACCACAACATTGTTTTCATTCGATTGAGTATTTCCATTTCATGCTACATTATACTCCACTACATCTCAGAGGTGAATATTTTACTTTTGCATTTGTCTGACAGCTTTAGTCCCTTTTCAGATTTCTCCTTCCTGTCCAGTGAAAACCACGTATCTCCAGATGTGTTGATGTTGAATGTTTGTGATAAACTGAAGGATGAAGGGTTCATGTGTTGAGAAAGTTCTCCTTGCTGCATGGACACTGTGCATGAGGAAGTTAGACCATGAAGATAAACACATATGCTCAGATTCTACTGCAGCACTAATGAATGCAAGGCTTTAATTGAATGCACACATTTTCACAAATAGAGAAGCCTCATGCAAGCAGAGTTGTCAGAAACTGGAGTTGGATCAATCATTGAAATCTATTTCTCCATCGCCCTGATGGATCTTCAGTCCATGCAGTTCTACAGATGGCCTGTGGAGAGCACCAGTCTGCCTTTGATGCTTCTAGTCTGCTGCAAATTTCATCAGAAAAAGAACCGGAAGTAGCATGGTCCCAGGGCAAGTTTTTTTAAATTTTATTTCATTTATTTTTTTATTAATTCCATTCAGTATACAGATATACAAACAAACAAGGCATATTTACAAATCCACTTCAAAAATAGAGCTTTTTCCTCGGGTCGAGCATATAAACAAAACCTAGGAGCTTATACATCTCAAATTAAGTTAAGAGTTTCAAGTAAATCAATTTAAGGGCCTTTTTATCCTTAACCCGTTTCAATGACTTACACAAAAGATTTAGCTCATTCTTCCAATGGATCAGGGAGGGTTTGGTCTTAAAATATTTACATTTATGTATAAAATGTTTTCCTAAAAGCACCAAATGGCTGAGAACAAAATCTACCTTCTTATCCTCAAAACACCAAACTTTATATTCTTCACTGTCAGTAGTGGTATCTCAATTTCCCTGGTCTGTAACCAGCTCTGCAGATCTCTCCAGAAAGATTGCACTGATTCACACAGAAAAAAATACATGTTCTAGATTCTCAATTATCTTTTCACAAAAAACACAGTTATTAGTTATTGGTATTAGTATTATCGAAATTGAATCTCAGTCTTAAGAATTCGTTTGTTGGGTAGATTTCATTTGAAATTTTAAAGTTGACCTCTTTTACCTTCGGAAGAAGAGAACATGAGCTATAACTTTTCCTTATTTTCTTAACCTCTCCATCACCAAATTCTTTCAACATATATTTTCTTCTTACTGGATTAGGATAATATTCCTTTAATGGAATATTTCTAATAGAGATGGTCCGATACCGATACCGATACCAGTATCGGTATCCTAAGGTTCTGAAACGCAAACATGTTTTATATGCCAAACCAAACACCAAATGCTTGCTCTTGGGGTAATTGTTGGGTCTTTGTAAATTATAGTGTCATGAATCCAGCATCCTGAGCCTGTTTTGCCTATGTTTTGTTTCTTTGCTCTAACCTGAAGTTCGTTTTTTTGAGTTTTCCTGAACACATCCCGGCTGATTCACCAACTGATTACACCTGCTGCTGTCTGCACACCCGGTCCTGATTACCATCCTCTGCACCATATAAGCCGTGACCAGACAACCATTCCCTGCTGGATCGTTATAGCTTAAACAGTATGTTGTTGTTCTCGTATCAAGCTCCTAGTTTTTCCAAGTCTTTTGCTGTTTTTACTCTTTTTTGCCTATCGCTAATTTGCCGCCTGTCTTCTGCCTACAGTTCTTCACCTGGATTATCATTCACACCTGCCTGGCTGCCGACTTCACTGCTGTACATCTGGATCAGCACCAAACCCTGCCACCTTCCAGCCTCATTCCATGCCGACCAACTGGACCAAACTGTTTCCACATTCCATTCCGAATAAATACTCACCTTGTACTCCTACTTACCTTGTCCTGGGGCCTGTTTCACAAAACCAAGATAAGGGATTAAGCTGGGATTTCCAGGTTATCCTGGATGAATTAAGCCTTGACTCGGTTTCACGAAAGCAGAGGCACATAAATCACCATGGAGATTTATTCTGTGCAGCTAGCCTGGTCCTGACCAGGCTAACAGCCAGGATTTATTTAATCCTGGAACCTTTTCTGTTCACTCAGCAGTGGTTTTACCCTTTTGTTATCAGCCTAGATTAAAATAAAACAGGTGCATATTGCTGTTCATTTGAGTACTGTTATTATTTAAAGTTGTGACCATTATTTTTTTTTTATAATTATAAATTTGTTATTGTTACTGTTATATTGCTGTATGAAGACTGCTGTTCATATTGTTGTAAGAAGTTTGATGAATATATTATGGCAGTTGTTGAGATAATTAGAAAAGGCTGATAAAATTTCAAATGAGTTTTAAATGAAGTCTGTTACTAGGGGCAATACATACAATGCTGTACATTTCTATAGTTCCCCAATGCACCTTAAATTATTTTAGTGTATCATTTCTTTTTTATTCTTTAACAATAAGGATCATGTTTGTTCTGCTTCCATGTGCATTGTATTTGGCATTCTTAGCACACAATTTGTGTTGTCCAGTAAACTGGGACTATAATTTGGGAGGATTGTACAATTTTAAGAACATCCTAACTGTACAATCCTCCCAAATTATAGACTTAGTTCACTGGACCAGTAACTATCTAGTGATGTAGACTACTGTACATTCATGTAACAACAGGGAGAGGACACCTTAATGGTTTTTGACCTTATATTTTGCCTGGGGAAATAACTGATGAATATACTCTGTTCCATTCATGTTTATAGTGTGCATGGAATTTATAGTTTTTAGATTTTACAGTGCAGTTTCTTCAGTGTCTTTATTTTCTATGTCCATATATACCAGGGAGCAAGGCATATAATATGTAGAGAAGGAAACTCGTCCTCTATAAAAAATAAAAAAACGCGAGAAAAAACGTGACAGATAATAGCGGACCGACTAAATGATAGTCTAAAAATATACATTTATGAACTACTGCTCTTAAATGAAACCATTCAGTGTGTCACTTGTCATTTGCAAAAACGAACACCTGTACACTTTGCATTAAAAGCGTGTAGTGGA
Source organism: Perca flavescens (assembly GCF_004354835.1). Taxonomy (NCBI): domain Eukaryota; kingdom Metazoa; phylum Chordata; class Actinopteri; order Perciformes; family Percidae; genus Perca; species Perca flavescens. The sequence continues at coordinate 9,604,837 of NC_041334.1, forward strand.
AGTTAATATGACTTAGGAAATTAATATTGTAGCCAGTGAGAGAGAGGGAGGAACAGAGTGAAAGAGATATTTACGCTTCATATTCTAGCATTATAGAAAATGGATCTTCATGGTAAATTTCCTGAGTTATCTTCTGCTTACTTTTAAGGCAAAGAGTACAATTGTTAATTTGTGCAAATGATTAGTAGCCTAATCATTGAATGGTAGGATTATGACGGTTTCCATTCAGAGCAGTGGTCAGTTAATGTAGATATTTAGGCTACAATTACGCATTCAGTCGGTCCGTGATCGTCTGCAACACTTTCTCTCGCTGTTTCGTTACAGCGGCCGTGTTATTTTATTTTTATTCAAATAATGTGTTTCACGTCATCATACTTCCACAAGAAGCTGCTGCTCACTCTGTATAAAGTATGTACAATGAGTATTCTCCATTTTGGCATCAGTAAATCTGTGATCGACCTCGCGGTCTTTTGAGGAAAGCCGTGGACGCGCATCTATCTGAATTAGTTCAGCCTGGCTCGACCTAGTCTCTCCTCCTCAGCCTGGCTTGGCCTTCGTGAAACGCACCAAGCCAGGATGCACAGATTAGAATAGGTCAAGCCTCGCTTTATCAGTTATCCTGGATTTATATATTCTGCTTTTGTGAAACAGGCCCCTGGTCTGCTTCTGGGTTCCTGCACTAGACAAATCCTGACATATAGAGTGTGGTCTATACCTACTCAATCTGTAAAGTGTCTTGAGAAGAGTGAACTCTTGTTACGATTTGATACTATAAATAAAATAAAATTTAGCTTAAATTGAATGAAATGGCTTGATCATATTTACTGATACAGACAAATAGAACAGAATGTGTCTTATTTTATCTGTAATTATAATCAAACAAATGCTATGATAGAGAATCTGTAAAACATCATTAGATAATCTATTTATATATGTAAATCTTTACATATCTAACCCTATAATATACAACTGAATGGAAATAGCCAAAAACTGAAAACATGTCATGTCAGCTCAGTGGCTCCAGTTTTTGCCGGGATGCAGGGCCACCGCCCGGCAGCAGACTCGCTGTGTGCGAGCCACACTGTGTGAACGCCGCTCTGCCCGTTTGAAGCAGGGACGTAGCTGAGTATTTGAGGGGCAGGGGGCTAAGATTACATCTAGAATTATTATTTATTATTAATTAATATAAATTAATTGTTTGTTTCAATGTTTTAAGAAGCTTGTGGACATAGTGACAGTTTGTTTTTACAAGCACAGTTTTTTGAACACCAAAGGGGGGCAGCCAGGGGGTCAAGGCCTTACAGTGGGGGGTCAGCTGCCCTCCCTTGCCCCCCTGTAGATCCACAGTAGGCTATGCCGTGACAGCAGCCAGTGCCTGCCCGGATCGCTGGCTTTCTGCCCAGAGCCTGCTGCGCGCTGGCTGGAGCTCTCTCGGGAGATACTGGAAATACTGGCCCAGAGAGAAGTGTTTAGAAGGAGTAGATATCGGACAATGGAGCGGGACATAGGCTATGGATTTAATGCAGCGGCGCAGTGGACCCGGATGACCCCCTAAAAACGGTCAAAAAGTTCAGTGTGGAACCATCTTCTTATATACTGTCTATGGTCTGTACATGTCTGTAGTTTGGAACATTAACAGACAGTGTGAAAGCTTAGCTGCCACTGAGAAAAAAAAAGGGATTGTGTGTGTGTGTGTGTGTGTGTGTGTGTGTGTGTGCGTGTGTGCGTGTGCAACCAATCAACACGCAGCTCATCTAAATGTTCATGACCATACCTTAAAAGGCAGAAATCCTGTCATTTCAATCAGGCCTATTTGAGAGTGTTCTAGTAAGGCCCACAGAATAGCAGCTGGACCATTTTCAGCCCAATCAATGTTACATACCCTATTAGGAGACCTTAAGGAACAGTGTGAAATACCCTATATAATAATTTGTATATAATCATTTGTGCCTCATTCCTTTAAAGGTGGGCACAAATCATGTCTCAGTAACGAGAGGCATCATGGTTGTTGGGCTGTGGTGGGTGTTGATCCTCAATGTCCTCTCTGAGTTGACCCGGTCACCGGTCACCAGAATCTAAACAAATGTTGTGACGACTGCAACATGTTGTGACTGCTGCACTGATGTTTGCCACTTCCTTCATGTGCAGACACTGGAGCCTCCTGAACTTCGACTTTAAGATGCCAAATGCTTGCTCAGTGGCCACACATTCAGCTTTCTGTTAACAGCTTTCTGTCACAGAATTGTTTCCTGTTATAATAGGCTATGGGATTGTTGCAAAATGGTTTGACAATGGGAGTGTGACATTCATCAAGAGCACAGACTGTATTTGGAAAGCTGGCTGTATGAAAATGTAATTGCATTTGTGAAGTGCTTTGCCTGGCCATGAAATGATATGTGAAACAGGATGTAAACATTTGTGTAACTTCCTGTATATGCTTTGAAAACTGCTGGAAAACGTGTCTGACTTGACTGTGGCTTTTTGTCAACGCTCCCTGCTGCTGCCGCCTGCTCTCGTCTACTTTTTAAAGAAAATGGTGACCTGCATGGGTCAAATCTTAACCCAACTGAAAGAAACTGGAAAGCAGCAAGAACAAATTATTGGGTTGCTGAAAGAAAATCACTCAAAATAAAGATGTTAAATGCTATTTATTCAAAACTAAAGTTTATCTTGTCCTTAAAGGGGTGATAGAATGCAAAAACAAGTTTACCTTGTCATAGTTGAATTACGACAGGTTGTTGGGTAAAATAGGACATACATAGAACCTCAAAATCCCATTGACACCTCTCTCCTCTGTAAATCTCACAATTTGAAACGGGCGAATCTCAACAAAGCTCTAGTTGATGTCAACTCGGTGGCTGTACCTTATTTGGCTCTACCTTCTATCTTTGTAACGCCCCAAAATGTACATAGGCCACTGACCTGGGGTCAGTTAGTCTTCTGAATCAGGTCGCACAGACCTCAGAAATGTTATACATTCTTCGTCTGGTATTTCATTACTAAATTCACTTCTGAGACTTTTTTATGCGAGAAATCAACTATGTAGAGCTCAAATATGGGCCGTTTTACGAAAATTGATGGCTAATTGCAAATTTAGTAAGACTGTTTTGGACTTCAGAAGCTCCACAGTAGGCTATGCCATGACAGCAGCCAGTGCCTGCCCGAATCGCTGGCTTGCTGCCCAGACCCTGCTGTGAGCTGGCTGGAGCTCTCTCAGGAGATACTGGAAATACTGGCCCAGAGAGAAGTGTTTAGAAGGAGTAGATATCGGACAATAGAGCAGGACATAGGCTATGGATTTAATGCAGCGGCGCAGTGCACCCGCAATGGGCGGTGCGCAGGAGCTGCCTGTCGGCGGCAGGATGAATACTGTAAACTGTTACGAAACTCTGTATCTGGTGATTTGGACAGCAAGATTTTGATGAGTTTATGTGTTGGGGCAGAAATGCTGGCGCAGCCGGGCGTGTCTGTAGGCTACATGTCTGTAGTTTGGAACATTAACAGACAGTGTGAAAGCTCAGCTGCCACTGAGAAAAAAAAAGGGATTGTGTGTGTGTGTGTGTGTGTGTGTGTGTGTGTGTGTGTGTGTGTGTGTGTGTGTGTGTGTGTTTTAACATAAAATTATTTCCTGTTATAATAGGCTATGGGGTCGTTGCATGGATGTATTAAAGGTCCCATGACATGGTGCTCTTTGGATGCTTTTATATAGACCTTAGTGGTCCCCTAATACTGTATCTGAAGTCTCTTTTATATAGACCTTAGTGATCCCCTAATACTGTATCTAAAGTCTCTTTTATATATACCTTAGTGGTCCCCTAATACTGTATCTGAAGTCTCTTTTATATAGACCTTAGTGGTCCCCTAATACTGTATCTGAAGTCTTGTTTATATAGACCTTAGTGATCCCCTAATACTGTATCTAAAGTCTCTTTTATATATACCTTAGTGGTCCCCTAATACTGTATCTGAAGTCTCTTTTATATAGACCTTAGTGGTCCCCTAATACTGTATCTGAAGTCTTGTTTATATAGACCTTAGTGGTCCCCTAATACTGTATCTGAAGTCTCTTTTATATAGACCTTAGTGGTCCCCTAATACTGTATCTGAAGTCTCTTTTATATAGACCTTAGTGGTCCCCTAATACTGTATCTGAAGTCTCTTTTTATATAGACCTTAGTGGTCCCCTAATACTGTATCTGAAGTCTCTTTTAGACCTTAGTGGTCCCCTAATACTGTATCTGAAGTCTCTTTTATATAGACCTTAGTGGTCCCCTAATACTGTATCTGAAGTCTCTTTTATATAGACCTTAGTGGTCCCCTAATACTGTATCTGAAGTCTCTTTTAGACCTTAGTGGTCCCCTAATACTGTATCTGAAGTCTCTTTTATATAGACCTTAGTGGTCCCCTAATACTGTATCTGAAGTCTCTTTTATATAGACCTTAGTGGTCCCCTAATACTGTATCTGAAGTCTCTTTTTATATAGACCTTAGTGGGCCTCTAATACTGTATCTGAAGTCTCTTTTAGACCTTAGTGGTCCCCTAATACTGTATCTGAAGTCTCTTTTATATAGACCTTAGTGGTCCCCTAATACTGTATCTGAAGTCTCTTTTATATAGACCTTAGTGGTCCCCTAATACTGTATCTGAAGTCTCTTTTATATAGACCTTAGTGGTCCCCTAATACTGTATCTGAAGTCTCTTTTATATAGACCTTAGTGGTCCCCTAATACTGTATCTGAAGTCTCTTTTATATAGACCTTAGTGGTCCCCTAATACTGTATCTGAAGTCTCTTTTATATAGGCCTTAGTGGTCCCCTAATACAGTATCTGAAGTCTCTTTTATATAGACCTTAGTGGTCCCCTAATACTGTATCTGAAGTCTCTTTTATATAGACCTTAGTGGTCCCCTAATACTGTATCTGAAGTCTCTTTTAAAATAGACCTCAGTGGTCCCCTAATACTGTATCTGAAGTCTCTTTTATATAGACCTCAGTGGTCCCCTAATACTGTATCTGAAGTCTCTTTTATATAGACCTTAGTGGTCCCCTAATACTGTATCTGAAGTCTCTTTTATATAGACCTTAGTGGTCCCCTAATACTGTATCTGAAGTCTCTTTTATATAGACCTTAGTGGTCCCCTAATACTGTATCTGAAGTCTCTTTCCCAAAATTCAGCCTTGGTGCAGAACTACAGCCACTAGAGCCAGTCCCACAATGAGCTTTCCTTAGTATGTGCCATTTCTGTGTCTGAAGCTATTGAGGAAGAGAAAGTGGAAGGGGCAAGGTGGAGGGTGGGGGTGTGGCCTTGACCAACTGCCACTTTTCTCGTTTGAAAGCCATGATGTCTCTCTCTCTCTCTCTCTCATGGGTGGGCCAAATTCTCTGGGCGGGCAAAGCAGAGAAAGGGGAGGTAACCTTGCTTGTTATTACCTCATAACAAGCAGATTCCAAAACAGCTCATCTGAGTTTTCCTTTTCTCAAAGGCAAAGCAGGATACTCAGGGCTCGGTTTACACCTATCGCCATTTCTAGCCACTGGGGGACCATAGACAGGCTGGGGGAACTCATATTAATGTTAAAAAACCTGATAAAGTGAAATTTTCATGCCATGGGACCTTTAAGAGTAGGGTCGTTGCAAAATAATGTGATGTGAAACAGGATGTAAACATTTGTGTAACTTCCTGTATATGCTTTGAAAACTGCTGGAAAACGTGTCTGACTTGACTGTGGCTTTTTGTCACCGCGCCCTGCTGCTGCCGCCTGCTCTCGTCTACTTTAAAGGCGAGGCGCACTTCATCTCGAACAAGCCTACTGTAATACACCCACGTATTCGACCAGCTATTAAACACACAGAAGCGAGAAGACTGTTAGGCTACAATAATTAATGCAATTATTAAATCAACAATATGAAGTTTCTACCGGATCTGCTGTGTTTATGTCTTCTGTGTTTGTTTGGAAAAACATTTTGTGATGAAGAAGGTAAGAATTATTAACTTATTTTAAATTAACACTAATTAACCCACACACCTGTGAAGTGAAAACCATTTCATGTGACTATCTCATGAAGCTCATTGAGAGAACACCAAGGGTTTGCAGAATTATCAAAAAAGCAAAGGGTGGCTACTTTGAAGACTCTAAAATATAAGACATGTTTTCAGTTATTTCACACTTTTTTGTTAAGTACATAATTCCATATGTGTTCATTCATAGTTTTGATGCCTTCAGTGAGAATCTACGATGCAAATAGTCATGAAAATAAAGGAAACGCATTGAATGAGAAGGTGTGTCCAAACTTTTGGCCTGTACTGTACTATATATATATATATATATATATATATATATATATATATATATATATATATATATATATATATATATATTTGTATATTTATATATGTAATATGTATAGGCTATATTTATAATATATATGTATAGGCTATAGGTTATAGCCTACATCATTAATATTATAAATTGTTTAATTTTGATTAGGCTATTATAAAATTGTATAATAAAAGTTTATAAAGTCACCAAACTTTGCATAAAGGTCCAGTGACAAATTGCTTTGTGGGACATTATGAAATCCATCACTCTCATTTATGCTCAATTAACACCAAAATTGTTCCGCTGCATCTTCTACTATATAGAGTAGTAGTACTGTAAACAACTAAGTTACTGCAAATTCTCGCTAAATAAATCTCTAATGTTCATAAAAACTAATGAAGAAATGTTGATGTCATAGATGTATTTAAACATCAGTTTGTCACTTATGGAGCAATCAATCTTTGTAAGAATAAGTTACAGACATCTATGTCTCCTAGATGACATACACTAATTCTCTAATTTAGACCCAGTCGATTGCACTGCAGATTTGTCCCATGTGTATTCTACATTATTGTGCATCCTGGTTTTCCGTCAAGGGCTCAAAATAAAGTTTCTACAAATTTCTTTTGAGAAACATCCATCAAACGAAGTTGCAGGGATTAATAACACTGGTAGTTTTTAAGTGTTTTGCATGACAAAGACTAGTGGCAGCAGTGTTGCTAGATAGATAGATAGATAGATAGATAGATAGATAGATAGATAGATAGATAGATAGATAGATAGATAGATAGTCTTTATTGTCCATTGGGAAGATTTTTTCTGTACAGGGCCTCACAACTATACCCCAAACACCCTATAACAGGGGCCGTCAACGTTTTTTAAGCCAAGGACCCCTTAACTGCAAGAGAGATGGATGACGGACCCCCTACTGCACATTGTATAAAATGAAGTTGCATATTAAACTGGGCCTACAATAACGTGTGGGCAGCCTAAAGCATTTCCACATACCTTTTTAGTGCATAGAATACTAAGCTATTAAAATAATTGTTGGTATGATTTTGTAAATCATGTTTTTATGTTGGAAAGTGAATCCTTATGATGCACTGTATTGTGGATGGCTACTTTAGTAGCCAGAAAGCCTATCATCAATGTGTTTATTTGGTTTATTTCACAATTAGGCTGATTTATATTTGCTAGTTAAGACATTTTAATTTTTTTAAGAACTTTCAAAAGTTGCAAAGAAACAAGTTAGACAGTGTGCAGGAGTTTCTTTGCAACTTTTGAGCTTCTTATCCCCATAGATATACAACATTTATATCTATGCTTAACTCTCTCCGACGCACCTGTCTCACGTTATAGATGTTTGAAGTATTTTTTTGTAATGAAAAACTTTCAAAAGATTTACAATAATTTGGTGGCCCCTGCAGTAACTCTGAGGACCCCCTAGGGGCCCCGGACCCCCTGTTGAAGATCTCTGCTCTAAAATGCACAGTTCCCTCCTGTCCTTTCCACTGACATCCCTTGTGCACAGCATACATAACATATAAATAAAACATATAACAATCCCCACTGGGGAGATACATTTCTGGATGATATGGCAGAAGGCATAAAACTCTGGAAGTTAGTAAAAAAAATATGCAGAACTAATTATGGTAAAGGATAAATTAGACTACTGACTAAACTGCTTGTAAAACTGCTATTGTGTAATAATTGTGGCGACACGTTAAAAAATAAATGTTTTTTTTATTTTCCAGGGTCAGTGGTTATCTACGTGGACGAAGGGAGACATGTTACGTTACCCTGTTCCCTCGGCACCAAAAAGAACATTGAGTCAAACCTGTTTGACTGGAAGAAAGATGATCAGATGGTGGTGTTCACGTATGATGGAGGCTTTGATTACAATAACAACCATTGGCGTCAGAGTGAGCAGTTCAAAGGTTGAGTCTTTAATTTTCCAGATGAACTGAAGAACGGCAACGCCTCCATACTCATCAGAAATGTGAAGGTGGCTGACCGTGGAAACTACACCTGTGATTTTCCATATCAGCAGAAAAGAGACAACATCCACATTAAGCTTGTTGTTGGTGAGTACATCTTAAAACAGTTAAAGACATGACCGCCCATTTAATGACCTGAGCCCCGTCCCCACCTTGTTGTTGGCCTCCATCTGAACAAACATGATTACCAGCAGCGGCAGCAAAGCAGTAGTAGCATAGAAAACATGCCCATTGTTGCTAAGCCATGCACACGCCCCCCTCTGTGACTTTTCCACAATCTGCGGCTCTGCAGAGTCAGACACCAGGATCTATAATAATATTAACTAGATACATAAAAAGTCATAATTGACCTTGTTTGCAGTTGGAGGTGTCCTGTCAACAGTTTTACAGACGTCTCTTTTACAATGGTGGTCTATGGGCGAAATGCTTTTTGCGCCACTAAAAAACATTGGCTGCACAAGACCGCGGCACCATATCCTTTTCTTATAATACATCAGTGGGCCTAAGGGGAAATTGCAAAAGATGGGCAGTCACTATGTATGTTTATTACCCAATATGTAAATATTTTGCAATAAAATGTCAAGATGTTGACATGAATCCATCAACAAACTACTTTGCACTCCCTTATTGACTTATTCAGCTAAAAAATAAGTAGTTTGGGGGTTTAATTACTCTACAACTTTTCTGTAAAATTGTTGTTCACATGCTGCAGGTTAATCAAACAAGGCTGATTTGTGTATTTAAGGGTGCTTTCTCTCTGTTTCTCTGTTTTTCCTCCCATTAACATATGCTTCTATACTGTATGAAAGAAAAAAGGAGAGAAAGGGGGGAGCAAAAAATGGCAGTGTTACATATCTAATCCTGTAATTGTACTTTATAAGTGATTGATTGTGCTGTGTTTACAGTTGCATCTCCAAAGCCATACGTCACAATACAGTCAACTGTCACAACAATGCGTAGTCAAATAGAGGATGGGGTGCTGCTGCAGTGTGAAGTCCGAGGTGCTTCTCCAGAACCTAGAGTAGAGTGGCAGGACAGTGCTGGAAACATCCTTCCTGCTGAGGAGCCACTGGTCTCAGAAAGAGGAGGCAGCTACCACATCACCCTCCAAACTACGGTGACCAAGACCGACCGCTATCGCTGTGTTGTCACTCAAGAGGAAATAAACCGTGTGACTGATGGTTTGACTTATGTGCCTGTTTGTGGTAAGATTCCTCCGTGAGCTGTTCATGTGTTTTAGCAGCATATTTTACATTTCTGTTTGTTTAGACTAATCAACTGAACATGATATGTTACATTCTGAGTGTACATTAACTTGTTGTGATGTGTTTAAGACAGCAGCGCGACCATTAGGACCAGGACAATATTTTTTGTAGTATTTGGTATACTACTAGTCATGACGGTAGCTATGTCTATAGTTACAATGATATTCATTAAAAGAACTAGAGGTAAGTTTAAATAATATTGTACAACATATCCAGTCTTGACACTTGTTTGTCTTCTCAGATATGAACCATTCTGTTGGTATTTAGATTTATGCAAAATCCACTGAGAATACATTTATATACAGTATAAGGCCTCTGGTTCTAATAAAGAATACATAAAAAATAATATAGCAAAGTTATGACTGTATGTTGGAATGAGTCCTAAAACCCAGAAATGAGTTAGCATTTTTGCACTTCCAGTTCCCTCGTCTCCAAACCAATAGATTTGTCAATGGCTTGTTGGTTAGATGCCTGAAATAAGGTGTGTGGTTAGCACAAGCTCAAGAGATATTCACGTTTGGTCCTGTTCAGACCTGTTCTGGTCCTGTTTATTATTGAAGCAAATTATACTATAAATATTTTGATTAACGCAATAACTGTATAATAAAATGATTCACAAATGTTAGAGGCCTAATGCAGAGATGTTTAAGGCCTTAACTGTACAGTATATCTCAGACCAAAACCCTTGTGACTAACATAAATGTTTTTTTACCACAATTAATAGTCTAAATACAGGGATTTTGGGAACAATTGGTTATAATGTACAGTGTTCCTGTTCCAGAGGTGTGTGTAGAGCAAAGAGGATGACGATTGGGATGTTATAATTTACTTAGATTGTGTTTTATTCTTAAAATGATTCATTATATTTGATGTAGGACCTTTTTTAATCATGCAACAACAAACACAAAGCAGTAGGCGTCTCCACCTGCTATTCTATTTCATGTATGTGCAGCGGCACAAAGTATAAAAAGAGCTGGGAGAGATGAATATAGATCAGAGGTTGTGGTGATAGCCAATCAAATTGCAACAATCGTGTCATCTGCATATTTAAGAATGTGCCTGTCCTTGACTTCTGCAGTTGTTTGAGTAAATAATAAAGATTTAAATGACGTTTGTTCTTAACATCTTAGAGAGAATGCTCCAGGAATTCCAGAAACGCAAAACTGTCCGTCGTAAAAGTAAGACTAAACATGAAGATCTTCATTCACATTCTGGTACAGTATACATGTATACAGTAGTACAGTACAATATGGGGTCAGGAGCAGGGGTGTCAGACTGTGGGGAGAAAGGGGATTGAATATACAGGGCCATAATGTGAGGAGGGCCCACAAAACTACTACAATGAATAGCTGTGGATGCGGGGAGGGGCCCTTAGAGAATGCCTGTGTACAGGGTCCGGAATTTGGTGCTACGCCCCTGGTCAGGAGCTGCAGTGTAACCAGGGTTGAGACATGAGTAACCTAAAAGTGATCAAATACATTTGATTATCAATTACAAACTGAGAGTTAACAGTCTTTTCAAGAAGGAAAAAATTAATAATACTTTTAAAAATGTTTGTGAGGGTTAACAGCCTGAATATGATAAAGAAAGTTTGGATTTTCTTAAATATTATTTTGTGTCATTTCCTGTAGATTAAAATACTCCAAAGAAAAATGAAGAGCAGCCACTGATTGAGGATGCACATGGCTCAGATGCAGCATCACCTTGTTGCTAAATTTGCCGACATTGACTCTTCCTGTATTTTGTAAACAGAATATTTAAACAATATCTCACCTTTTTTTTATTGTGAAATATCCAAAAGATTTTGGACAGATTTGGAGTCTTATTTTTTTGAACCCACCAACTTTGTCTACACCTTTAACCTTAAAGGTATCATCTGTTTCTACAATAATTCAGGAAATGGTGCTCTTGAGTATCTAATAATGTATCTAATTCATCTTATCATTTTGTATGCCAAATTTTATATTCACAAGCAGAAATTTTCTAATTCATCTCCTAACTTTGGACCTTATCTCATAGAATTTAAATCTCTACTGAAGTCACTTAGATCGTTGGATAACAAAAACAGTATTAAAATTGTGGAAACTGTAGAGCTTTTTTTCCCCCTGAAACCTCTGATAAATTGTAAATTGATGTTTTCATGTACCTCTTTTTATTTTATTTTTTTTCTATGTAATGATTATTGCTTGTATTGTTTCATACAGTGGTGTGCATACATTTACACACCCATGCTTAAGTTGACTAAAAAGAGGAATAAAAAAAAATCATCTTTTGAAAATTGATCCTAATGCCTTAATTAAAAAAATGAGGAAAAAGCCAACCTTTAAAGACACCAATTTTGTTTGTGAATGAATAATGTATCGTAAATAAATAAATGTTCTTCCTTAAAATACAAGGGGCATAAGTAAATTCACCCCTATGTTAAAGTGATGGTTCAGAGTAATTTCACCCTAGGGTCCTTTGCACCATGACCTCGAGCCAAACACCCCCCCAGAAGCTTTTTTCACCTGGGTCGAACATTGGGAGAGTTAGCGTAGAGTAGCGTTATTAGCTGAATAGCTTAGCACAAGGGCTAACGGATCCAAAGTGTCTCTTAACATTACCCCACTAATAATGCCTGAAATGATACCAAACGTCTACAGTAGTACAAATAGGTTATGCACTCATAAAATGATGGATTGTAAAGTTTGTAAGCACACCAATAACACTTGCCTGCTGGCTTCTGCTCTCTGCTGCTGTTACTACCGGGCAGTAAGAGTGCTTAGGGCTGTCTACAAATTACAACACCGAAAAGAGATGCAACAAAAATATTTATTGATTAATTATTAATTTAATGATTAAATAAGGTAATGTCTCCAAACTTACCTCAATTATAACTTGTCTCCTGCTAGTTATTCTACAGCACTTACTAAAAATAAGTTAAATTAATAAATATTTTTGTTGCATCTCTTTTCGGTGTTGTAATTTGTAGACGGCCCTAAGCTTCTTTTCTTACAGCAGCAACAACAACAGCAGAGAGCAGAAGCCAGCAGGCAAGTGTTATTTACATACACTTCTGGTGTGCCTACAAACTTTACAATCCATCATTTTATGAGTGCATAACCTATTTGTACTACTGTAGACGTTTGGTATCATTTCGGGCATTATTAGTGGGGTAATGTTAAGAGACACTTTGGATCCATTAGCCCATGCGCTAGCTATTCAGCTGATAACGCTAACTCTCCCAATGTTCGACCCAGGTGAAAAAAGCTTCTGGGGGGGGTGTTTGGCTCGAGGTCATGGTGCAAAGGACCCTAGGGTGAAATTACTCTGAACCATCACTTTAAATTCCCATAGAGGCAGGCAGATTTTTATTTTTAAAAGCCAGTTATTTCATGGATCCAGGATACTATGCATCCTGATAAAGTTCCCTTGGCCTTTGGAATTCAAACAGCCCCACATCATCACATGCCCTTCACCATACCTAGAGCTTGGCATGGGGTACTTTCCATAAAATCATCTCTCAACGCAAATCAAATTAGGCTAACTGAAATAAAACCATGTCAATCTCTAGGTATGGTAAAGGGTATGTGATGATGGGGGGCTATTTTAATTACAAAGGCCAAGGGAACTTTATCAGGATGCATAGTATGTGTAATGTCCTTATAGGTTGGATTTTTCCTATTTTTTTTAATAAAGGCATTAACATCAATTTCCAAAATTTAATAATTTTTCTATTACTCTTTTTAGTCAACTTAAGCATGGGTGTAAACTTATGCACACCACTGTATGTTTTAATTTGTATCTTCATAACTTTATACGCTTGATGTCCATGTCTGTTTATTGCATTTTTTCAATAAAAAAATGTGTGGGTGGGGATTGCCGGGGGAAATTAATGTCTAGGACGGCGAGGTTGTGCAGCAGCAGAACATCTCCCAGCTGCCCAGCATGATCTCCCTGTAATTCTGGAAAACCTGCTATATAGTAGGCTATAGGCCTAGTATAGCCTACTGTACACTATTTTTCTTTTTGGAGTTAAAAAGTGTGGTCTTGCACTGTCTTCAAATATTACTATTTTATAGAATAAAAAATGCTGACATTATGGCTTTTTGTTCAGTTAAAACTTTAAGGAAGGAATTTACCTTCTTGGTCAATTTCTTAGACAATCCCCTGGCTCCACCTGATCTGCAACAACTTGAAAAAGAGATTTTGTAATGTTAATGGGACTTACACAAAGGTTTAATAATAATAATAATAATAATAATAATAATAATAATAATAATAATAATAATAATAATAATACATCCTCATTAGCTTTCAGAGAAGAGCAGAAGAAACATAAACAGACCATGTTTGCGATCACATCTGATATTACCATTGATGGATTAAGAGAATGGATATTACAGAAACAAGCAGGATCCCTCCATAGACAGTATAGGCTATGGATCCCTCTCATACATCCATAGTAGATGTCCTGTTGTCCCAGTGCATTCTGGGAGCTTTCCACCTAACCATGGATGTATGATATAAACCCAACCCATGGATGTATTAAAATACCTGATACACCACACCCACCAGGAGTATTTTCAAAGTATGTTTTTCGGGGGTGGGGGCATAGACTGTTACTATTAATATACAGTCTACGGTTGGAGGGTAGGCGAAGCGAGTTGGGTGAACAGCTGCTCTCAATGTCCGACGCTACCCTCTCTTCTGATTGGTCGTTGCTCAGCGGTTTTCGCGCCAACGCGCTGCATTGTGGGTATGGTTAGCGGAAGTACGCCAGTCGTGGTGGTGGAAGCTCAAGCTTGAATCGTGTTTTGGATGTAAACTGTTGGGGATTTTTAGTCTTTTAAAACTGTAAGTTTGTACGAATGCGGGGCGAAGAGTCGTCCGATTCGGAGTCGGGGAGGATGGAGGAGAGTTCGGTCCGGAGGAGTTTGGAGACGTTGTGTCAGGAGCTGAACATGGACGAGCAGACTGCCACTGAAACCATGGAGAACTTCACTGCCATCTGGAACACATACACACTGGAGGTAAATAACGCGAATGTCCTCTGACCTCTCTGTCTTCTAACTGACGTCCTCCGCGGCTGTGTAATGATCCAACCTGCTGCTGTTAACTCACGGCTACAGATTTAATGAAATATCAATAACTTCCATCGTGCTGTAAACTAATCCCAGGAGCAGCGTGGGACACAAACACTGGGTTAAAGGGGCTTCAACTAACGAGTGTTTTCATGATCTGACGCTTATCTTTCTATTATTCATTGATGATCCTGCTCAATAAGGTTTACCCATGTATATTATTCAGTAAAATCTGTATAATCACCAAGCGTAGTATGGCTACTGAAGATTGTTTACTTCCAGCGGTGGATCGTAACTAAGTACATTTACTCTAGCTAGGGCTGTACCTCAGCACAATTTGGAGGTAACTGTTACTTCTTCTGTTACTAGTTCTGTTTTCCTACTTTATTATTAGGGCTGGGCGATAGGGAGAAAATCAAATATCACGATATTTTTGACCAAATACCTCGATATCAATACCCCAACGATATTGTAGTGTTGACTATTGGTGCTTTCACAAAATATTTACACAATGAGATTTTTGATAAATAATCATCAATAATGTGGATATAATGACTAAGTGGGTAAAGGCCAATAATAGAACAGTTACAACAGTCTGGTAAGTTCAGAAAATGACATCACTTTATTGTAATGTAGCCTTTAAAACCAGGAAAAGACAACTCTTATGCCATATTACGATATCCAAAATCATATCTACTCTCATAACGATAACAATATAATATCGATATATTGCCCAGCTCTATTTATTATACTACCCCGCTACACTAAATGGGGCAACTATTGTACGTTTTTACTTAATTGAATTTATTGGCTAACTTTAGTCAACGTTACTTTGCATTTTAAGATTAATGATGAAATGTGATCAACATTGAACATATGTGTAAACCTTAAACCAGGGTCTAAAAATACGCAAGAATTCGAAATGTTACTTATGTAAAGGTACAGGTCGGGAGTATCCTCAGCAAAATGTAAGTATCAAAAGTTAAACTACTTGTTATGCAAAACGACTCTATTCAGATGGGGCTAATTCTAATTATTTTATACACTTTCAGTTAGTTTGTGAACTTTCTTTATTGATTGAAAGTTCCCATGCCTACTGGCAGTATACCAAATAATTAAAATGAGTCCCACCTTTACCAGCTGCAATGATGAACACATTAATGCATCAATAATTATAATCCAATAATATATATTAAATCGGCATTATCCTAACGAGTACTTTTACTTTGGGTACTGTTCTACTTTTACTCAAGTAAGACTTTGAATGCAGGACTTTTACTTGTAACGGCATATTTCTATACTGTGTGATTACTATTTTCACTAATTATTTTTCTTCTTTTCACCACTGTTGACATCTGACTAGTCTAGCATTGCCAGACCTTCCTCCACAGCGCTGCGGAGGAAGGTCTGACCAACAGCTGAACAAGACAAGAAACGGAGGCGAGCATCTTTTAATAAAAACAATGAAACACCTTTTAAATAGAGCTGCAATTTATGGTCATTATTGATTAATCTGATTAATCATTTGGGTTGTAAAATGCCAGAAACTAGACATGTCTGTCTGCACTTCCCCCTATAAGACTATAGTTTCCCAACCTTCATCCAGTGATTACATCATCATCGTTATCGAAAGCAGGGATCCAAGATACTACAGAAACAGCATTACCACTCCCATGGTGTCAGATAACAGGGTGAAGTAGCAGCAGCCACACACTGGTTAAATAGCCCTTTGTTTATGCACTCAGCTAACCGCTGCTTTGGTCCTGTGTCAATCTACAATGTGACATTTACCAGTTTGAATTGTCATACAACAATCATTGGTCACTGTGGTGGCAGAAAAAAAAAGAAGCTATTTTCTTTAAGTATTCATGCTTTTTTGTTACATAGGCCTACCTGTAATATCTGATATTTTCTGTTTCAAAGTAGCTGATACCAATAGCATTACAGGTTTATGTCAGTTGTGCAAACCAGGTCAGAAAAGGTACAAATCAGATATGGCTATTGTGTGGTAATTAAATGGTTTTAAAAAGAAGAAAATAATGAATGTATTCTCTTGCTGTTCGACATGTCTCAATGTAGGGTTATAATGTGTCAGAACACAGGAACAATTTGAATCAAAATGTACCATTACCCAAGGTAGTATATGCACATTGCTTGTCCAATCAACAGTCTTAAACCCAAACATATGAAATTAGAAAAGCAACAACGTTGACCTGAATCAGTATCTCCTTTTTGAAACTTGTCAGAAAAACACTAATAATTTGCTGATATTGTGGCACATAATGAATACCCCCCTGCAGTAGATGTCGTGCGGTCTAATTGTTCTTATTATGATCTTTTCTTGTTACGATTTTCATTTACAGTCAACATTCGAATGCAGCAAAATTAGGACTTACTGTCTCCTTATTGAGCCTCATTGAAAACAACCAGCTGTATTTTCTGCAATATATCATATAAAAAAAAAAGTTAGTCAAGAAAGGATTTTAGAACAAAGCAACCAAACCTTTTGAAGCTGTTTTCCCTTTGTTGAATTCGTAGAGTGATTTTAACTACACAAGACATTGTGTTTTTCCTTCGAGACATAATACTGTTTTGCTGCTGTTTGCAGAATTTCGTGCTCTTGTTGTGTGTGTTTGTTTGCTTAAAGTGGATCAGGAACTGGCGAGCTTTCTGTTCATGCACAATAAAGATAATGTTTGTGTAAATGTGTTGCTGTGTGTGTGCATGTGTAGGGAGAGGTGGTCCACTGGCTGGCCTGCTCGCTGTATGCAGCCTGTAGGAAGGGCTCCACTCCCACAGTGGGGAAAGGGTTGATGGAGGGAAACTGTGTCTCTCTCACCAGGATCCTCCGCACCGCCAAACTCAGGTCAGTCTCCGTCCACGCTGCACTACCTTGTGTTAAAGACATAAAACCGTCTGGGAAATCACAACACATATCATGTAAAGTTAGTTGATCATGTAACGGATAGGTTCACATTTCAATCTTAAATTCAGCTGAACATAATGTCTAGTCGGTATCTTCCAAAACGACAAATGTCTTAAAATACAATTCCAGATGTGATTCTTACTGCGCTGCATTGGATTGCGAATGAAAGACATTTATACTAAAAGTCTGAAACTTTGGAAGATATCTATTTAATTGGCTGATTAACCATTCATGTATGCTCAGAACAAGCAGCACTCTGGATTATACCTCCTATCGCTTACTTTGACATTGCTGTAGGAAGGGATACCTTTGCATATGAGCATGCCAATATTGTGTTAAGATGGACTCGAAAAATGTGAGCTTATCTTTCAAACGACTTGGTGAGGCGAAAGCGTACCTAGGTAATCCTCTTGTTTACTGAAGTGAAACAAAAGCTGTAAAAACATCCAAAGAACTGGGTCACTCATAAACTACAAACTTAAGCTGTATTTAAAAAGTACAATATGGAATACATTGTATTTACAGCTTCACAAATGTTTGATCTGTGACTGAGGATGCAAAAACATTTCACTGTCTAGCAAAAGTACCAGTTAAGGAAGCTCACATTTAAGGATTAGTAAAGCTGAGTGAAAAATTCACATTATTTTCTATTGTAATGAGAGACATTACTGTATATCTGATATTTTGGGTTTCACCATTTTTTGATTCAACTAAATGCCTTTCATATCATGGCTAGAAATGAAATTGTTCCACTTATTTGACTAAATGAACTCCAAATGCATCTGCCTGCACGGTGGATCTGCATCTGTTAGGATTTAATAATGGGATTTCTTTGTCACCCTTTAATGCTTTTTCTAACCTTTCATTTTTTTTGACCCTTCATTCCCAAACACCCTGCTTTGGTTTTTATTGTGACCTTAAAGGTCTTTCCAGATGGTATATATATTTTTTAAGGTTCTTTTTTGGGCATTTTTAGGCCTTTAATGACAGGACAGCTGAATAAATGAAAGGGGAGAGAGAGTGGGGAATGACATGCAGCAAAGGGTCGGAGGTCAGAGTCGAACCCCGGGCCCGCTGCATCAAGGAGTAAACCTCTAATATCGGCGCCTCCTTTACCAACTGAGCTATCCGGGCGCCCATTAAAGGAGATTTTAAATGCTGTTACGTTTGAATCTCTGGAACCTGCAGAAACCGTGGTGATACGTGGCCGGGTTGGCTTAGTGGGTAGAGCAGGCGCACATATACTGAGAGGTTTATGCCTCGACGCAGAGGTCCAGGGTTCGAATCCGACCTGTGACAATTTCCTGCATGTCTTCCCCCTCTCTCTCCCCTTTCTAGCTGTTCTGTCAAAAAAAAAATATTAAAGTTGGAAAAGCCACACAAAAAAAATCTCAGAAACCATGTTGATAGGTTATGTTTTGGCTTTGGTTTGTTCCTCCCACTTCTCTTCCTCCCACCCCCCAGTCTGATCCAGTTCTTCTCTAAGATGAGGAAGTGGGCCGACATGGCCAGCCTCTCTCAGAACTTCAGGCTGCGCATGGAGCGACTGGAGCGCAACTTTGAGGTTTCTACGGTGATTTTCCGCAAGTTTGAGCCCATCTTCATGGACATGTTTCAGAACCCGCAGGGAGGGGAGCCGCCACGGCAACCACGCAGCAGGAAGCACAGGCACGACACACACACACACACACACACACACACACACACACACACACACACACACACACACACACACACACACACACTAGGGCCTATACTTCTTCTCATCAAATACTGTGTTGTCTCTTTCCCACCCCACACACACAGTCTCTCACTCAGCCCAGTCTAACTGTGTGTGTGTGTCCTGTGTGTGTGTGTGTGTGTGTGTCCTGTGTGTGTCCTCTCTTTGACTCTGCAGACGACTGCCGTGTCACATCAGCGATGTGTTCAAGTTCTGTTGGACTCTGTTTGTCTACACCAAAGGTACCCAGAAACACAACCAACTTTGTGTGGTTTTTACTGACGGTAGTGAAGATATCTAAAGTCTCCAATACAGTTTTTGGTTTGAATTATGCACTAAATGAACCACGTTGCATCTCAATATGGTGTTTAAAGAAAAAAAACTTCTAAAGATGTAGAACCAGCTAAATGTTTTTTTCTTGAAAATGATTAACAAAATACAAACAGATGGATCAGTTATGCAAAAAGTTGCTGATTAATTGTGTTATATGTATTTATAATATGTATGTATATCAACTGTGTGTTTGTACAGGTAACTTCAGTATGATAGGTGATGACCTGGTCAACTCGTACCACCTGCTGCTCTGCTGTCTGGACCTGGTGTTTGGAAATGCTCTGCTCTGCTCCAACAGGAAGGACCTCATCAACCCCACTTTCAGAGGTACTGTGTGTGTCTGTCTGTGTGTGTCTGTCTGTGTGTAAAAGTGTGCTTAGACCGGACTTGATTAAACGTTTGACCGGAACTCCTTTAGTAGGTGTCGTATAACACTTTTTTTTATGAACACCCTGCCGCCAATCGGAATCGAGTTTCCACCCAGACCGCGGTATAACGTATGTCGATGCAGGTATAAATGCATGCGAATACACACGCCGCATGGTGATCTGATGCCTGCCGGGTTAAATGATATCCGTAAAGCGTGACCTGATCTCAAGAAAACGTCTGCCCAACAATTTGAAATGCCACCTAATTCTGCCTCTTCCTGCCAGCTCCAACAAGTCCGGCAAAAGCTAGAAGTAGCAGCAGTAGCTGTAATGTCTTTCCACACAAAAAGTGAACGAAATGGCATTGCTTTTCTAGGGACTCACTTGGGTTGTTGACAAGTCTCCCAGATCAGCTCTGCCTCACTAATTAGCAAAATAAAGATTGGAGTCGGAGTGGGCAGGAGTCCTGTTTAAGCACGTTGAGACACGGTAGTCTGTTTGTGTACTACTGGCATGTACGCTCATTTGTGTGTGTGTGTGCGTGTGCGTGTGTGTAGGTCTGTCGGCTCTGTACCGCGCCGACGGCCACGTTTCACCGGACGAGCCGCCTCCGTGTGTGTTGGAGAGGTTATGTGAGCTCCACGACGGGC